>NW_028152238.1:0-600000 GCF_964638095.1 Poromitra crassiceps | reverse complement strand
TACATTGAGCGGAGAGGTACTGGTACATGGAGCGGAGATGTACTTGTACATTGAGCGGAGAGGTACTTGTACATGGAGTGGAGATGTACTTGTACATTGAGCGGAGAGGTACTGGTACATGGAGCGGAGATGTACTTGTACATTGAGCGGAGAGGTACTTGTACATGGAGTGGAGATGTACTTGTACATGGAGCGGAGATGTACTTGTACATTGAGCGGAGAGGTACTTGTACATGGAGCGGAGATGTACTTGTACATGGAGCGGAGAGGTACTTGTACATGGAGCGGAGAGGTACTTGTACATGGAGCGGAGATGTACTTGTACATGGAGCGGAGATGTACTTGTACATGGAGCGGAGAGGTACTTGTACATGGAGCGGAGAGGTACTTATACATTGAGCGGAGACGTACTTGTACATGGAGCGGAGATGTACTTGTACATTGAGCGGAGAGGTACTTGTACATTGAGCGGAGAGGTACTGGTACATGGAGCGGAGATGTACTTGTACATTGAGCGGAGAGGTACTTGTACATGGAGCGGAGAGGTACTTGTACATTGAGCGGAGAGGTACTTGTACATTGAGCGGAGACGTACTTGTACATTGAGCGGAGATGTACTTGTACATTGAGCGGAGATGTACTTGTACATTGAGCGGAGAGGTACTGGTACATGGAGCGGAGAGGTACTTGTACATGGAGCGGAGAGGTATTTGTACATGGAGCGGAGAGGTATTTGTACATGGAGCGGAGAGGTACTTGTACATTGAGCGGAGAGGTACTTGTACATGGAGCGGAGAGGTACTTGTACATGGAGCGGAGAGGTACTTGTACATGTAGCGGAGAGGTGCTTGTACATGGAGCGGAGAGGTACTTGTACATGGAGCGGAGAGGTATTTGTACATGGAGCGGAGAGGTACTTGTACATGGAGCGGAGAGGTACTTGTACATTCAGCGGAGAGGTACTTGTACATTGAGCGGAGAGGTACTTGTAGATGGAGCGGAGAGGTACTGTCGACACTTGTACATTGAGCGGAGAGGTACTTGTACATGGAGCGGAGAGGTACTTGTACATGGAGCGGAGAGGTACTGTCGACACTTGTACATTGAGTGGAGAGGTACTTGTACATGGAGCGGAGAGGTACTTGTACATGGAGCGGAGATGTACTTGTACAGGGAGCGGAGAGGTACTTGTACATTGAGCGGAGAGGTACTTGTACATGGAGCGGAGAGGTACTTGTACATGGAGCGGAGAGGTACTTGTACATGGAGCGGAGAGGTACTTGTACATTGAGCGGAGAGGTACTTGTACATGGAGCGGAGAGGTACTTGTACATGGAGCGGAGAGGTACTTGTACATGGAGCGGAGAGGTACTTGTACATTGAGCGGAGAGGTACTTGTACATGGAGCGGAGAGGTACTTGTACATGGAGCGGAGAGGTACTTGTACATGGAGCGGAGAGGTACTTGTACATGGAGCGGAGAGGTACTTGTACATTGAGCGGAGAGGTACTGTCGACACTTGTACATTCAGCGGAGAGGTACTTGTACATGGAGCGGAGAGGTACTGTCGATACTTGACATTGAGCGGAGAGGTACTTGTACATGGAGCGGATAGGTATTTGTACATTGAGCGGAGAGGTACTTGTACATTGAGCGGAGAGGTACTGTCGACACTTGTACATTCAGCGGAGAGCTACTTGTACATGGAGCGGAGAGGTATTTGTACATTGAGCGTAGAGGTACTTGTACATGGAGCGGAGAGGTACTTGTACATAGAGCGGAGAGGTACTTATACATGGAGCGGAGAGGTATTTGTACATTGAGCGGAGAGGTACTTGTACATGGAGCGGAGAGGTACTTGTACATGAGAGCGGAGAGGTATTTGTACATGGAGCGGAAAGGTAGTGTCGACACTTGTACATTGAGCGGAGAGCTACTTGTACATGGAGCGGAGAGGTACTTGTACATGAGAGCGGAGAGGTACTTGTACATGGAGCGGAGAGGTATTTGTACATGGAGCGGAGAGGTACTGTCGACACTTGACATTGAGCGGAGAGGTACTTGTACATGGAGCGGAGAGGTACTTGTACATGAGAGCGGAGAGGTATTTGTACATGGAGCGGAGAGGTACTGTCGACACTTGACATTGAGCGGAGAGGTACTTGTACATGGAGCGGAGAGGTACTTGTACATGGAGCGGAGAGGTACTTGTACATGGAGCGGAGAGGTACTTGTACATGGAGCGGAGAGGTACTTGTACATGGAGCGGAGATGTACTTGTACATTGAGCGGAGAGGTACTTGTACATGGAGCAGAGATGTACTTGTACATGGAGCGGAGATGTACTTGTACATTGAGCGGTGAGGTACTTGTACATGGAGCGGAGAGGTACTTGTACATGGAGCGGAGATGTACTTGTACATGGAGCGGAGAGGTACTTGTACATGGAGCGGAGATGTACTTGTACATTGAGCGGAGAGGTACTTGTACATGGAGCAGAGATGTACTTGTACATGGAGCGGAGAGGTACTTGTACATGGAGCGGAGAGGTACTTGTACATGGAGCGGAGAGGTACTTGGACATGGAGCGGAGAGGTACTTGTACATTGAGCGGAGAGGTACTTGTACATTGAGCGGAGAGGTACTTGTACATGGAGCTAGGGCTGGGTATCGAGTTTCGATACTTACTTGGCACCGAAATGGAAACATCGATACTAAGGGGTATCGAAGCCTCCCTTGTCAATCGATACCAATTTTCGATACCAAAACAAAACAGCGTCATTGAGCCTATAAGCATGCGACATGCTTGCACGCCGCGCTCTAATACGGCTGGTGATTGGCTGTCATGTAGAGGCATGCAGGAAACGTTACGCCCACTTTAGCCGGTGTGTTTGTTGTGACTGTGAGCCAGGCGTGCGGTGCGGATAGTATACAAGAAGTTAGCCACTCAAGCTACTCCTATCCTGGATTACCATATGGCGAAGATGATGAAAAGCAGGAAAAGAAACAGAAACAACACGGACTGGTTTCCACAGACAAGAGAAATAATTGAGAGGTGGGTCAGCTCAGCTTACCGCAAGTTAGCGGTTATCAGATCCCTCAGTCTGACAAATCCATGCATCTGGCTGTGAGTTGTAGCATTAGATCGTTTAATTAATTGCCGCCGTAACGTTATGCGCAAGCGGGCATTGTGTATTTTTAGCAACTCGTTAACAAACGCTGATGTCATGATAGTTTGTTGAATGTAAATGCGATTCATTTATATTGATTGGCTAGTCAGTGAAGTTGAGCTGTCTCGTCAGATTTGACAAGAATGACGTTCTGTTGCAGCAGTGAGCACACTGATCTGCAACGCTAGCGTTAATGTTTAATTAATTAGCGTTATGTGCAAGCGGGCAGTTATCGCCCATGTATTTTTAGCAACTCGTTAACAAACGCTGATGTCATGATAGTTTGTTGAATATAAATGCGATTCACTTTGTGGCATATAAGGCTATATTGATAGGCTAGTCAATGCTCAACTAGTCTTCCATGCATGAAGTGGAGCCATCTCATCAGTTTGTACAAGAATAGAGTTCTGTTGCATCAGTGAGCATTAAACCCTGATTTGCAACTCTCTGTTTTGCACTGAAAACTATTCCACTGATTTATTTGTTTTAGCTACATTTCTTTCCTTTGTAGTACTCCAATATTTTTTGTAGGGACGGCAATACGTTTAGAGAACTTAAAGTTATGTTAAATACAGTAGGTTTTATTTTTTTCTGCTGTAAAACTTAAGATGGGGGGAAACTAAAGATTTGTAAAATAATTTCAATGTGTAATGCAGTTTTATTTTTGTTAAAATGGATTTTTCTAAAAATTGGTATCGAAAAAAGTATCGTTCAGGAACCGGTATCGAAATCCAAGTATCGAAACGGTATCGATATCGAAAAATTTTGAACGATACCCAGCCCTACATGGAGCGCAGATGTACTTGTACATTGAGCGGAGAGGTACTGGTACATGGAGCGGAGATGTACTTGTACATTGAGCGGAGAGGTACTTGTACATTGAGCGGAGAGGTACTTGTACATGGAGCGGAGATGTACTTGTACATTGAGCGGAGAGGTACTGGTACATGGAGCGGAGATGTACTTGTACATTGAGCGGAGAGGTACTTGTACATGGAGTGGAGATGTACTTGTACATTGAGCGGAGAGGTACTGGTACATGGAGCGGAGATGTACTTGTACATTGAGCGGAGATGTACTTGTACATGGAGTGGAGATGTACTTGTACATTGAGCGGAGAGGTACTGGTACATGGAGCGGAGATGTACTTGTACATTGAGCGGAGAGGTACTTGTACATGGAGTGGAGATGTACTTGTACATGGAGCGGAGATGTACTTGTACATTGAGCGGAGAGGTACTTGTACATGGAGCGGAGATGTACTTGTACATGGAGCGGAGAGGTACTTGTACATGGAGCGGAGATGTACTTGTACATTGAGCGGAGAGGTACTTGTACATGGAGCGGAGAGGTACTTGTACATGGAGCGGAGATGTACTTGTACATGGAGCGGAGAGGTACTTGTACATGGAGCGGAGATGTACTTGTACATTGAGCGGAGAGGTACTTGTACATGGAGCAGAGATGTACTTGTACATGGAGCGGAGAGGTACTTGTACATGGAGCGGAGAGGTACTTGTACATGGAGCGGAGAGGTACTTGTACATGGAGCGGAGAGGTACTTGTACATTGAGCGGAGAGGTACTTGTACATTGAGCGGAGAGGTACTTGTACATGGAGCTAGGGCTGGGTATCGAGTTTCGATACTTACTTGGCACCGAAATGGAAACATCGATACTAAGGGGTATCGAAGCCTCCCTTGTCAATCGATACCAATTTTCGATACCAAAACAAAACAGCGTCATTGAGCCTATAAGCATGCGACATGCTTGCACGCCGCGCTCTAATACGGCTGGTGATTGGCTGTCATGTAGAGGCATGCAGGAAACGTTACGCCCACTTTAGCCGGTGTGTTTGTTGTGACTGTGAGCCAGGCGTGCGGTGCGGATAGTATACAAGAAGTTAGCCACTCAAGCTACTCCTATCCTGGATTACCATATGGCGAAGATGATGAAAAGCAGGAAAAGAAACAGAAACAACACGGACTGGTTTCCACAGACAAGAGAAATAATTGAGAGGTGGGTCAGCTCAGCTTACCGCAAGTTAGCGGTTATCAGATCCCTCAGTCTGACAAATCCATGCATCTGGCTGTGAGTTGTAGCATTAGATCGTTTAATTAATTGCCGCCGTAACGTTATGCGCAAGCGGGCATTGTGTATTTTTAGCAACTCGTTAACAAACGCTGATGTCATGATAGTTTGTTGAATGTAAATGCGATTCATTTATATTGATTGGCTAGTCAGTGAAGTTGAGCTGTCTCGTCAGATTTGACAAGAATGACGTTCTGTTGCAGCAGTGAGCACACTGATCTGCAACGCTAGCGTTAATGTTTAATTAATTAGCGTTATGTGCAAGCGGGCAGTTATCGCCCATGTATTTTTAGCAACTCGTTAACAAACGCTGATGTCATGATAGTTTGTTGAATATAAATGCGATTCACTTTGTGGCATATAAGGCTATATTGATAGGCTAGTCAATGCTCAACTAGTCTTCCATGCATGAAGTGGAGCCATCTCATCAGTTTGTACAAGAATAGAGTTCTGTTGCATCAGTGAGCATTAAACCCTGATTTGCAACTCTCTGTTTTGCACTGAAAACTATTCCACTGATTTATTTGTTTTAGCTACATTTCTTTCCTTTGTAGTACTCCAATATTTTTTGTAGGGACGGCAATACGTTTAGAGAACTTAAAGTTATGTTAAATACAGTAGGTTTTATTTTTTTCTGCTGTAAAACTTAAGATGGGGGGAAACTAAAGATTTGTAAAATAATTTCAATGTGTAATGCAGTTTTATTTTTGTTAAAATGGATTTTTCTAAAAATTGGTATCGAAAAAAGTATCGTTCAGGAACCGGTATCGAAATCCAAGTATCGAAACGGTATCGATATCGAAAAATTTTGAACGATACCCAGCCCTACATGGAGCGCAGATGTACTTGTACATTGAGCGGAGAGGTACTGGTACATGGAGCGGAGATGTACTTGTACATTGAGCGGAGAGGTACTTGTACATTGAGCGGAGAGGTACTTGTACATGGAGCGGAGATGTACTTGTACATTGAGCGGAGAGGTACTGGTACATGGAGCGGAGATGTACTTGTACATTGAGCGGAGAGGTACTTGTACATGGAGTGGAGATGTACTTGTACATTGAGCGGAGAGGTACTGGTACATGGAGCGGAGATGTACTTGTACATTGAGCGGAGAGGTACTTGTACATGGAGTGGAGATGTAATTGTACATTGAGCGGAGAGGTACTGGTACATGGAGCGGAGATGTACTTGTACATTGAGCGGAGAGGTACTTGTACATGGAGTGGAGATGTACTTGTACATGGAGCGGAGATGTACTTGTACATTGAGCGGAGAGGTACTTGTACATGGAGCGGAGATGTACTTGTACATGGAGCGGAGAGGTACTTGTACATGGAGCAGAGAGGTACTTGTACATGGAGCGGAGATGTACTTGTACATGGAGCGGAGATGTACTTGTACATGGAGCGGAGAGGTACTTGTACATGGAGCGGAGAGGTACTTATACATTGAGCGGAGACGTACTTGTACATGGAGCGGAGATGTACTTGTACATTGAGCGGAGAGGTACTTGTACATTGTGCGGAGAGGTACTGGTACATGGAGCGGAGATGTACTTGTACATTGAGCGGAGAGGTACTTGTACATGGAGCGGAGAGGTACTTGTACATTGAGCGGAGAGGTACTTGTACATTGAGCGGAGACGTACTTGTACATTGAGCGGAGATGTACTTGTACATTGAGCGGAGATGTACTTGTACATTGAGCGGAGAGGTACTGGTACATGGAGCGGAGAGGTACTTGTACATGGAGCGGAGAGGTATTTGTACATGGAGCGGAGAGGTATTTGTACATGGAGCGGAGAGGTACTTGTACATTGAGCGGAGAGGTACTTGTACATGGAGCGGAGAGGTACTTGTACATGGAGCGGAGAGGTACTTGTACATGTAGCGGAGAGGTGCTTGTACATGGAGCGGAGAGGTACTTGTACATGGAGCGGAGAGGTATTTGTACATGGAGCGGAGAGGTACTTGTACATGGAGCGGAGAGGTACTTGTACATTCAGCGGAGAGGTACTTGTACATTGAGCGGAGAGGTACTTGTAGATGGAGCGGAGAGGTACTGTCAACACTTGTACATTGAGCGGAGAGGTACTTGTACATGGAGCGGAGAGGTACTTGTACATGGAGCGGAGAGGTACTGTCGACACTTGTACATTGAGCGGAGAGGTACTTGTACATCGAGCGGAGAGGTACTTGTACATGGAGCGGAGATGTACTTGTACAGGGAGCGGAGAGGTACTTGTACATTGAGCGGAGAGGTACTTGTACATGGAGCGGAGAGGTACTTGTACATGGAGCGGAGAGGTACTTGTACATGGAGCGGAGAGGTACTTGTACATTGAGCGGAGAGGTACTTGTACATGGAGCGGAGAGGTACTTGTACATGGAGCGGAGAGGTACTTGTACATGGAGCGGAGAGGTACTTGTACATTGAGCGGAGAGGTACTTGTACATGGAGCGGAGAGGTACTTGTACATGGAGCGGAGAGGTACTTGTACATGGAGCGGAGAGGTACTTGTACATGAAGCGGAGAGGTACTTGTACATTGAGCGGAGATGTACTTGTACATGGAGCGGAGATGTACTTGTACATGGATCGGAGAGGTACTTGTACATGAGAGCGGAGAGGTACTGTCGACACTTGTACATTGAGCGTAGAGGTACTGTCGACACTTGTACATTGAGCGGAGAGGTACTTGTACATGGAGCGGAGAGGTACTGTCAACACTTGTACATTGAGCGGAGAGGTACTTGTACATTGAGCGGAGAGGTACTTGTACATGGAGCGCAGAGGTACTTGTACATTGAGCGGAGAGGTACTTGTACATGGAGCGGAGAGGTACTTGTACATGAGAGCGGAGAGGTACTTGTACATGGAGCGGAGAGGTACTTGTACATTGAGCGGAGAGGTACTGTCGACACTTGTACATTCAGCGGAGAGGTACTTGTACATGGAGCGGAGAGGTACTGTCGATACTTGACATTGAGCGGAGAGGTACTTGTACATGGAGCGGAGAGGTACTTGTACATGGAGCGGAGAGGTACTTGTACATGGAGCGGAGAGGTACTTGTACATTGAGCGGAGAGGTACTTGTACATGGAGCGGAGAGGTACTTGTACATTGAGCGGAGAGGTACTTGTACATGGAGCGGAGAGGTACTTGTACATGGAGCGGAGAGGTACTTGTACATGGAGCGGAGAGGTACTTGTACATGGAGCGGAGAGGTACTTGTACATTGAGCGGAGATGTACTTGTACATGGAGCGGAGATGTACTTGTACATGGATCGGAGAGGTACTTGTACATGAGAGCGGAGAGGTACTGTCGACACTTGTACATTGAGCGTAGAGGTACTGTCGACACTTGTACATTGAGCGGAGAGGTACTTGTACATGGAGCGGAGAGGTACTGTCGACACTTGTACATTGAGCGGAGAGGTACTTGTACATTGAGCGGAGAGGTACTTGTACATGGAGCGCAGAGGTACTTGTACATTGAGCGGAGAGGTACTTGTACATTGAGCGGAGAGGTACTTGTACATGGAGCAGAGATGTACTTGTACATGGAGCGGAGAGGTACTTGTACATGGAGCGGAGAGGTACTTGTACATGGAGCGGAGAGGTACTTGGACATGGAGCGGAGAGGTACTTGTACATTGAGCGGAGAGGTACTTGTACATTGAGCGGAGAGGTACTTGTACATGGAGCTAGGGCTGGGTATCGAGTTTCGATACTTACTTGGCACCGAAATGGAAACATCGATACTAAGGGGTATCGAAGCCTCCCTTGTCAATCGATACCAATTTTCGATACCAAAACAAAACAGCGTCATTGAGCCTATAAGCATGCGACATGCTTGCACGCCGCGCTCTAATACGGCTGGTGATTGGCTGTCATGTAGAGGCATGCAGGAAACGTTACGCCCACTTTAGCCGGTGTGTTTGTTGTGACTGTGAGCCAGGCGTGCGGTGCGGATAGTATACAAGAAGTTAGCCACTCAAGCTACTCCTATCCTGGATTACCATATGGCGAAGATGATGAAAAGCAGGAAAAGAAACAGAAACAACACGGACTGGTTTCCACAGACAAGATAAATAATTGAGAGGTGGGTCAGCTCAGCTTACCGCAAGTTAGCGGTTATCAGATCCCTCAGTCTGACAAATCCATGCATCTGGCTGTGAGTTGTAGCATTAGATCGTTTAATTAATTGCCGCCGTAACGTTATGCGCAAGCGGGCATTGTGTATTTTTAGCAACTCGTTAACAAACGCTGATGTCATGATAGTTTGTTGAATGTAAATGCGATTCATTTATATTGATTGGCTAGTCAGTGAAGTTGAGCTGTCTCGTCAGATTTGACAAGAATGACGTTCTGTTGCAGCAGTGAGCACACTGATCTGCAACGCTAGCGTTAATGTTTAATTAATTAGCGTTATGTGCAAGCGGGCAGTTATCGCCCATGTATTTTTAGCAACTCGTTAACAAACGCTGATGTCATGATAGTTTGTTGAATATAAATGCGATTCACTTTGTGGCATATAAGGCTATATTGATAGGCTAGTCAATGCTCAACTAGTCTTCCATGCATGAAGTGGAGCCATCTCATCAGTTTGTACAAGAATAGAGTTCTGTTGCATCAGTGAGCATTAAACCCTGATTTGCAACTCTCTGTTTTGCACTGAAAACTATTCCACTGATTTATTTGTTTTAGCTACATTTCTTTCCTTTGTAGTACTCCAATATTTTTTGTAGGGACGGCAATACGTTTAGAGAACTTAAAGTTATGTTAAATACAGTAGGTTTTATTTTTTTCTGCTGTAAAACTTAAGATGGGGGGAAACTAAAGATTTGTAAAATAATTTCAATGTGTAATGCAGTTTTATTTTTGTTAAAATGGATTTTTCTAAAAATTGGTATCGAAAAAAGTATCGTTCAGGAACCGGTATCGAAATCCAAGTATCGAAACGGTATCGATATCGAAAAATTTTGAACGATACCCAGCCCTACATGGAGCGCAGATGTACTTGTACATTGAGCGGAGAGGTACTGGTACATGGAGCGGAGATGTACTTGTACATTGAGCGGAGAGGTACTTGTACATTGAGCGGAGAGGTACTTGTACATGGAGCGGAGATGTACTTGTACATTGAGCGGAGAGGTACTGGTACATGGAGCGGAGATGTACTTGTACATTGAGCGGAGAGGTACTTGTACATGGAGTGGAGATGTACTTGTACATTGAGCGGAGAGGTACTGGTACATGGAGCGGAGATGTACTTGTACATTGAGCGGAGATGTACTTGTACATGGAGTGGAGATGTACTTGTACATTGAGCGGAGAGGTACTGGTACATGGAGCGGAGATGTACTTGTACATTGAGCGGAGAGGTACTTGTACATGGAGTGGAGATGTACTTGTACATGGAGCGGAGATGTACTTGTACATTGAGCGGAGAGGTACTTGTACATGGAGCGGAGATGTACTTGTACATGGAGCGGAGAGGTACTTGTACATGGAGCGGAGATGTACTTGTACATTGAGCGGAGAGGTACTTGTACATGGAGCGGAGAGGTACTTGTACATGGAGCGGAGATGTACTTGTACATGGAGCGGAGAGGTACTTGTACATGGAGCGGAGATGTACTTGTACATTGAGCGGAGAGGTACTTGTACATGGAGCAGAGATGTACTTGTACATGGAGCGGAGAGGTACTTGTACATGGAGCGGAGAGGTACTTGTACATGGAGCGGAGAGGTACTTGTACATGGAGCGGAGAGGTACTTGTACATTGAGCGGAGAGGTACTTGTACATTGAGCGGAGAGGTACTTGTACATGGAGCTAGGGCTGGGTATCGAGTTTCGATACTTACTTGGCACCGAAATGGAAACATCGATACTAAGGGGTATCGAAGCCTCCCTTGTCAATCGATACCAATTTTCGATACCAAAACAAAACAGCGTCATTGAGCCTATAAGCATGCGACATGCTTGCACGCCGCGCTCTAATACGGCTGGTGATTGGCTGTCATGTAGAGGCATGCAGGAAACGTTACGCCCACTTTAGCCGGTGTGTTTGTTGTGACTGTGAGCCAGGCGTGCGGTGCGGATAGTATACAAGAAGTTAGCCACTCAAGCTACTCCTATCCTGGATTACCATATGGCGAAGATGATGAAAAGCAGGAAAAGAAACAGAAACAACACGGACTGGTTTCCACAGACAAGAGAAATAATTGAGAGGTGGGTCAGCTCAGCTTACCGCAAGTTAGCGGTTATCAGATCCCTCAGTCTGACAAATCCATGCATCTGGCTGTGAGTTGTAGCATTAGATCGTTTAATTAATTGCCGCCGTAACGTTATGCGCAAGCGGGCATTGTGTATTTTTAGCAACTCGTTAACAAACGCTGATGTCATGATAGTTTGTTGAATGTAAATGCGATTCATTTATATTGATTGGCTAGTCAGTGAAGTTGAGCTGTCTCGTCAGATTTGACAAGAATGACGTTCTGTTGCAGCAGTGAGCACACTGATCTGCAACGCTAGCGTTAATGTTTAATTAATTAGCGTTATGTGCAAGCGGGCAGTTATCGCCCATGTATTTTTAGCAACTCGTTAACAAACGCTGATGTCATGATAGTTTGTTGAATATAAATGCGATTCACTTTGTGGCATATAAGGCTATATTGATAGGCTAGTCAATGCTCAACTAGTCTTCCATGCATGAAGTGGAGCCATCTCATCAGTTTGTACAAGAATAGAGTTCTGTTGCATCAGTGAGCATTAAACCCTGATTTGCAACTCTCTGTTTTGCACTGAAAACTATTCCACTGATTTATTTGTTTTAGCTACATTTCTTTCCTTTGTAGTACTCCAATATTTTTTGTAGGGACGGCAATACGTTTAGAGAACTTAAAGTTATGTTAAATACAGTAGGTTTTATTTTTTTCTGCTGTAAAACTTAAGATGGGGGGAAACTAAAGATTTGTAAAATAATTTCAATGTGTAATGCAGTTTTATTTTTGTTAAAATGGATTTTTCTAAAAATTGGTATCGAAAAAAGTATCGTTCAGGAACCGGTATCGAAATCCAAGTATCGAAACGGTATCGATATCGAAAAATTTTGAACGATACCCAGCCCTACATGGAGCGCAGATGTACTTGTACATTGAGCGGAGAGGTACTGGTACATGGAGCGGAGATGTACTTGTACATTGAGCGGAGAGGTACTTGTACATTGAGCGGAGAGGTACTTGTACATGGAGCGGAGATGTACTTGTACATTGAGCGGAGAGGTACTGGTACATGGAGCGGAGATGTACTTGTACATTGAGCGGAGAGGTACTTGTACATGGAGTGGAGATGTACTTGTACATTGAGCGGAGAGGTACTGGTACATGGAGCGGAGATGTACTTGTACATTGAGCGGAGAGGTACTTGTACATGGAGTGGAGATGTAATTGTACATTGAGCGGAGAGGTACTGGTACATGGAGCGGAGATGTACTTGTACATTGAGCGGAGAGGTACTTGTACATGGAGTGGAGATGTACTTGTACATGGAGCGGAGATGTACTTGTACATTGAGCGGAGAGGTACTTGTACATGGAGCGGAGATGTACTTGTACATGGAGCGGAGAGGTACTTGTACATGGAGCAGAGAGGTACTTGTACATGGAGCGGAGATGTACTTGTACATGGAGCGGAGATGTACTTGTACATGGAGCGGAGAGGTACTTGTACATGGAGCGGAGAGGTACTTATACATTGAGCGGAGACGTACTTGTACATGGAGCGGAGATGTACTTGTACATTGAGCGGAGAGGTACTTGTACATTGTGCGGAGAGGTACTGGTACATGGAGCGGAGATGTACTTGTACATTGAGCGGAGAGGTACTTGTACATGGAGCGGAGAGGTACTTGTACATTGAGCGGAGAGGTACTTGTACATTGAGCGGAGACGTACTTGTACATTGAGCGGAGATGTACTTGTACATTGAGCGGAGATGTACTTGTACATTGAGCGGAGAGGTACTGGTACATGGAGCGGAGAGGTACTTGTACATGGAGCGGAGAGGTATTTGTACATGGAGCGGAGAGGTATTTGTACATGGAGCGGAGAGGTACTTGTACATTGAGCGGAGAGGTACTTGTACATGGAGCGGAGAGGTACTTGTACATGGAGCGGAGAGGTACTTGTACATGTAGCGGAGAGGTGCTTGTACATGGAGCGGAGAGGTACTTGTACATGGAGCGGAGAGGTATTTGTACATGGAGCGGAGAGGTACTTGTACATGGAGCGGAGAGGTACTTGTACATTCAGCGGAGAGGTACTTGTACATTGAGCGGAGAGGTACTTGTAGATGGAGCGGAGAGGTACTGTCGACACTTGTACATTGAGCGGAGAGGTACTTGTACATGGAGCGGAGAGGTACTTGTACATGGAGCGGAGAGGTACTGTCGACACTTGTACATTGAGCGGAGAGGTACTTGTACATCGAGCGGAGAGGTACTTGTACATGGAGCGGAGATGTACTTGTACAGGGAGCGGAGAGGTACTTGTACATTGAGCGGAGAGGTACTTGTACATGGAGCGGAGAGGTACTTGTACATGGAGCGGAGAGGTACTTGTACATGGAGCGGAGAGGTACTTGTACATTGAGCGGAGAGGTACTTGTACATGGAGCGGAGAGGTACTTGTACATGGAGCGGAGAGGTACTTGTACATGGAGCGGAGAGGTACTTGTACATTGAGCGGAGAGGTACTTGTACATGGAGCGGAGAGGTACTTGTACATGGAGCGGAGAGGTACTTGTACATGGAGCGGAGAGGTACTTGTACATGAAGCGGAGAGGTACTTGTACATTGAGCGGAGATGTACTTGTACATGGAGCGGAGATGTACTTGTACATGGATCGGAGAGGTACTTGTACATGAGAGCGGAGAGGTACTGTCGACACTTGTACATTGAGCGTAGAGGTACTGTCGACACTTGTACATTGAGCGGAGAGGTACTTGTACATGGAGCGGAGAGGTACTGTCGACACTTGTACATTGAGCGGAGAGGTACTTGTACATTGAGCGGAGAGGTACTTGTACATGGAGCGCAGAGGTACTTGTACATTGAGCGGAGAGGTACTTGTACATGGAGCGGAGAGGTACTTGTACATGAGAGCGGAGAGGTACTTGTACATGGAGCGGAGAGGTACTTGTACATTGAGCGGAGAGGTACTGTCGACACTTGTACATTCAGCGGAGAGGTACTTGTACATGGAGCGGAGAGGTACTGTCGATACTTGACATTGAGCGGAGAGGTACTTGTACATGGAGCGGAGAGGTACTTGTACATGGAGCGGAGAGGTACTTGTACATGGAGCGGAGAGGTACTTGTACATTGAGCGGAGAGGTACTTGTACATGGAGCGGAGAGGTACTTGTACATTGAGCGGAGAGGTACTTGTACATGGAGCGGAGAGGTACTTGTACATGGAGCGGAGAGGTACTTGTACATGGAGCGGAGAGGTACTTGTACATGGAGCGGAGAGGTACTTGTACATTGAGCGGAGATGTACTTGTACATGGAGCGGAGATGTACTTGTACATGGATCGGAGAGGTACTTGTACATGAGAGCGGAGAGGTACTGTCGACACTTGTACATTGAGCGTAGAGGTACTGTCGACACTTGTACATTGAGCGGAGAGGTACTTGTACATGGAGCGGAGAGGTACTGTCGACACTTGTACATTGAGCGGAGAGGTACTTGTACATTGAGCGGAGAGGTACTTGTACATGGAGCGCAGAGGTACTTGTACATTGAGCGGAGAGGTACTTGTACATGGAGCGGAGAGGTACTTGTACATGAGAGCGGAGAGGTACTTGTACATGGAGCGGAGAGGTACTTGTACATTGAGCGGAGAGGTACTGTCGACACTTGTACATTCAGCGGAGAGGTACTTGTACATGGAGCGGAGAGGTACTGTCGATACTTGACATTGAGCGGAGAGGTACTTGTACATGGAGCGGAGAGGTATTTGTACATTGAGCGGAGAGGTACTTGTACATTGAGCGGAGAGGTACTGTCGACACTTGTACATTCAGCGGAGAGCTACTTGTACATGGAGCGGAGAGGTATTTGTACATTGAGCGGAGAGGTACTTGTACATGGAGCGGAGAGGTACTTGTACATGGAGCGGAGAGGTACTTGTACATGGAGCGGAGAGGTACTTGTACATGAAGCGGAGAGGTACTTGTACATTGAGCGGAGATGTACTTGTACATGGAGCGGAGATGTACTTGTACATGGATCGGAGAGGTACTTGTACATGAGAGCGGAGAGGTACTGTCGACACTTGTACATTGAGCGTAGAGGTACTGTCGACACTTGTACATTGAGCGGAGAGGTACTTGTACATGGAGCGGAGAGGTACTGTCGACACTTGTACATTGAGCGGAGAGGTACTTGTACATTGAGCGGAGAGGTACTTGTACATGGAGCGCAGAGGTACTTGTACATTGAGCGGAGAGGTACTTGTACATGGAGCGGAGAGGTACTTGTACATGAGAGCGGAGAGGTACTTGTACATGGAGCGGAGAGGTACTTGTACATTGAGCGGAGAGGTACTGTCGACACTTGTACATTCAGCGGAGAGGTACTTGTACATGGAGCGGAGAGGTACTGTCGATACTTGACATTGAGCGGAGAGGTACTTGTACATGGAGCGGAGAGGTACTTGTACATGGAGCGGAGAGGTACTTGTACATGGAGCGGAGAGGTACTTGTACATTGAGCGGAGAGGTACTTGTACATGGAGCGGAGAGGTACTTGTACATTGAGCGGAGAGGTACTTGTACATGGAGCGGAGAGGTACTTGTACATGGAGCGGAGAGGTACTTGTACATGGAGCGGAGAGGTACTTGTACATGGAGCGGAGAGGTACTTGTACATTGAGCGGAGATGTACTTGTACATGGAGCGGAGATGTACTTGTACATGGATCGGAGAGGTACTTGTACATGAGAGCGGAGAGGTACTGTCGACACTTGTACATTGAGCGTAGAGGTACTGTCGACACTTGTACATTGAGCGGAGAGGTACTTGTACATGGAGCGGAGAGGTACTGTCGACACTTGTACATTGAGCGGAGAGGTACTTGTACATTGAGCGGAGAGGTACTTGTACATGGAGCGCAGAGGTACTTGTACATTGAGCGGAGAGGTACTTGTACATGGAGCGGAGAGGTACTTGTACATGAGAGCGGAGAGGTACTTGTACATGGAGCGGAGAGGTACTTGTACATTGAGCGGAGAGGTACTGTCGACACTTGTACATTCAGCGGAGAGGTACTTGTACATGGAGCGGAGAGGTACTGTCGATACTTGACATTGAGCGGAGAGGTACTTGTACATGGAGCGGAGAGGTATTTGTACATTGAGCGGAGAGGTACTTGTACATTGAGCGGAGAGGTACTGTCGACACTTGTACATTCAGCGGAGAGCTACTTGTACATGGAGCGGAGAGGTATTTGTACATTGAGCGGAGAGGTACTTGTACATGGAGCGGAGAGGTACTTGTACATAGAGCGGAGAGGTACTTGTACATGGAGCGGAGAGGTACTTGTACATGGAGCGGAGAGGTACTTGTACATGGAGCGGAGAGGTACTTGTACATTGAGCGGAGAGGTACTTGTACATGGAGCGGAGAGGTACTTGTACATGGAGCGGAGAGGTACTTGTACATGGAGCGGAGAGGTACTTGTACATTGAGCGGAGAGGTACTTGTACATGGAGCGGAGAGGTACTTGTACATGGAGCGGAGAGGTACTTGTACATGGAGCGGAGAGGTACTTGTACATGAAGCGGAGAGGTACTTGTACATTGAGCGGAGATGTACTTGTACATGGAGCGGAGATGTACTTGTACATGGATCGGAGAGGTACTTGTACATGAGAGCGGAGAGGTACTGTCGACACTTGTACATTGAGCGTAGAGGTACTGTCGACACTTGTACATTGAGCGGAGAGGTACTTGTACATGGAGCGGAGAGGTACTGTCGACACTTGTACATTGAGCGGAGAGGTACTTGTACATGGAGCGGAGAGGTACTTGTACATGGAGCGGAGAGGTACTTGTACATGGAGCGGAGAGGTACTTGTACATTGAGCGGAGAGGTACTTGTACATGGAGCGGAGAGGTACTTGTACATGGAGCGGAGAGGTACTTGTACATGGAGCGGAGAGGTACTTGTACATTGAGCGGAGAGGTACTTGTACATGGAGCGGAGAGGTACTTGTACATGGAGCGGAGAGGTACTTGTACATGGAGCGGAGAGGTACTTGTACATGAAGCGGAGAGGTACTTGTACATTGAGCGGAGATGTACTTGTACATGGAGCGGAGATGTACTTGTACATGGATCGGAGAGGTACTTGTACATGAGAGCGGAGAGGTACTGTCGACACTTGTACATTGAGCGTAGAGGTACTGTCGACACTTGTACATTGAGCGGAGAGGTACTTGTACATGGAGCGGAGAGGTACTGTCGACACTTGTACATTGAGCGGAGAGGTACTTGTACATTGAGCGGAGAGGTACTTGTACATGGAGCGCAGAGGTACTTGTACATTGAGCGGAGAGGTACTTGTACATGGAGCGGAGAGGTACTTGTACATGAGAGCGGAGAGGTACTTGTACATGGAGCGGAGAGGTACTTGTACATTGAGCGGAGAGGTACTGTCGACACTTGTACATTCAGCGGAGAGGTACTTGTACATGGAGCGGAGAGGTACTGTCGATACTTGACATTGAGCGGAGAGGTACTTGTACATGGAGCGGAGAGGTACTTGTACATGGAGCGGAGAGGTACTTGTACATGGAGCGGAGAGGTACTTGTACATTGAGCGGAGAGGTACTTGTACATGGAGCGGAGAGGTACTTGTACATTGAGCGGAGAGGTACTTGTACATGGAGCGGAGAGGTACTTGTACATGGAGCGGAGAGGTACTTGTACATGGAGCGGAGAGGTACTTGTACATGGAGCGGAGAGGTACTTGTACATTGAGCGGAGATGTACTTGTACATGGAGCGGAGATGTACTTGTACATGGATCGGAGAGGTACTTGTACATGAGAGCGGAGAGGTACTGTCGACACTTGTACATTGAGCGTAGAGGTACTGTCGACACTTGTACATTGAGCGGAGAGGTACTTGTACATGGAGCGGAGAGGTACTGTCGACACTTGTACATTGAGCGGAGAGGTACTTGTACATTGAGCGGAGAGGTACTTGTACATGGAGCGCAGAGGTACTTGTACATTGAGCGGAGAGGTACTTGTACATGGAGCGGAGAGGTACTTGTACATGAGAGCGGAGAGGTACTTGTACATGGAGCGGAGAGGTACTTGTACATTGAGCGGAGAGGTACTGTCGACACTTGTACATTCAGCGGAGAGGTACTTGTACATGGAGCGGAGAGGTACTGTCGATACTTGACATTGAGCGGAGAGGTACTTGTACATGGAGCGGAGAGGTATTTGTACATTGAGCGGAGAGGTACTTGTACATTGAGCGGAGAGGTACTGTCGACACTTGTACATTCAGCGGAGAGCTACTTGTACATGGAGCGGAGAGGTATTTGTACATTGAGCGGAGAGGTACTTGTACATGGAGCGGAGAGGTACTTGTACATGGAGCGGAGAGGTACTTGTACATGGAGCGGAGAGGTACTTGTACATGAAGCGGAGAGGTACTTGTACATTGAGCGGAGATGTACTTGTACATGGAGCGGAGATGTACTTGTACATGGATCGGAGAGGTACTTGTACATGAGAGCGGAGAGGTACTGTCGACACTTGTACATTGAGCGTAGAGGTACTGTCGACACTTGTACATTGAGCGGAGAGGTACTTGTACATGGAGCGGAGAGGTACTGTCGACACTTGTACATTGAGCGGAGAGGTACTTGTACATTGAGCGGAGAGGTACTTGTACATGGAGCGCAGAGGTACTTGTACATTGAGCGGAGAGGTACTTGTACATGGAGCGGAGAGGTACTTGTACATGAGAGCGGAGAGGTACTTGTACATGGAGCGGAGAGGTACTTGTACATTGAGCGGAGAGGTACTGTCGACACTTGTACATTCAGCGGAGAGGTACTTGTACATGGAGCGGAGAGGTACTGTCGATACTTGACATTGAGCGGAGAGGTACTTGTACATGGAGCGGAGAGGTACTTGTACATGGAGCGGAGAGGTACTTGTACATGGAGCGGAGAGGTACTTGTACATTGAGCGGAGAGGTACTTGTACATGGAGCGGAGAGGTACTTGTACATTGAGCGGAGAGGTACTTGTACATGGAGCGGAGAGGTACTTGTACATGGAGCGGAGAGGTACTTGTACATGGAGCGGAGAGGTACTTGTACATGGAGCGGAGAGGTACTTGTACATTGAGCGGAGATGTACTTGTACATGGAGCGGAGATGTACTTGTACATGGATCGGAGAGGTACTTGTACATGAGAGCGGAGAGGTACTGTCGACACTTGTACATTGAGCGTAGAGGTACTGTCGACACTTGTACATTGAGCGGAGAGGTACTTGTACATGGAGCGGAGAGGTACTGTCGACACTTGTACATTGAGCGGAGAGGTACTTGTACATTGAGCGGAGAGGTACTTGTACATGGAGCGCAGAGGTACTTGTACATTGAGCGGAGAGGTACTTGTACATGGAGCGGAGAGGTACTTGTACATGAGAGCGGAGAGGTACTTGTACATGGAGCGGAGAGGTACTTGTACATTGAGCGGAGAGGTACTGTCGACACTTGTACATTCAGCGGAGAGGTACTTGTACATGGAGCGGAGAGGTACTGTCGATACTTGACATTGAGCGGAGAGGTACTTGTACATGGAGCGGAGAGGTATTTGTACATTGAGCGGAGAGGTACTTGTACATTGAGCGGAGAGGTACTGTCGACACTTGTACATTCAGCGGAGAGCTACTTGTACATGGAGCGGAGAGGTATTTGTACATTGAGCGGAGAGGTACTTGTACATGGAGCGGAGAGGTACTTGTACATAGAGCGGAGAGGTACTTATACATGGAGCGGAGAGGTATTTGTACATTGAGCGGAGAGGTACTTGTACATGGAGCGGAGAGGTACTTGTACATGAGAGCGGAGAGGTATTTGTACATGGAGCGGAAAGGTACTGTCGACACTTGTACATTGAGCGGAGAGCTACTTGTACATGGAGCGGAGAGGTACTTGTACATGAGAGCGGAGAGGTACTTGTACATGGAGCGGAGAGGTATTTGTACATGGAGCGGAGAGGTACTGTCGACACTTGACATTGAGCGGAGAGGTACTTGTACATGGAGCGGAGAGGTACTTGTACATGAGAGCGGAGAGGTATTTGTACATGGAGCGGAGAGGTACTGTCGACACTTGACATTGAGCGGAGAGGTACTTGTACATGGAGCGGAGAGGTACTTGTACATGGAGCGGAGAGGTACTTGTACATGGACCGGAGAGGTACTTGTACATGGAGCGGAGAGGTACTTGTACATGGAGCGGAGATGTACTTGTACATTGAGCGGAGAGGTACTTGTACATGGAGCAGAGATGTACTTGTACATGGAGCGGAGATGTACTTGTACATTGAGCGGAGAGGTACTTGTACATGGAGCGGAGAGGTACTTGTACATGGAGCGGAGATGTACTTGTACATGGAGCGGAGAGGTACTTGTACATGGAGCGGAGATGTACTTGTACATTGAGCGGAGAGGTACTTGTACATGGAGCAGAGATGTACTTGTACATGGAGCGGAGAGGTACTTGTACATGGAGCGGAGAGGTACTTGTACATGGAGCGGAGAGGTACTTGTACATGGAGCGGAGAGGTACTTGTACATTGAGCGGAGAGGTACTTGTACATTGAGCGGAGAGGTACTTGTACATGGAGCTAGGGCTGGGTATCGAGTTTCGATACTTACTTGGCACCGAAATGGAAACATCGATACTAAGGGGTATCGAAGCCTCCCTTGTCAATCGATACCAATTTTCGATACCAAAACAAAACAGCGTCATTGAGCCTATAAGCATGCGACATGCTTGCACGCCGCGCTCTAATACGGCTGGTGATTGGCTGTCATGTAGAGGCATGCAGGAAACGTTACGCCCACTTTAGCTGGTGTGTTTGTTGTGACTGTGAGCCAGGCGTGCGGTGCGGATAGTATACAAGAAGTTAGCCACTCAAGCTACTCCTATGCTGGATTACCATATGGCGAAGATGATGAAAAGCAGGAAAAGAAACAGAAACAACACGGACTGGTTTCCACAGACAAGAGAAATAATTGAGAGGTGGGTCAGCTCAGCTTACCGCAAGTTAGCGGTTATCAGATCCCTCAGTCTGACAAATCCATGCATCTGGCTGTGAGTTGTAGCATTAGATCGTTTAATTAATTGCCGCCGTAACGTTATGCGCAAGCGGGCATTGTGTATTTTTAGCAACTCGTTAACAAACGCTGATGTCATGATAGTTTGTTGAATGTAAATGCGATTCATTTATATTGATTGGCTAGTCAGTGAAGTTGAGCTGTCTCGTCAGATTTGACAAGAATGACGTTCTGTTGCAGCAGTGAGCACACTGATCTGCAACGCTAGCGTTAATGTTTAATTAATTAGCGTTATGTGCAAGCGGGCAGTTATCGCCCATGTATTTTTAGCAACTCGTTAACAAACGCTGATGTCATGATAGTTTGTTGAATATAAATGCGATTCACTTTGTGGCATATAAGGCTATATTGATAGGCTAGTCAATGCTCAACTAGTCTTCCATGCATGAAGTGGAGCCATCTCATCAGTTTGTACAAGAATAGAGTTCTGTTGCATCAGTGAGCATTAAACCCTGATTTGCAACTCTCTGTTTTGCACTGAAAACTATTCCACTGATTTATTTGTTTTAGCTACATTTCTTTCCTTTGTAGTACTCCAATATTTTTTGTAGGGACGGCAATACGTTTAGAGAACTTAAAGTTATGTTAAATACAGTAGGTTTTATTTTTTTCTGCTGTAAAACTTAAGATGGGGGGAAACTAAAGATTTGTAAAATAATTTCAATGTGTAATGCAGTTTTATTTTTGTTAAAATGGATTTTTCTAAAAATTGGTATCGAAAAAAGTATCGTTCAGGAACCGGTATCGAAATCCAAGTATCGAAACGGTATCGATATCGAAAAATTTTGAACGATACCCAGCCCTACATGGAGCGCAGATGTACTTGTACATTGAGCGGAGAGGTACTGGTACATGGAGCGGAGATGTACTTGTACATTGAGCGGAGAGGTACTTGTACATTGAGCGGAGAGGTACTTGTACATGGAGCGGAGATGTACTTGTACATTGAGCGGAGAGGTACTGGTACATGGAGCGGAGATGTACTTGTACATTGAGCGGAGAGGTACTTGTACATGGAGTGGAGATGTACTTGTACATTGAGCGGAGAGGTACTGGTACATGGAGCGGAGATGTACTTGTACATTGAGCGGAGAGGTACTTGTACATGGAGCGGAGATGTACTTGTACATTGAGCGGAGAGGTACTGGTACATGGAGCGGAGATGTACTTGTACATTGAGCGGAGAGGTACTTGTACATGGAGTGGAGATGTACTTGTACATGGAGCGGAGATGTACTTGTACATTGAGCGGAGAGGTACTTGTACATGGAGCGGAGATGTACTTGTACATGGAGCGGAGAGGTACTTGTACATGGAGCGGAGAGGTACTTGTACATGGAGCGGAGATGTACTTGTACATGGAGCGGAGATGTACTTGTACATGGAGCGGAGAGGTACTTGTACATGGAGCGGAGAGGTACTTATACATTGAGCGGAGACGTACTTGTACATGGAGCGGAGATGTACTTGTACATTGAGCGGAGAGGTACTTGTACATTGAGCGGAGAGGTACTGGTACATGGAGCGGAGATGTACTTGTACATTGAGCGGAGAGGTACTTGTACATGGAGCGGAGAGGTACTTGTACATTGAGCGGAGAGGTACTTGTACATTGAGCGGAGACGTACTTGTACATTGAGCGGAGATGTACTTGTACATTGAGCGGAGATGTACTTGTACATTGAGCGGAGAGGTACTGGTACATGGAGCGGAGAGGTACTTGTACATGGAGCGGAGAGGTATTTGTACATGGAGCGGAGAGGTATTTGTACATGGAGCGGAGAGGTACTTGTACATTGAGCGGAGAGGTACTTGTACATGGAGCGGAGAGGTACTTATACATGGAGCGGAGAGGTACTTGTACATGTAGCGGAGAGGTGCTTGTACATGGAGCGGAGAGGTACTTGTACATGGAGCGGAGAGGTATTTGTACATGGAGCGGAGAGGTACTTGTACATGGAGCGGAGAGGTACTTGTACATTCAGCGGAGAGGTACTTGTACATTGAGCGGAGAGGTACTTGTAGATGGAGCGGAGAGGTACTGTCGACACTTGTACATTGAGCGGAGAGGTACTTGTACATGGAGCGGAGAGGTACTTGTACATGGAGCGGAGAGGTACTGTCGACACTTGTACATTGAGCGGAGAGGTACTTGTACATGGAGCGGAGAGGTACTTGTACATGGAGCGGAGATGTACTTGTACAGGGAGCGGAGAGGTACTTGTACATTGAGCGGAGAGGTACTTGTACATGGAGCGGAGAGGTACTTGTACATGGAGCGGAGAGGTACTTGTACATGGAGCGGAGAGGTACTTGTACATTGAGCGGAGAGGTACTTGTACATGGAGCGGAGAGGTACTTGTACATGGAGCGGAGAGGTACTTGTACATGGAGCGGAGAGGTACTTGTACATTGAGCGGAGAGGTACTTGTACATGGAGCGGAGAGGTACTTGTACATGGAGCGGAGAGGTACTTGTACATGGAGCGGAGAGGTACTTGTACATGGAGCGGAGAGGTACTTGTACATTGAGCGGAGATGTACTTGTACATGGAGCGGAGATGTACTTGTACATGGATCGGAGAGGTACTTGTACATGAGAGCGGAGAGGTACTGTCGACACTTGTACATTGAGCGTAGAGGTACTGTCGACACTTGTACATTGAGCGGAGAGGTACTTGTACATGGAGCGGAGAGGTACTGTCGACACTTGTACATTGAGCAGAGAGGTACTTGTACATTGAGCGGAGAGGTACTTGTACATGGAGCGCAGAGGTACTTGTACATTGAGCGGAGAGGTACTTGTACATGGAGCGGAGAGGTACTTGTACATGAGAGCGGAGAGGTACTTGTACATGGAGCGGAGAGGTACTTGTACATTGAGCGGAGAGGTACTGTCGACACTTGTACATTCAGCGGAGAGGTACTTGTACATGGAGCGGAGAGGTACTGTCGATACTTGACATTGAGCGGAGAGGTACTTGTACATGGAGCGGAGAGGTACTTGTACATGGAGCGGAGAGGTACTTGTACATGGAGCGGAGAGGTACTTGTACATTGAGCGGAGAGGTACTTGTACATGGAGCGGAGAGGTACTTGTACATTGAGCGGAGAGGTACTTGTACATGGAGCGGAGAGGTACTTGTACATGGAGCGGAGAGGTACTTGTACATGGAGCGGAGAGGTACTTGTACATGGAGCGGAGAGGTACTTGTACATTGAGCGGAGATGTACTTGTACATGGAGCGGAGATGTACTTGTACATGGATCGGAGAGGTACTTGTACATGAGAGCGGAGAGGTACTGTCGACACTTGTACATTGAGCGTAGAGGTACTGTCGACACTTGTACATTGAGCGGAGAGGTACTTGTACATGGAGCGGAGAGGTACTGTCGACACTTGTACATTGAGCGGAGAGGTACTTGTACATTGAGCGGAGAGGTACTTGTACATGGAGCGCAGAGGTACTTGTACATTGAGCGGAGAGGTACTTGTACATGGAGCGGAGAGGTACTTGTACATGAGAGCGGAGAGGTACTTGTACATGGAGCGGAGAGGTACTTGTACATTGAGCGGAGAGGTACTGTCGACACTTGTACATTCAGCGGAGAGGTACTTGTACATGGAGCGGAGAGGTACTGTCGATACTTGACATTGAGCGGAGAGGTACTTGTACATGGAGCGGAGAGGTATTTGTACATTGAGCGGAGAGGTACTTGTACATTGAGCGGAGAGGTACTGTCGACACTTGTACATTCAGCGGAGAGCTACTTGTACATGGAGCGGAGAGGTATTTGTACATTGAGCGGAGAGGTACTTGTACATGGAGCGGAGAGGTACTTGTACATAGAGCGGAGAGGTACTTATACATGGAGCGGAGAGGTATTTGTACATTGAGCGGAGAGGTACTTGTACATGGAGCGGAGAGGTACTTGTACATGAGAGCGGAGAGGTATTTGTACATGGAGCGGAAAGGTACTGTCGACACTTGTACATTGAGCGGAGAGCTACTTGTACATGGAGCGGAGAGGTACTTGTACATGAGAGCGGAGAGGTACTTGTACATGGAGCGGAGAGGTATTTGTACATGGAGCGGAGAGGTACTGTCGACACTTGACATTGAGCGGAGAGGTACTTGTACATGGAGCGGAGAGGTACTTGTACATGAGAGCGGAGAGGTATTTGTACATGGAGCGGAGAGGTACTGTCGACACTTGACATTGAGCGGAGAGGTACTTGTACATGGAGCGGAGAGGTACTTGTACATGGAGCGGAGAGGTACTTGTACATGGACCGGAGAGGTACTTGTACATGGAGCGGAGAGGTACTTGTACATGGAGCGGAGATGTACTTGTACATTGAGCGGAGAGGTACTTGTACATGGAGCAGAGATGTACTTGTACATGGAGCGGAGATGTACTTGTACATTGAGCGGAGAGGTACTTGTACATGGAGCGGAGAGGTACTTGTACATGGAGCGGAGATGTACTTGTACATGGAGCGGAGAGGTACTTGTACATGGAGCGGAGATGTACTTGTACATTGAGCGGAGAGGTACTTGTACATGGAGCAGAGATGTACTTGTACATGGAGCGGAGAGGTACTTGTACATGGAGCGGAGAGGTACTTGTACATGGAGCGGAGAGGTACTTGTACATGGAGCGGAGAGGTACTTGTACATTGAGCGGAGAGGTACTTGTACATTGAGCGGAGAGGTACTTGTACATGGAGCTAGGGCTGGGTATCGAGTTTCGATACTTACTTGGCACCGAAATGGAAACATCGATACTAAGGGGTATCGAAGCCTCCCTTGTCAATCGATACCAATTTTCGATACCAAAACAAAACAGCGTCATTGAGCCTATAAGCATGCGACATGCTTGCACGCCGCGCTCTAATACGGCTGGTGATTGGCTGTCATGTAGAGGCATGCAGGAAACGTTACGCCCACTTTAGCCGGTGTGTTTGTTGTGACTGTGAGCCAGGCGTGCGGTGCGGATAGTATACAAGAAGTTAGCCACTCAAGCTACTCCTATGCTGGATTACCATATGGCGAAGATGATGAAAAGCAGGAAAAGAAACAGAAACAACACGGACTGGTTTCCACAGACAAGAGAAATAATTGAGAGGTGGGTCAGCTCAGCTTACCGCAAGTTAGCGGTTATCAGATCCCTCAGTCTGACAAATCCATGCATCTGGCTGTGAGTTGTAGCATTAGATCGTTTAATTAATTGCCGCCGTAACGTTATGCGCAAGCGGGCATTGTGTATTTTTAGCAACTCGTTAACAAACGCTGATGTCATGATAGTTTGTTGAATGTAAATGCGATTCATTTATATTGATTGGCTAGTCAGTGAAGTTGACTGCCCTGCAAAGCTAAAAGGGGGTAACTCAATTTTTGTCAAAAATGAGTTTTTGGCATTTTTGGAAGATTGAAGATCTGCTTTATCATGTGGAAAAATATCTTGAGTCAATTGTGTTGTTTTTTGGAGAAAATAGGGGGTCATATTTACAGTAACTTCCAAAAGCCCTAGAAAAGCCAAGCAAGACTGAGGTAACATCAGTTAGGGTTGTTTGGTTTGGTTTGAGTGCACTCTGAATGCTCTGCCCTGCAACGCAAAAAGGGGGTAACTCACCAGAATGCTCAGGTTGAGTTGAGGTATAAGTTACATTACTGGGCAGGCCTAATGTCATGATTGTGACATTCGACCAATACCACCCCCACCCACACATTAACTCCCAAGATTGCCAGCTCATACGGCATTAACCCCCTAACCTTTATACATTAACCCGCGAGGCACCTCATTATGACATTAACCCCCGAGGCACCAGCTCATACCACATTTACCCCCGACGCTCCAGCTCGTACAACATTATCCCCAGAGATGCCAACTCATATGACATTAACCCCCGATGCGCCAGCTCATACGACATTAACCCCCAAGGCGCCAGCTCATACCACATTAACCCTGATGCGCCAGCTCATACAAATGTAACCCCCGTGGTGCCAGCTCATACAACATTAACTCCTGAGGCGTCGCTCATATGAAATTAACCCCAGAGGTGCCAGCTCATATGACATTAACCCCCGAGGCGCCAGCTCATACCACATTAACCCCAAGGCACCGCGCCTATATGAAATTCACTCCGGAGGTGCCAACTTATACGACATTAACCCCCGAGGCGCCAGCTCATACCACATTAACCCCAGAGGCACCGCTCATATGAAATTAACCCCGGAGGTGCCAGCTCATACAACATTAACCCCCGAGGCGTCGCTCATATGAAATTAACCCCTGAGGTACCAGCTCATACAACATTAACCCCCGAGGTGCCGCTCATATAAAATTAACCCCAGAGGTGCCAGCTCATACGGCATCCCTCGAGGTGCCAGCTCATACAACATTAACCCTCAAGGTACCAGCTCATACAACATTAACCCCCGAGGCACCAGCTCATATGACATTTAACCACTGAGCTACCAGCTCATACAACATTAACCCCCGAGACGCCACGCATATGAAATTAACCCCAGAGGTGCCAGCTCATATGACATTAACCCCAGAGGCACCAGCTCATATGACATTTAACCACTGAGCTACCAGCTCATACAACATTAACCCCCGAGACGCCAGCTCATATGACATTAACCCCTGAGGTACCAGCTCATACAACATTAACCCCCGAGGTGCCACTCATATTAAATTAACCCCAGATGTGCCAGCTCATACGACATCAACCCCCGAGGAGCCAGCTCATACGACATTAACCCCCGAGGCGCCAACACACAGACACACAACGGGCCAACAAGAGTCCCACCAAACTAGGCTTGAAGGATGTGTAGCGGCCTGATAATCTAGTTATATTATATTTATACGTATATTATATTAAGCATAATTGTGCCATGAACATGAGACTTCATGTCTATGTTATCATTATTATCATATATACTGGTTTTATATAGTGATAAGCAACCAAGTGAAGGATCAAATTTAAGTTACTGTCTATTTGCTTGGCATCACCCCTTATTATTTTGCAGACAATGCAAAGCCAGAGTAAGGTAACTTCCAAATAAGGGTCAAAGGTCAAGTTTGAGCTAAAAAAAATTATGTAGATACATAACTACATTAAATAAACAAATAATTAACACATTTCCAGTTTTCTTCCTACAATACATTTGGCTGGACAACAACAAAACTTTAAAGTCATTTTTCTCAGTTCTACACTCTGGCGAGTTACCCCCTTTTAGCTTTGCAGGGCAGTTGAGCTGTCTCGTCAGATTTGACAAGAATGACGTTCTGTTGCAGCAGTGAGCACACTGATCTGCAACGCTAGCGTTAATGTTTAATTAATTAGCGTTATGTGCAAGCGGGCAGTTATCGCCCATGTATTTTTAGCAACTCGTTAACAAACGCTGATGTCATGATAGTTTGTTGAATATAAATGCGATTCACTTTGTGGCATATAAGGCTATATTGATAGGCTAGTCAATGCTCAACTAGTCTTCCATGCATGAAGTGGAGCCATCTCATCAGTTTGTACAAGAATATAGTTATGTTGCATCAGTGAGCATTAAACCCTGATTTGCAACTCTCTGTTTTGCACTGAAAACTATTCCACTGATTTATTTGTTTTAGCTACATTTCTTTCCTTTGTAGTACTCCAATATTTTTTGTAGGGACGGCAATACGTTTAGAGAACTTAAAGTTATGTTAAATACAGTAGGTTTTATTTTTTTCTGCTGTAAAACTTAAGATGGGGGGAAACTAAAGATTTGTAAAATAATTTCAATGTGTAATGCAGTTTTATTTTTGTTAAAATGGATTTTTCTAAAAATTGGTATCGAAAAAAGTATCGTTCAGGAACCGGTATCGAAATCCAAGTATCGAAACGGTATCGATATCGAAAAATTTTGAACGATACCCAGCCCTACATGGAGCGCAGATGTACTTGTACATTGAGCGGAGAGGTACTGGTACATGGAGCGGAGATGTACTTGTACATTGAGCGGAGAGGTACTTGTACATTGAGCGGAGAGGTACTTGTACATGGAGCGGAGATGTACTTGTACATTGAGCGGAGAGGTACTGGTACATGGAGCGGAGATGTACTTGTACATTGAGCGGAGAGGTACTTGTACATGGAGTGGAGATGTACTTGTACATTGAGCGGAGAGGTACTGGTACATGGAGCGGAGATGTACTTGTACATTGAGCGGAGAGGTACTTGTACATGGAGCGGAGATGTACTTGTACATTGAGCGGAGAGGTACTGGTACATGGAGCGGAGATGTACTTGTACATTGAGCGGAGAGGTACTTGTACATGGAGTGGAGATGTACTTGTACATGGAGCGGAGATGTACTTGTACATTGAGCGGAGAGGTACTTGTACATGGAGCGGAGATGTACTTGTACATGGAGCGGAGAGGTACTTGTACATGGAGCGGAGAGGTACTTGTACATGGAGCGGAGATGTACTTGTACATGGAGCGGAGATGTACTTGTACATGGAGCGGAGAGGTACTTGTACATGGAGCGGAGAGGTACTTATACATTGAGCGGAGACGTACTTGTACATGGAGCGGAGATGTACTTGTACATTGAGCGGAGAGGTACTTGTACATTGAGCGGAGAGGTACTGGTACATGGAGCGGAGATGTACTTGTACATTGAGCGGAGAGGTACTTGTACATGGAGCGGAGAGGTACTTGTACATTGAGCGGAGAGGTACTTGTACATTGAGCGGAGACGTACTTGTACATTGAGCGGAGATGTACTTGTACATTGAGCGGAGATGTACTTGTACATTGAGCGGAGAGGTACTGGTACATGGAGCGGAGAGGTACTTGTACATGGAGCGGAGAGGTATTTGTACATGGAGCGGAGAGGTATTTGTACATGGAGCGGAGAGGTACTTGTACATTGAGCGGAGAGGTACTTGTACATGGAGCGGAGAGGTACTTATACATGGAGCGGAGAGGTACTTGTACATGTAGCGGAGAGGTGCTTGTACATGGAGCGGAGAGGTACTTGTACATGGAGCGGAGAGGTATTTGTACATGGAGCGGAGAGGTACTTGTACATGGAGCGGAGAGGTACTTGTACATTCAGCGGAGAGGTACTTGTACATTGAGCGGAGAGGTACTTGTAGATGGAGCGGAGAGGTACTGTCGACACTTGTACATTGAGCGGAGAGGTACTTGTACATGGAGCGGAGAGGTACTTGTACATGGAGCGGAGAGGTACTGTCGACACTTGTACATTGAGCGGAGAGGTACTTGTACATGGAGCGGAGAGGTACTTGTACATGGAGCGGAGATGTACTTGTACAGGGAGCGGAGAGGTACTTGTACATTGAGCGGAGAGGTACTTGTACATGGAGCGGAGAGGTACTTGTACATGGAGCGGAGAGGTACTTGTACATGGAGCGGAGAGGTACTTGTACATTGAGCGGAGAGGTACTTGTACATGGAGCGGAGAGGTACTTGTACATGGAGCGGAGAGGTACTTGTACATGGAGCGGAGAGGTACTTGTACATTGAGCGGAGAGGTACTTGTACATGGAGCGGAGAGGTACTTGTACATGGAGCGGAGAGGTACTTGTACATGGAGCGGAGAGGTACTTGTACATGGAGCGGAGAGGTACTTGTACATTGAGCGGAGATGTACTTGTACATGGAGCGGAGATGTACTTGTACATGGATCGGAGAGGTACTTGTACATGAGAGCGGAGAGGTACTGTCGACACTTGTACATTGAGCGTAGAGGTACTGTCGACACTTGTACATTGAGCGGAGAGGTACTTGTACATGGAGCGGAGAGGTACTGTCGACACTTGTACATTGAGCAGAGAGGTACTTGTACATTGAGCGGAGAGGTACTTGTACATGGAGCGCAGAGGTACTTGTACATTGAGCGGAGAGGTACTTGTACATGGAGCGGAGAGGTACTTGTACATGAGAGCGGAGAGGTACTTGTACATGGAGCGGAGAGGTACTTGTACATTGAGCGGAGAGGTACTGTCGACACTTGTACATTCAGCGGAGAGGTACTTGTACATGGAGCGGAGAGGTACTGTCGATACTTGACATTGAGCGGAGAGGTACTTGTACATGGAGCGGAGAGGTACTTGTACATGGAGCGGAGAGGTACTTGTACATGGAGCGGAGAGGTACTTGTACATTGAGCGGAGAGGTACTTGTACATGGAGCGGAGAGGTACTTGTACATTGAGCGGAGAGGTACTTGTACATGGAGCGGAGAGGTACTTGTACATGGAGCGGAGAGGTACTTGTACATGGAGCGGAGAGGTACTTGTACATGGAGCGGAGAGGTACTTGTACATTGAGCGGAGATGTACTTGTACATGGAGCGGAGATGTACTTGTACATGGATCGGAGAGGTACTTGTACATGAGAGCGGAGAGGTACTGTCGACACTTGTACATTGAGCGTAGAGGTACTGTCGACACTTGTACATTGAGCGGAGAGGTACTTGTACATGGAGCGGAGAGGTACTGTCGACACTTGTACATTGAGCGGAGAGGTACTTGTACATTGAGCGGAGAGGTACTTGTACATGGAGCGCAGAGGTACTTGTACATTGAGCGGAGAGGTACTTGTACATGGAGCGGAGAGGTACTTGTACATGAGAGCGGAGAGGTACTTGTACATGAGAGCGGAGAGGTACTTGTACATGGAGCGGAGATGTACTTGTACATTGAGCGGAGAGGTACTTGTACATGGAGCGGAGATGTACTTGTACATGGAGCGGAGAGGTACTTGTACATGGAGCGGAGATGTACTTGTACATTGAGCGGAGAGGTACTTGTACATGGAGCGGAGAGGTACTTGTACATGGAGCGGAGATGTACTTGTACATGGAGCGGAGAGGTACTTGTACATGGAGCGGAGATGTACTTGTACATTGAGCGGAGAGGTACTTGTACATGGAGCAGAGATGTACTTGTACATGGAGCGGAGAGGTACTTGTACATGGAGCGGAGAGGTACTTGTACATGGAGCGGAGAGGTACTGGTACATGGAGCGGAGATGTACTTGTACATTGAGCGGAGAGGTACTTGTACATGGAGTGGAGATGTACTTGTACATTGAGCGGAGAGGTACTGGTACATGGAGCGGAGATGTACTTGTACATTGAGCGGAGAGGTACTTGTACATGGAGTGGAGATGTACTTGTACATTGAGCGGAGAGGTACTGGTACATGGAGCGGAGATGTACTGGTACATTGAGCGGAGAGGTACTTGTACATGGAGTGGAGATGTACTTGTACATGGAGCGGAGATGTACTTGTACATTGAGCGGAGAGGTACTTGTACATGGAGCGGAGATGTACTTGTACATGGAGCGGAGAGGTACTTGTACATGGAGCGGAGATGTACTTGTACATTGAGCGGAGAGGTACTTGTACATGGAGCGGAGAGGTACTTGTACATGGAGCGGAGATGTACTTGTACATGGAGCGGAGAGGTACTTGTACATGGAGCGGAGATGTACTTGTACATTGAGCGGAGAGGTACTTGTACATGGAGCAGAGATGTACTTGTACATGGAGCGGAGAGGTACTTGTACATGGAGCGGAGAGGTACTTGTACATGGAGCGGAGAGGTACTTGTACATGGAGCGGAGAGGTACTTGTACATTGAGCGGAGAGGTACTTGTACATTGAGCGGAGAGGTACTTGTACATGGAGCTAGGGCTGGGTATCGAGTTTCGATACTTACTTGGCACCGAAATGGAAACATCGATACTAAGGGGTATCGAAGCCTCCCTTGTCAATCGATACCAATTTTCGATACCAAAACAAAACAGCGTCATTGAGCCTATAAGCATGCGACATGCTTGCACGCCGCGCTCTAATACGGCTGGTGATTGGCTGTCATGTAGAGGCATGCAGGAAACGTTACGCCCACTTTAGCCGGTGTGTTTGTTGTGACTGTGAGCCAGGCGTGCGGTGCGGATAGTATACAAGAAGTTAGCCACTCAAGCTACTCCTATCCTGGATTACCATATGGCGAAGATGATGAAAAGCAGGAAAAGAAACAGAAACAACACGGACTGGTTTCCACAGACAAGAGAAATAATTGAGAGGTGGGTCAGCTCAGCTTACCGCAAGTTAGCGGTTATCAGATCCCTCAGTCTGACAAATCCATGCATCTGGCTGTGAGTTGTAGCATTAGATCGTTTAATTAATTGCCGCCGTAACGTTATGCGCAAGCGGGCATTGTGTATTTTTAGCAACTCGTTAACAAACGCTGATGTCATGATAGTTTGTTGAATGTAAATGCGATTCATTTATATTGATTGGCTAGTCAGTGACGTTGAGCTGTCTCGTCAGATTTGACAAGAATGACGTTCTGTTGCAGCAGTGAGCACACTGATCTGCAACGCTAGCGTTAATGTTTAATTAATTAGCGTTATGTGCAAGCGGGCAGTTATCGCCCATGTATTTTTAGCAACTCGTTAACAAACGCTGATGTCATGATAGTTTGTTGAATATAAATGCGATTCACTTTGTGGCATATAAGGCTATATTGATAGGCTAGTCAATGCTCAACTAGTCTTCCATGCATGAAGTGGAGCCATCTCATCAGTTTGTACAAGAATAGAGTTCTGTTGCATCAGTGAGCATTAAACCCTGATTTGCAACTCTCTGTTTTGCACTGAAAACTATTCCACTGATTTATTTGTTTTAGCTACATTTCTTTCCTTTGTAGTACTCCAATATTTTTTGTAGGGACGGCAATACGTTTAGAGAACTTAAAGTTATGTTAAATACAGTAGGTTTTATTTTTTTCTGCTGTAAAACTTAAGATGGGGGGAAACTAAAGATTTGTAAAATAATTTCAATGTGTAATGCAGTTTTATTTTTGTTAAAATGGATTTTTCTAAAAATTGGTATCGAAAAAAGTATCGTTCAGGAACCGGTATCGAAATCCAAGTATCGAAACGGTATCGATATCGAAAAATTTTGAAGGATACCCAGCCCTACATGGAGCGCAGATGTACTTGTACATTGAGCGGAGAGGTACTGGTACATGGAGCGGAGATGTACTTGTACATTGAGCGGAGAGGTACTTGTACATTGAGCGGAGAGGTACTTGTACATGGAGCGGAGATGTACTTGTACATTGAGCGGAGAGGTACTGGTACATGGAGCGGAGATGTACTTGTACATTGAGCGGAGAGGTACTTGTACATGGAGTGGAGATGTACTTGTACATTGAGCGGAGAGGTACTGGTACATGGAGCGGAGATGTACTTGTACATTGAGCGGAGAGGTACTTGTACATGGAGTGGAGATGTACTTGTACATTGAGCGGAGAGGTACTGGTACATGGAGCGGAGATGTACTTGTACATTGAGCGGAGAGGTACTTGTACATGGAGTGGAGATGTACTTGTACATGGAGCGGAGATGTACTTGTACATTGAGCGGAGAGGTACTTGTACATGGAGCGGAGATGTACTTGTACATGGAGCGGAGAGGTACTTGTACATGGAGCGGAGAGGTACTTGTACATGGAGCGGAGATGTACTTGTACATGGAGCGGAGATGTACTTGTACATGGAGCGGAGAGGTACTTGTACATGGAGCGGAGAGGTACTTATACATTGAGCGGAGACGTACTTGTACATGGAGCGGAGATGTACTTGTACATTGAGCGGAGAGGTACTTGTACATTGAGCGGAGAGGTACTGGTACATGGAGCGGAGATGTACTTGTACATTGAGCGGAGAGGTACTTGTACATGGAGCGGAGAGGTACTTGTACATTGAGCGGAGAGGTACTTGTACATTGAGCGGAGACGTACTTGTACATTGAGCGGAGATGTACTTGTACATTGAGCGGAGATGTACTTGTACATTGAGCGGAGAGGTACTGGTACATGGAGCGGAGAGGTACTTGTACATGGAGCGGAGAGGTATTTGTACATGGAGCGGAGAGGTATTTGTACATGGAGCGGAGAGGTACTTGTACATTGAGCGGAGAGGTACTTGTACATGGAGCGGAGAGGTACTTGTACATGGAGCGGAGAGGTACTTGTACATGTAGCGGAGAGGTGCTTGTACATGGAGCGGAGAGGTACTTGTACATGGAGCGGAGAGGTATTTGTACATGGAGCGGAGAGGTACTTGTACATGGAGCGGAGAGGTACTTGTACATTCAGCGGAGAGGTACTTGTACATTGAGCGGAGAGGTACTTGTAGATGGAGCGGAGAGGTACTGTCGACACTTGTACATTGAGCGGAGAGGTACTTGTACATGGAGCGGAGAGGTACTTGTACATGGAGCGGAGAGGTACTGTCGACACTTGTACATTGAGCGGAGAGGTACTTGTACATGGAGCGGAGAGGTACTTGTACATGGAGCGGAGATGTACTTGTACAGGGAGCGGAGAGGTACTTGTACATTGAGCGGAGAGGTACTTGTACATGGAGCGGAGAGGTACTTGTACATGGAGCGGAGAGGTACTTGTACATGGAGCGGAGAGGTACTTGTACATTGAGCGGAGAGGTACTTGTACATGGAGCGGAGAGGTACTTGTACATGGAGCGGAGAGGTACTTGTACATGGAGCGGAGAGGTACTTGTACATTGAGCGGAGAGGTCCTTGTACATGGAGCGGAGAGGTACTTGTACATGGAGCGGAGAGGTACTTGTACATGGAGCGGAGAGGTACTTGTACATGGAGCGGAGAGGTACTTGTACATTGAGCGGAGATGTACTTGTACATGGAGCGGAGATGTACTTGTACATGGATCGGAGAGGTACTTGTACATGAGAGCGGAGAGGTACTGTCGACACTTGTACATTGAGCGTAGAGGTACTGTCGACACTTGTACATTGAGCGGAGAGGTACTTGTACATGGAGCGGAGAGGTACTGTCGACACTTGTACATTGAGCGGAGAGGTACTTGTACATTGAGCGGAGAGGTACTTGTACATGGAGCGCAGAGGTACTTGTACATTGAGCGGAGAGGTACTTGTACATGGAGCGGAGAGGTACTTGTACATGAGAGCGGAGAGGTACTTGTACATGGAGCGGAGAGGTACTTGTACATTGAGCGGAGAGGTACTGTCGACACTTGTACATTCAGCGGAGAGGTACTTGTACATGGAGCGGAGAGGTACTGTCGATACTTGACATTGAGCGGAGAGGTACTTGTACATGGAGCGGAGAGGTACTTGTACATGGAGCGGAGAGGTACTTGTACATGGAGCGGAGAGGTACTTGTACATTGAGCGGAGAGGTACTTGTACATGGAGCGGAGAGGTACTTGTACATTGAGCGGAGAGGTACTTGTACATGGAGCGGAGAGGTACTTGTACATGGAGCGGAGAGGTACTTGTACATGGAGCGGAGAGGTACTTGTACATGGAGCGGAGAGGTACTTGTACATTGAGCGGAGATGTACTTGTACATGGAGCGGAGATGTACTTGTACATGGATCGGAGAGGTACTTGTACATGAGAGCGGAGAGGTACTGTCGACACTTGTACATTGAGCGTAGAGGTACTGTCGACACTTGTACATTGAGCGGAGAGGTACTTGTACATGGAGCGGAGAGGTACTGTCGACACTTGTACATTGAGCGGAGAGGTACTTGTACATGGAGCGCAGAGGTACTTGTACATTGAGCGGAGAGGTACTTGTACATGGAGCGGAGAGGTACTTGTACATGAGAGCGGAGAGGTACTTGTACATGGAGCGGAGAGGTACTTGTACATTGAGCGGAGAGGTACTGTCGACACTTGTACATTCAGCGGAGAGGTACTTGTACATGGAGCGGAGAGGTACTGTCGATACTTGACATTGAGCGGAGAGGTACTTGTACATGGAGCGGAGAGGTATTTGTACATTGAGCGGAGAGGTACTTGTACATTGAGCGGAGAGGTACTGTCGACACTTGTACATTCAGCGGAGAGCTACTTGTACATGGAGCGGAGAGGTATTTGTACATTGAGCGGAGAGGTACTTGTACATGGAGCGGAGAGGTACTTGTACATAGAGCGGAGAGGTACTTATACATGGAGCGGAGAGGTATTTGTACATTGAGCGGAGAGGTACTTGTACATGGAGCGGAGAGGTACTTGTACATGAGAGCGGAGAGGTATTTGTACATGGAGCGGAAAGGTACTGTCGACACTTGTACATTGAGCGGAGAGCTACTTGTACATGGAGCGGAGAGGTACTTGTACATGAGAGCGGAGAGGTACTTGTACATGGAGCGGAGAGGTATTTGTACATGGAGCGGAGAGGTACTGTCGACACTTGACATTGAGCGGAGAGGTACTTGTACATGGAGCGGAGAGGTACTTGTACATGAGAGCGGAGAGGTATTTGTACATGGAGCGGAGAGGTACTGTCGACACTTGACATTGAGCGGAGAGGTACTTGTACATGGAGCGGAGAGGTACTTGTACATGGAGCGGAGAGGTACTTGTACATGGACCGGAGAGGTACTTGTACATGGAGCGGAGAGGTACTTGTACATGGAGCGGAGATGTACTTGTACATTGAGCGGAGAGGTACTTGTACATGGAGCAGAGATGTACTTGTACATGGAGCGGAGATGTACTTGTACATTGAGCGGAGAGGTACTTGTACATGGAGCGGAGAGGTACTTGTACATGGAGCGGAGATGTACTTGTACATGGAGCGGAGAGGTACTTGTACATGGAGCGGAGATGTACTTGTACATTGAGCGGAGAGGTACTTGTACATGGAGCAGAGATGTACTTGTACATGGAGCGGAGAGGTACTTGTACATGGAGCGGAGAGGTACTTGTACATGGAGCGGAGAGGTACTTGTACATTGAGCGGAGAGGTACTTGTACATTGAGCGGAGAGGTACTTGTACATGGAGCTAGGGCTGGGTATCGAGTTTCGATACTTACTTGGCACCGAAATGGAAACATCGATACTAAGGGGTATCGAAGCCTCCCTTGTCAATCGATACCAATTTTCGATACCAAAACAAAACAGCGTCATTGAGCCTATAAGCATGCGACATGCTTGCACGCCGCGCTCTAATACGGCTGGTGATTGGCTGTCATGTAGAGGCATGCAGGAAACGTTACGCCCACTTTAGCCGGTGTGTTTGTTGTGACTGTGAGCCAGGCGTGCGGTGCGGATAGTATACAAGAAGTTAGCCACTCAAGCTACTCCTATGCTGGATTACCATATGGCGAAGATGATGAAAAGCAGGAAAAGAAACAGAAACAACACGGACTGGTTTCCACAGACAAGAGAAATAATTGAGAGGTGGGTCAGCTCAGCTTACCGCAAGTTAGCGGTTATCAGATCCCTCAGTCTGACAAATCCATGCATCTGGCTGTGAGTTGTAGCATTAGATCGTTTAATTAATTGCCGCCGTAACGTTATGCGCAAGCGGGCATTGTGTATTTTTAGCAACTCGTTAACAAACGCTGATGTCATGATAGTTTGTTGAATGTAAATGCGATTCATTTATATTGATTGGCTAGTCAGTGAAGTTGAGCTGTCTCGTCAGATTTGACAAGAATGACGTTCTGTTGCAGCAGTGAGCACACTGATCTGCAACGCTAGCGTTAATGTTTAATTAATTAGCGTTATGTGCAAGCGGGCAGTTATCGCCCATGTATTTTTAGCAACTCGTTAACAAACGCTGATGTCATGATAGTTTGTTGAATATAAATGCGATTCACTTTGTGGCATATAAGGCTATATTGATAGGCTAGTCAATGCTCAACTAGTCTTCCATGCATGAAGTGGAGCCATCTCATCAGTTTGTACAAGAATAGAGTTCTGTTGCATCAGTGAGCATTAAACCCTGATTTGCAACTCTCTGTTTTGCACTGAAAACTATTCCACTGATTTATTTGTTTTAGCTACATTTCTTTCCTTTGTAGTACTCCAATATTTTTTGTAGGGACGGCAATACGTTTAGAGAACTTAAAGTTATGTTAAATACAGTAGGTTTTATTTTTTTCTGCTGTAAAACTTAAGATGGGGGGAAACTAAAGATTTGTAAAATAATTTCAATGTGTAATGCAGTTTTATTTTTGTTAAAATGGATTTTTCTAAAAATTGGTATCGAAAAAAGTATCGTTCAGGAACCGGTATCGAAATCCAAGTATCGAAACGGTATCGATATCGAAAAATTTTGAACGATACCCAGCCCTACATGGAGCGCAGATGTACTTGTACATTGAGCGGAGAGGTACTGGTACATGGAGCGGAGATGTACTTGTACATTGAGCGGAGAGGTACTTGTACATTGAGCGGAGAGGTACTTGTACATGGAGCGGAGATGTACTTGTACATTGAGCGGAGAGGTACTGGTACATGGAGCGGAGATGTACTTGTACATTGAGCGGAGAGGTACTTGTACATGGAGTGGAGATGTACTTGTACATTGAGCGGAGAGGTACTGGTACATGGAGCGGAGATGTACTTGTACATTGAGCGGAGAGGTACTTGTACATGGAGTGGAGATGTACTTGTACATTGAGCGGAGAGGTACTGGTACATGGAGCGGAGATGTACTTGTACATTGAGCGGAGAGGTACTTGTACATGGAGTGGAGATGTACTTGTACATGGAGCGGAGATGTACTTGTACATTGAGCGGAGAGGTACTTGTACATGGAGCGGAGATGTACTTGTACATGGAGCGGAGAGGTACTTGTACATGGAGCGGAGAGGTACTTGTACATGGAGCGGAGATGTACTTGTACATGGAGCGGAGATGTACTTGTACATGGAGCGGAGAGGTACTTGTACATGGAGCGGAGAGGTACTTATACATTGAGCGGAGACGTACTTGTACATGGAGCGGAGATGTACTTGTACATTGAGCGGAGAGGTACTTGTACATTGAGCGGAGAGGTACTGGTACATGGAGCGGAGATGTACTTGTACATTGAGCGGAGAGGTACTTGTACATGGAGCGGAGAGGTACTTGTACATTGAGCGGAGAGGTACTTGTACATTGAGCGGAGACGTACTTGTACATTGAGCGGAGATGTACTTGTACATTGAGCGGAGATGTACTTGTACATTGAGCGGAGAGGTACTGGTACATGGAGCGGAGAGGTACTTGTACATGGAGCGGAGAGGTATTTGTACATGGAGCGGAGAGGTATTTGTACATGGAGCGGAGAGGTACTTGTACATTGAGCGGAGAGGTACTTGTACATGGAGCGGAGAGGTACTTGTACATGGAGCGGAGAGGTACTTGTACATGTAGCGGAGAGGTGCTTGTACATGGAGCGGAGAGGTACTTGTACATGGAGCGGAGAGGTATTTGTACATGGAGCGGAGAGGTACTTGTACATGGAGCGGAGAGGTACTTGTACATTCAGCGGAGAGGTACTTGTACATTGAGCGGAGAGGTACTTGTAGATGGAGCGGAGAGGTACTGTCGACACTTGTACATTGAGCGGAGAGGTACTTGTACATGGAGCGGAGAGGTACTTGTACATGGAGCGGAGAGGTACTGTCGACACTTGTACATTGAGCGGAGAGGTACTTGTACATGGAGCGGAGAGGTACTTGTACATGGAGCGGAGATGTACTTGTACAGGGAGCGGAGAGGTACTTGTACATTGAGCGGAGAGGTACTTGTACATGGAGCGGAGAGGTACTTGTACATGGAGCGGAGAGGTACTTGTACATGGAGCGGAGAGGTACTTGTACATTGAGCGGAGAGGTACTTGTACATGGAGCGGAGAGGTACTTGTACATGGAGCGGAGAGGTACTTGTACATGGAGCGGAGAGGTACTTGTACATTGAGCGGAGAGGTACTTGTACATGGAGCGGAGAGGTACTTGTACATGGAGCGGAGAGGTACTTGTACATGGAGCGGAGAGGTACTTGTACATGGAGCGGAGAGGTACTTGTACATTGAGCGGAGATGTACTTGTACATGGAGCGGAGATGTACTTGTACATGGATCGGAGAGGTACTTGTACATGAGAGCGGAGAGGTACTGTCGACACTTGTACATTGAGCGTAGAGGTACTGTCGACACTTGTACATTGAGCGGAGAGGTACTTGTACATGGAGCGGAGAGGTACTGTCGACACTTGTACATTGAGCGGAGAGGTACTTGTACATTGAGCGGAGAGGTACTTGTACATGGAGCGCAGAGGTACTTGTACATTGAGCGGAGAGGTACTTGTACATGGAGCGGAGAGGTACTTGTACATGAGAGCGGAGAGGTACTTGTACATGGAGCGGAGAGGTACTTGTACATTGAGCGGAGAGGTACTGTCGACACTTGTACATTCAGCGGAGAGGTACTTGTACATGGAGCGGAGAGGTACTGTCGATACTTGACATTGAGCGGAGAGGTACTTGTACATGGAGCGGAGAGGTACTTGTACATGGAGCGGAGAGGTACTTGTACATGGAGCGGAGAGGTACTTGTACATTGAGCGGAGAGGTACTTGTACATGGAGCGGAGAGGTACTTGTACATTGAGCGGAGAGGTACTTGTACATGGAGCGGAGAGGTACTTGTACATGGAGCGGAGAGGTACTTGTACATGGAGCGGAGAGGTACTTGTACATGGAGCGGAGAGGTACTTGTACATTGAGCGGAGATGTACTTGTACATGGAGCGGAGATGTACTTGTACATGGATCGGAGAGGTACTTGTACATGAGAGCGGAGAGGTACTGTCGACACTTGTACATTGAGCGTAGAGGTACTGTCGACACTTGTACATTGAGCGGAGAGGTACTTGTACATGGAGCGGAGAGGTACTGTCGACACTTGTACATTGAGCGGAGAGGTACTTGTACATTGAGCGGAGAGGTACTTGTACATGGAGCGCAGAGGTACTTGTACATTGAGCGGAGAGGTACTTGTACATGGAGCGGAGAGGTACTTGTACATGAGAGCGGAGAGGTACTTGTACATGGAGCGGAGAGGTACTTGTACATTGAGCGGAGAGGTACTGTCGACACTTGTACATTCAGCGGAGAGGTACTTGTACATGGAGCGGAGAGGTACTGTCGATACTTGACATTGAGCGGAGAGGTACTTGTACATGGAGCGGAGAGGTATTTGTACATTGAGCGGAGAGGTACTTGTACATTGAGCGGAGAGGTACTGTCGACACTTGTACATTCAGCGGAGAGCTACTTGTACATGGAGCGGAGAGGTATTTGTACATTGAGCGGAGAGGTACTTGTACATGGAGCGGAGAGGTACTTGTACATAGAGCGGAGAGGTACTTATACATGGAGCGGAGAGGTATTTGTACATTGAGCGGAGAGGTACTTGTACATGGAGCGGAGAGGTACTTGTACATGAGAGCGGAGAGGTATTTGTACATGGAGCGGAAAGGTACTGTCGACACTTGTACATTGAGCGGAGAGCTACTTGTACATGGAGCGGAGAGGTACTTGTACATGAGAGCGGAGAGGTACTTGTACATGGAGCGGAGAGGTATTTGTACATGGAGCGGAGAGGTACTGTCGACACTTGACATTGAGCGGAGAGGTACTTGTACATGGAGCGGAGAGGTACTTGTACATGAGAGCGGAGAGGTATTTGTACATGGAGCGGAGAGGTACTGTCGACACTTGACATTGAGCGGAGAGGTACTTGTACATGGAGCGGAGAGGTACTTGTACATTGAGCGGAGAGGTACTTGTACATGGAGCGGAGAGGTACTTGTACATGGAGCGGAGAGGTACTTGTACATGTAGCGGAGAGGTGCTTGTACATGGAGCGGAGAGGTACTTGTACATGGAGCGGAGAGGTATTTGTACATGGAGCGGAGAGGTACTTGTACATGGAGCGGAGAGGTACTTGTACATTCAGCGGAGAGGTACTTGTACATTGAGCGGAGAGGTACTTGTAGATGGAGCGGAGAGGTACTGTCGACACTTGTACATTGAGCGGAGAGGTACTTGTACATGGAGCGGAGAGGTACTTGTACATGGAGCGGAGAGGTACTGTCGACACTTGTACATTGAGCGGAGAGGTACTTGTACATGGAGCGGAGAGGTACTTGTACATGGAGCGGAGATGTACTTGTACAGGGAGCGGAGAGGTACTTGTACATTGAGCGGAGAGGTACTTGTACATGGAGCGGAGAGGTACTTGTACATGGAGCGGAGAGGTACTTGTACATGGAGCGGAGAGGTACTTGTACATTGAGCGGAGAGGTACTTGTACATGGAGCGGAGAGGTACTTGTACATGGAGCGGAGAGGTACTTGTACATGGAGCGGAGAGGTACTTGTACATTGAGCGGAGAGGTACTTGTACATGGAGCGGAGAGGTACTTGTACATGGAGCGGAGAGGTACTTGTACATGGAGCGGAGAGGTACTTGTACATGGAGCGGAGAGGTACTTGTACATTGAGCGGAGATGTACTTGTACATGGAGCGGAGATGTACTTGTACATGGATCGGAGAGGTACTTGTACATGAGAGCGGAGAGGTACTGTCGACACTTGTACATTGAGCGTAGAGGTACTGTCGACACTTGTACATTGAGCGGAGAGGTACTTGTACATGGAGCGGAGAGGTACTGTCGACACTTGTACATTGAGCGGAGAGGTACTTGTACATTGAGCGGAGAGGTACTTGTACATGGAGCGCAGAGGTACTTGTACATTGAGCGGAGAGGTACTTGTACATGGAGCGGAGAGGTACTTGTACATGAGAGCGGAGAGGTACTTGTACATGGAGCGGAGAGGTACTTGTACATTGAGCGGAGAGGTACTGTCGACACTTGTACATTCAGCGGGGAGGTACTTGTACATGGAGCGGAGAGGTACTGTCGATACTTGACATTGAGCGGAGAGGTACTTGTACATGGAGCGGAGAGGTACTTGTACATGGAGCGGAGAGGTACTTGTACATGGAGCGGAGAGGTACTTGTACATTGAGCGGAGAGGTACTTGTACATGGAGCGGAGAGGTACTTGTACATTGAGCGGAGAGGTACTTGTACATGGAGCGGAGAGGTACTTGTACATGGAGCGGAGAGGTACTTGTACATGGAGCGGAGAGGTACTTGTACATGGAGCGGAGAGGTACTTGTACATTGAGCGGAGATGTACTTGTACATGGAGCGGAGATGTACTTGTACATGGATCGGAGAGGTACTTGTACATGAGAGCGGAGAGGTACTGTCGACACTTGTACATTGAGCGTAGAGGTACTGTCGACACTTGTACATTGAGCGGAGAGGTACTTGTACATGGAGCGGAGAGGTACTGTCGACACTTGTACATTGAGCGGAGAGGTACTTGTACATTGAGCGGAGAGGTACTTGTACATGGAGCGCAGAGGTACTTGTACATTGAGCGGAGAGGTACTTGTACATGGAGCGGAGAGGTACTTGTACATGAGAGCGGAGAGGTACTTGTACATGGAGCGGAGAGGTACTTGTACATTGAGCGGAGAGGTACTGTCGACACTTGTACATTCAGCGGAGAGGTACTTGTACATGGAGCGGAGAGGTACTGTCGATACTTGACATTGAGCGGAGAGGTACTTGTACATGGAGCGGAGAGGTATTTGTACATTGAGCGGAGAGGTACTTGTACATTGAGCGGAGAGGTACTGTCGACACTTGTACATTCAGCGGAGAGCTACTTGTACATGGAGCGGAGAGGTATTTGTACATTGAGCGGAGAGGTACTTGTACATGGAGCGGAGAGGTACTTGTACATAGAGCGGAGAGGTACTTATACATGGAGCGGAGAGGTATTTGTACATTGAGCGGAGAGGTACTTGTACATGGAGCGGAGAGGTACTTGTACATGAGAGCGGAGAGGTATTTGTACATGGAGCGGAAAGGTACTGTCGACACTTGTACATTGAGCGGAGAGCTACTTGTACATGGAGCGGAGAGGTACTTGTACATGAGAGCGGAGAGGTACTTGTACATGGAGCGGAGAGGTATTTGTACATGGAGCGGAGAGGTACTGTCGACACTTGACATTGAGCGGAGAGGTACTTGTACATGGAGCGGAGAGGTACTTGTACATGAGAGCGGAGAGGTATTTGTACATGGAGCGGAGAGGTACTGTCGACACTTGACATTGAGCGGAGAGGTACTTGTACATGGAGCGGAGAGGTACTTGTACATGGAGCGGAGAGGTACTTGTACATGGACCGGAGAGGTACTTGTACATGGAGCGGAGAGGTACTTGTACATGGAGCGGAGATGTACTTGTACATTGAGCGGAGAGGTACTTGTACATGGAGCAGAGATGTACTTGTACATGGAGCGGAGATGTACTTGTACATTGAGCGGAGAGGTACTTGTACATGGAGCGGAGATGTACTTGTACATGGAGCGGAGAGGTACTTGTACATGGAGCGGAGAGGTACTTGTACATGGAGCGGAGATGTACTTGTACATGGAGCGGAGATGTACTTGTACATGGAGCGGAGAGGTACTTGTACATGGAGCGGAGAGGTACTTATACATTGAGCGGAGACGTACTTGTACATGGAGCGGAGATGTACTTGTACATTGAGCGGAGAGGTACTTGTACATTGAGCGGAGAGGTACTGGTACATGGAGCGGAGATGTACTTGTACATTGAGCGGAGAGGTACTTGTACATGGAGCGGAGAGGTACTTGTACATTGAGCGGAGAGGTACTTGTACATTGAGCGGAGACGTACTTGTACATTGAGCGGAGATGTACTTGTACATTGAGCGGAGATGTACTTGTACATTGAGCGGAGAGGTACTGGTACATGGAGCGGAGAGGTACTTGTACATGGAGCGGAGAGGTATTTGTACATGGAGCGGAGAGGTATTTGTACATGGAGCGGAGAGGTACTTGTACATTGAGCGGAGAGGTACTTGTACATGGAGCGGAGAGGTACTTGTACATGGAGCGGAGAGGTACTTGTACATGTAGCGGAGAGGTGCTTGTACATGGAGCGGAGAGGTACTTGTACATGGAGCGGAGAGGTATTTGTACATGGAGCGGAGAGGTACTTGTACATGGAGCGGAGAGGTACTTGTACATTCAGCGGAGAGGTACTTGTACATTGATCGGAGAGGTACTTGTAGATGGAGCGGAGAGGTACTGTCGACACTTGTACATTGAGCGGAGAGGTACTTGTACATGGAGCGGAGAGGTACTTGTACATGGAGCGGAGAGGTACTGTCGACACTTGTACATTGAGCGGAGAGGTACTTGTACATGGAGCGGAGAGGTACTTGTACATGGAGCGGAGATGTACTTGTACAGGGAGCGGAGAGGTACTTGTACATTGAGCGGAGAGGTACTTGTACATGGAGCGGAGAGGTACTTGTACATGGAGCGGAGAGGTACTTGTACATGGAGCGGAGAGGTACTTGTACATTGAGCGGAGAGGTACTTGTACATGGAGCGGAGAGGTACTTGTACATGGAGCGGAGAGGTACTTGTACATGGAGCGGAGAGGTACTTGTACATTGAGCGGAGAGGTACTTGTACATGGAGCGGAGAGGTACTTGTACATGGAGCGGAGAGGTACTTGTACATGGAGCGGAGAGGTACTTGTACATGGAGCGGAGAGGTACTTGTACATTGAGCGGAGATGTACTTGTACATGGAGCGGAGATGTACTTGTACATGGATCGGAGAGGTACTTGTACATGAGAGCGGAGAGGTACTGTCGACACTTGTACATTGAGCGTAGAGGTACTGTCGACACTTGTACATTGAGCGGAGAGGTACTTGTACATGGAGCGGAGAGGTACTGTCGACACTTGTACATTGAGCGGAGAGGTACTTGTACATTGAGCGGAGAGGTACTTGTACATGGAGCGCAGAGGTACTTGTACATTGAGCGGAGAGGTACTTGTACATGGAGCGGAGAGGTACTTGTACATGAGAGCGGAGAGGTACTTGTACATGGAGCGGAGAGGTACTTGTACATTGAGCGGAGAGGTACTGTCGACACTTGTACATTCAGCGGAGAGGTACTTGTACATGGAGCGGAGAGGTACTGTCGATACTTGACATTGAGCGGAGAGGTACTTGTACATGGAGCGGAGAGGTACTTGTACATGGAGCGGAGAGGTACTTGTACATGGAGCGGAGAGGTACTTGTACATTGAGCGGAGAGGTACTTGTACATGGAGCGGAGAGGTACTTGTACATTGAGCGGAGAGGTACTTGTACATGGAGCGGAGAGGTACTTGTACATGGAGCGGAGAGGTACTTGTACATGGAGCGGAGAGGTACTTGTACATTGAGCGGAGATGTACTTGTACATGGAGCGGAGATGTACTTGTACATGGATCGGAGAGGTACTTGTACATGAGAGCGGAGAGGTACTGTCGACACTTGTACATTGAGCGTAGAGGTACTGTCGACACTTGTACATTGAGCGGAGAGGTACTTGTACATGGAGCGGAGAGGTACTGTCGACACTTGTACATTGAGCGGAGAGGTACTTGTACATTGAGCGGAGAGGTACTTGTACATGGAGCGCAGAGGTACTTGTACATTGAGCGGAGAGGTACTTGTACATGGAGCGGAGAGGTACTTGTACATGAGAGCGGAGAGGTACTTGTACATGGAGCGGAGAGGTACTTGTACATTGAGCGGAGAGGTACTGTCGACACTTGTACATTCAGCGGAGAGGTACTTGTACATGGAGCGGAGAGGTACTGTCGATACTTGACATTGAGCGGAGAGGTACTTGTACATGGAGCGGAGAGGTATTTGTACATTGAGCGGAGAGGTACTTGTACATTGAGCGGAGAGGTACTGTCGACACTTGTACATTCAGCGGAGAGCTACTTGTACATGGAGCGGAGAGGTATTTGTACATTGAGCGGAGAGGTACTTGTACATGGAGCGGAGAGGTACTTGTACATAGAGCGGAGAGGTACTTATACATGGAGCGGAGAGGTATTTGTACATTGAGCGGAGAGGTACTTGTACATGGAGCGGAGAGGTACTTGTACATGAGAGCGGAGAGGTATTTGTACATGGAGCGGAAAGGTACTGTCGACACTTGTACATTGAGCGGAGAGCTACTTGTACATGGAGCGGAGAGGTACTTGTACATGAGAGCGGAGAGGTACTTGTACATGGAGCGGAGAGGTATTTGTACATGGAGCGGAGAGGTACTGTCGACACTTGACATTGAGCGGAGAGGTACTTGTACATGGAGCGGAGAGGTACTTGTACATGAGAGCGGAGAGGTATTTGTACATGGAGCGGAGAGGTACTGTCGACACTTGACATTGAGCGGAGAGGTACTTGTACATGGAGCGGAGAGGTACTTGTACATGGAGCGGAGAGGTACTTGTACATGGACCGGAGAGGTACTTGTACATGGAGCGGAGAGGTACTTGTACATGGAGCGGAGATGTACTTGTACATTGAGCGGAGAGGTACTTGTACATGGAGCAGAGATGTACTTGTACATGGAGCGGAGATGTACTTGTACATTGAGCGGAGAGGTACTTGTACATGGAGCGGAGAGGTACTTGTACATGGAGCGGAGATGTACTTGTACATGGAGCGGAGAGGTACTTGTACATGGAGCGGAGATGTACTTGTACATTGAGCGGAGAGGTACTTGTACATGGAGCAGAGATGTACTTGTACATGGAGCGGAGAGGTACTTGTACATGGAGCGGAGAGGTACTTGTACATGGAGCGGAGAGGTACTTGTACATGGAGCGGAGAGGTACTTGTACATTGAGCGGAGAGGTACTTGTACATTGAGCGGAGAGGTACTTGTACATGGAGCTAGGGCTGGGTATCGAGTTTCAATACTTACTTGGCACCGAAATGGAAACATCGATACTAAGGGGTATCGAAGCCTCCCTTGTCAATCGATACCAATTTTCGATACCAAAACAAAACAGCGTCATTGAGCCTATAAGCATGCGACATGCTTGCACGCCGCGCTCTAATACGGCTGGTGATTGGCTGTCATGTAGAGGCATGCAGGAAACGTTACGCCCACTTTAGCCGGTGTGTTTGTTGTGACTGTGAGCCAGGCGTGCGGTGCGGATAGTATACAAGAAGTTAGCCACTCAAGCTACTCCTATGCTGGATTACCATATGGCGAAGATGATGAAAAGCAGGAAAAGAAACAGAAACAACACGGACTGGTTTCCACAGACAAGAGAAATAATTGAGAGGTGGGTCAGCTCAGCTTACCGCAAGTTAGCGGTTATCAGATCCCTCAGTCTGACAAATCCATGCATCTGGCTGTGAGTTGTAGCATTAGATCGTTTAATTAATTGCCGCCGTAACGTTATGCGCAAGCGGGCATTGTGTATTTTTAGCAACTCGTTAACAAACGCTGATGTCATGATAGTTTGTTGAATGTAAATGCGATTCATTTATATTGATTGGCTAGTCAGTGAAGTTGAGCTGTCTCGTCAGATTTGACAAGAATGACGTTCTGTTGCAGCAGTGAGCACACTGATCTGCAACGCTAGCGTTAATGTTTAATTAATTAGCGTTATGTGCAAGCGGGCAGTTATCGCCCATGTATTTTTAGCAACTCGTTAACAAACGCTGATGTCATGATAGTTTGTTGAATATAAATGCGATTCACTTTGTGGCATATAAGGCTATATTGATAGGCTAGTCAATGCTCAACTAGTCTTCCATGCATGAAGTGGAGCCATCTCATCAGTTTGTACAAGAATAGAGTTCTGTTGCATCAGTGAGCATTAAACCCTGATTTGCAACTCTCTGTTTTGCACTGAAAACTATTCCACTGATTTATTTGTTTTAGCTACATTTCTTTCCTTTGTAGTACTCCAATATTTTTTGTAGGGACGGCAATACGTTTAGAGAACTTAAAGTTATGTTAAATACAGTAGGTTTTATTTTTTTCTGCTGTAAAACTTAAGATGGGGGGAAACTAAAGATTTGTAAAATAATTTCAATGTGTAATGCAGTTTTATTTTTGTTAAAATGGATTTTTCTAAAAATTGGTATCGAAAAAAGTATCGTTCAGGAACCGGTATCGAAATCCAAGTATCGAAACGGTATCGATATCGAAAAATTTTGAACGATACCCAGCCCTACATGGAGCGCAGATGTACTTGTACATTGAGCGGAGAGGTACTGGTACATGGAGCGGAGATGTACTTGTACATTGAGCGGAGAGGTACTTGTACATTGAGCGGAGAGGTACTTGTACATGGAGCGGAGATGTACTTGTACATTGAGCGGAGAGGTACTGGTACATGGAGCGGAGATGTACTTGTACATTGAGCGGAGAGGTACTTGTACATGGAGTGGAGATGTACTTGTACATTGAGCGGAGAGGTACTGGTACATGGAGCGGAGATGTACTTGTACATGGAGTGGAGATGTACTTGTACATTGAGCGGAGAGGTACTGGTACATGGAGCGGAGATGTACTTGTACATTGAGCGGAGAGGTACTTGTACATGGAGTGGAGATGTACTTGTACATGGAGCGGAGATGTACTTGTACATTGAGCGGAGAGGTACTTGTACATGGAGCGGAGATGTACTTGTACATGGAGCGGAGAGGTACTTGTACATGGAGCGGAGAGGTACTTGTACATGGAGCGGAGATGTACTTGTACATGGAGCGGAGATGTACTTGTACATGGAGCGGAGAGGTACTTGTACATGGAGCGGAGAGGTACTTATACATTGAGCGGAGACGTACTTGTACATGGAGCGGAGATGTACTTGTACATTGAGCGGAGAGGTACTTGTACATTGAGCGGAGAGGTACTGGTACATGGAGCGGAGATGTACTTGTACATTGAGCGGAGAGGTACTTGTACATGGAGCGGAGAGGTACTTGTACATTGAGCGGAGAGGTACTTGTACATTGAGCGGAGACGTACTTGTACATTGAGCGGAGATGTACTTGTACATTGAGCGGAGATGTACTTGTACATTGAGCGGAGAGGTACTGGTACATGGAGCGGAGAGGTACTTGTACATGGAGCGGAGAGGTATTTGTACATGGAGCGGAGAGGTATTTGTACATGGAGCGGAGAGGTACTTGTACATTGAGCGGAGAGGTACTTGTACATGGAGCGGAGAGGTACTTGTACATGGAGCGGAGAGGTACTTGTACATGTAGCGGAGAGGTGCTTGTACATGGAGCGGAGAGGTACTTGTACATGGAGCGGAGAGGTATTTGTACATGGAGCGGAGAGGTACTTGTACATGGAGCGGAGAGGTACTTGTACATTCAGCGGAGAGGTACTTGTACATTGAGCGGAGAGGTACTTGTAGATGGAGCGGAGAGGTACTGTCGACACTTGTGCATTGAGCGGAGAGGTACTTGTACATGGAGCGGAGAGGTACTTGTACATGGAGCGGAGAGGTACTGTCGACACTTGTACATTGAGCGGAGAGGTACTTGTACATGGAGCGGAGAGGTACTTGTACATGGAGCGGAGATGTACTTGTACAGGGAGCGGAGAGGTACTTGTACATTGAGCGGAGAGGTACTTGTACATGGAGCGGAGAGGTACTTGTACATGGAGCGGAGAGGTACTTGTACATGGAGCGGAGAGGTACTTGTACATTGAGCGGAGAGGTACTTGTACATGGAGCGGAGAGGTACTTGTACATGGAGCGGAGAGGTACTTGTACATGGAGCGGAGAGGTACTTGTACATTGAGCGGAGAGGTACTTGTACATGGAGCGGAGAGGTACTTGTACATGGAGCGGAGAGGTACTTGTACATGGAGCGGAGAGGTACTTGTACATGGAGCGGAGAGGTACTTGTACATTGAGCGGAGATGTACTTGTACATGGAGCGGAGATGTACTTGTACATGGATCGGAGAGGTACTTGTACATGAGAGCGGAGAGGTACTGTCGACACTTGTACATTGAGCGTAGAGGTACTGTCGACACTTGTACATTGAGCGGAGAGGTACTTGTACATGGAGCGGAGAGGTACTGTCGACACTTGTACATTGAGCGGAGAGGTACTTGTACATTGAGCGGAGAGGTACTTGTACATGGAGCGCAGAGGTACTTGTACATTGAGCGGAGAGGTACTTGTACATGGAGCGGAGAGGTACTTGTACATGAGAGCGGAGAGGTACTTGTACATGGAGCGGAGAGGTACTTGTACATTGAGCGGAGAGGTACTGTCGACACTTGTACATTCAGCGGAGAGGTACTTGTACATGGAGCGGAGAGGTACTGTCGATACTTGACATTGAGCGGAGAGGTACTTGTACATGGAGCGGAGAGGTACTTGTACATGGAGCGGAGAGGTACTTGTACATGGAGCGGAGAGGTACTTGTACATTGAGCGGAGAGGTACTTGTACATGGAGCGGAGAGGTACTTGTACATTGAGCGGAGAGGTACTTGTACATGGAGCGGAGAGGTACTTGTACATGGAGCGGAGAGGTACTTGTACATGGAGCGGAGAGGTACTTGTACATGGAGCGGAGAGGTACTTGTACATTGAGCGGAGATGTACTTGTACATGGAGCGGAGATGTACTTGTACATGGATCGGAGAGGTACTTGTACATGAGAGCGGAGAGGTACTGTCGACACTTGTACATTGAGCGTAGAGGTACTGTCGACACTTGTACATTGAGCGGAGAGGTACTTGTACATGGAGCGGAGAGGTACTGTCGACACTTGTACATTGAGCGGAGAGGTACTTGTACATTGAGCGGAGAGGTACTTGTACATGGAGCGCAGAGGTACTTGTACATTGAGCGGAGAGGTACTTGTACATGGAGCGGAGAGGTACTTGTACATGAGAGCGGAGAGGTACTTGTACATGGAGCGGAGAGGTACTTGTACATTGAGCGGAGAGGTACTGTCGACACTTGTACATTCAGCGGAGAGGTACTTGTACATGGAGCGGAGAGGTACTGTCGATACTTGACATTGAGCGGAGAGGTACTTGTACATGGAGCGGAGAGGTATTTGTACATTGAGCGGAGAGGTACTTGTACATTGAGCGGAGAGGTACTGTCGACACTTGTACATTCAGCGGAGAGCTACTTGTACATGGAGCGGAGAGGTATTTGTACATTGAGCGGAGAGGTACTTGTACATGGAGCGGAGAGGTACTTGTACATAGAGCGGAGAGGTACTTATACATGGAGCGGAGAGGTATTTGTACATTGAGCGGAGAGGTACTTGTACATGGAGCGGAGAGGTACTTGTACATGAGAGCGGAGAGGTATTTGTACATGGAGCGGAAAGGTACTGTCGACACTTGTACATTGAGCGGAGAGCTACTTGTACATGGAGCGGAGAGGTACTTGTACATGAGAGCGGAGAGGTACTTGTACATGGAGCGGAGAGGTATTTGTACATGGAGCGGAGAGGTACTGTCGACACTTGACATTGAGCGGAGAGGTACTTGTACATGGAGCGGAGAGGTACTTGTACATGAGAGCGGAGAGGTATTTGTACATGGAGCGGAGAGGTACTGTCGACACTTGACATTGAGCGGAGAGGTACTTGTACATGGAGCGGAGAGGTACTTGTACATGGAGCGGAGAGGTACTTGTACATGGACCGGAGAGGTACTTGTACATGGAGCGGAGAGGTACTTGTACATGGAGCGGAGATGTACTTGTACATTGAGCGGAGAGGTACTTGTACATGGAGCAGAGATGTACTTGTACATGGAGCGGAGATGTACTTGTACATTGAGCGGAGAGGTACTTGTACATGGAGCGGAGAGGTACTTGTACATGGAGCGGAGATGTACTTGTACATGGAGCGGAGAGGTACTTGTACATGGAGCGGAGATGTACTTGTACATTGAGCGGAGAGGTACTTGTACATGGAGCAGAGATGTACTTGTACATGGAGCGGAGAGGTACTTGTACATTGAGCGGAGAGGTACTTGTACATGGAGCTAGGGCTGGGTATCGAGTTTCGATACTTACTTGGCACCGAAATGGAAACATCGATACTAAGGGGTATCGAAGCCTCCCTTGTCAATCGATACCAATTTTCGATACCAAAACAAAACAGCGTCATTGAGCCTATAAGCATGCGACATGCTTGCACGCCGCACTCTAATACGGCTGGTGATTGGCTGTCATGTAGAGGCATGCAGGAAACGTTACGCCCACTTTAGCCGGTGTGTTTGTTGTGACTGTGAGCCAGGCGTGCGGTGCGGATAGTATACAAGAAGTTAGCCACTCAAGCTACTCCTATGCTGGATTACCATATGGCGAAGATGATGAAAAGCAGGAAAAGAAACAGAAACAACACGGACTGGTTTCCACAGACAAGAGAAATAATTGAGAGGTGGGTCAGCTCAGCTTACCGCAAGTTAGCGGTTATCAGATCCCTCAGTCTGACAAATCCATGCATCTGGCTGTGAGTTGTAGCATTAGATCGTTTAATTAATTGCCGCCGTAACGTTATGCGCAAGCGGGCATTGTGTATTTTTAGCAACTCGTTAACAAACGCTGATGTCATGATAGTTTGTTGAATGTAAATGCGATTCATTTATATTGATTGGCTAGTCAGTGAAGTTGAGCTGTCTCGTCAGATTTGACAAGAATGACGTTCTGTTGCAGCAGTGAGCACACTGATCTGCAACGCTAGCGTTAATGTTTAATTAATTAGCGTTATGTGCAAGCGGGCAGTTATCGCCCATGTATTTTTAGCAACTCGTTAACAAACGCTGATGTCATGATAGTTTGTTGAATATAAATGCGATTCACTTTGTGGCATATAAGGCTATATTGATAGGCTAGTCAATGCTCAACTAGTCTTCCATGCATGAAGTGGAGCCATCTCATCAGTTTGTACAAGAATAGAGTTCTGTTGCATCAGTGAGCATTAAACCCTGATTTGCAACTCTCTGTTTTGCACTGAAAACTATTCCACTGATTTATTTGTTTTAGCTACATTTCTTTCCTTTGTAGTACTCCAATATTTTTTGTAGGGACGGCAATACGTTTAGAGAACTTAAAGTTATGTTAAATACAGTAGGTTTTATTTTTTTCTGCTGTAAAACTTAAGATGGGGGGAAACTAAAGATTTGTAAAATAATTTCAATGTGTAATGCAGTTTTATTTTTGTTAATTTGGATTTTTCTAAAAATTGGTATCGAAAAAAGTATCGTTCAGGAACCGGTATCGAAATCCAAGTATCGAAACGGTATCGATATCGAAAAATTTTGAACGATACCCAGCCCTACATGGAGCGCAGATGTACTTGTACATTGAGCGGAGAGGTACTGGTACATGGAGCGGAGATGTACTTGTACATTGAGCGGAGAGGTACTTGTACATTGAGCGGAGAGGTACTTGTACATGGAGCGGAGATGTACTTGTACATTGAGCGGAGAGGTACTGGTACATGGAGCGGAGATGTACTTGTACATTGAGCGGAGAGGTACTTGTACATGGAGTGGAGATGTACTTGTACATTGAGCGGAGAGGTACTGGTACATGGAGCGGAGATGTACTTGTACATGGAGTGGAGATGTACTTGTACATTGAGCGGAGAGGTACTGGTACATGGAGCGGAGATGTACTTGTACATTGAGCGGAGAGGTACTTGTACATGGAGTGGAGATGTACTTGTACATGGAGCGGAGATGTACTTGTACATTGAGCGGAGAGGTACTTGTACATGGAGCGGAGATGTACTTGTACATGGAGCGGAGAGGTACTTGTACATGGAGCGGAGAGGTACTTGTACATGGAGCGGAGATGTACTTGTACATGGAGCGGAGATGTACTTGTACATGGAGCGGAGAGGTACTTGTACATGGAGCGGAGAGGTACTTATACATTGAGCGGAGACGTACTTGTACATGGAGCGGAGATGTACTTGTACATTGAGCGGAGAGGTACTTGTACATTGAGCGGAGAGGTACTGGTACATGGAGCGGAGATGTACTTGTACATTGAGCGGAGAGGTACTTGTACATGGAGCGGAGAGGTACTTGTACATTGAGCGGAGAGGTACTTGTACATTGAGCGGAGACGTACTTGTACATTGAGCGGAGATGTACTTGTACATTGAGCGGAGATGTACTTGTACATTGAGCGGAGAGGTACTGGTACATGGAGCGGAGAGGTACTTGTACATGGAGCGGAGAGGTATTTGTACATGGAGCGGAGAGGTATTTGTACATGGAGCGGAGAGGTACTTGTACATTGAGCGGAGAGGTACTTGTACATGGAGCGGAGAGGTACTTGTACATGGAGCGGAGAGGTACTTGTACATGTAGCGGAGAGGTGCTTGTACATGGAGCGGAGAGGTACTTGTACATGGAGCGGAGAGGTATTTGTACATGGAGCGGAGAGGTACTTGTACATGGAGCGGAGAGGTACTTGTACATTCAGCGGAGAGGTACTTGTACATTGAGCGGAGAGGTACTTGTAGATGGAGCGGAGAGGTACTGTCGACACTTGTACATTGAGCGGAGAGGTACTTGTACATGGAGCGGAGAGGTACTTGTACATGGAGCGGAGAGGTACTGTCGACACTTGTACATTGAGCGGAGAGGTACTTGTACATGGAGCGGAGAGGTACTTGTACATGGAGCGGAGATGTACTTGTACAGGGAGCGGAGAGGTACTTGTACATTGAGCGGAGAGGTACTTGTACATGGAGCGGAGAGGTACTTGTACATGGAGCGGAGAGGTACTTGTACATGGAGCGGAGAGGTACTTGTACATTGAGCGGAGAGGTACTGGTACATGGAGCGGAGATGTACTTGTACATTGAGCGGAGAGGTACTTGTACATGGAGTGGAGATGTACTTGTACATGGAGCGGAGATGTACTTGTACATTGAGCGGAGAGGTACTTGTACATGGAGCGGAGATGTACTTGTACATGGAGCGGAGAGGTACTTGTACATGGAGCGGAGATGTACTTGTACATTGAGCGGAGAGGTACTTGTACATGGAGCGGAGAGGTACTTGTACATGGAGCGGAGATGTACTTGTACATGGAGCGGAGAGGTACTTGTACATGGAGCGGAGATGTACTTGTACATTGAGCGGAGAGGTACTTGTACATGGAGCAGAGATGTACTTGTACATGGAGCGGAGAGGTACTTGTACATGGAGCGGAGAGGTACTTGTACATGGAGCGGAGAGGTACTTGTACATGGAGCGGAGAGGTACTTGTACATTGAGCGGAGAGGTACTTGTACATTGAGCGGAGAGGTACTTGTACATGGAGCTAGGGCTGGGTATCGAGTTTCGATACTTACTTGGCACCGAAATGGAAACATCGATACTAAGGGGTATCGAAGCCTCCCTTGTCAATCGATACCAATTTTCGATACCAAAACAAAACAGCGTCATTGAGCCTATAAGCATGCGACATGCTTGCACGCCGCGCTCTAATACGGCTGGTGATTGGCTGTCATGTAGAGGCATGCAGGAAACGTTACGCCCACTTTAGCTGGTGTGTTTGTTGTGACTGTGAGCCAGGCGTGCGGTGCGGATAGTATACAAGAAGTTAGCCACTCAAGCTACTCCTATCCTGGATTACCATATGGCGAAGATGATGAAAAGCAGGAAAAGAAACAGAAACAACACGGACTGGTTTCCACAGACAAGAGAAATAATTGAGAGGTGGGTCAGCTCAGCTTACCGCAAGTTAGCGGTTATCAGATCCCTCAGTCTGACAAATCCATGCATCTGGCTGTGAGTTGTAGCATTAGATCGTTTAATTAATTGCCGCCGTAACGTTATGCGCAAGCGGGCATTGTGTATTTTTAGCAACTCGTTAACAAACGCTGATGTCATGATAGTTTGTTGAATGTAAATGCGATTCATTTATATTGATTGGCTAGTCAGTGAAGTTGAGCTGTCTCGTCAGATTTGACAAGAATGACGTTCTGTTGCAGCAGTGAGCACACTGATCTGCAACGCTAGCGTTAATGTTTAATTAATTAGCGTTATGTGCAAGCGGGCAGTTATCGCCCATGTATTTTTAGCAACTCGTTAACAAACGCTGATGTCATGATAGTTTGTTGAATATAAATGCGATTCACTTTGTGGCATATAAGGCTATATTGATAGGCTAGTCAATGCTCAACTAGTCTTCCATGCATGAAGTGGAGCCATCTCATCAGTTTGTACAAGAATAGAGTTCTGTTGCATCAGTGAGCATTAAACCCTGATTTGCAACTCTCTGTTTTGCACTGAAAACTATTCCACTGATTTATTTGTTTTAGCTACATTTCTTTCCTTTGTAGTACTCCAATATTTTTTGTAGGGACGGCAATACGTTTAGAGAACTTAAAGTTATGTTAAATACAGTAGGTTTTATTTTTTTCTGCTGTAAAACTTAAGATGGGGGGAAACTAAAGATTTGTAAAATAATTTCAATGTGTAATGCAGTTTTATTTTTGTTAAAATGGATTTTTCTAAAAATTGGTATCGAAAAAAGTATCGTTCAGGAACCGGTATCGAAATCCAAGTATCGAAACGGTATCGATATCGAAAAATTTTGAACGATACCCAGCCCTACATGGAGCGCAGATGTACTTGTACATTGAGCGGAGAGGTACTGGTACATGGAGCGGAGATGTACTTGTACATTGAGCGGAGAGGTACTTGTACATTGAGCGGAGAGGTACTTGTACATGGAGCGGAGATGTACTTGTACATTGAGCGGAGAGGTACTGGTACATGGAGCGGAGATGTACTTGTACATTGAGCGGAGAGGTACTTGTACATGGAGTGGAGATGTACTTGTACATTGAGCGGAGAGGTACTGGTACATGGAGCGGAGATGTACTTGTACATTGAGCGGAGAGGTACTTGTACATGGAGTGGAAATGTACTTGTACATTGAGCGGAGAGGTACTGGTACATGGAGCGGAGATGTACTTGTACATTGAGCGGAGAGGTACTTGTACATGGAGTGGAGATGTACTTGTACATGGAGCGGAGATGTACTTGTACATTGAGCGGAGAGGTACTTGTACATGGAGCGGAGATGTACTTGTACATGGAGCGGAGAGGTACTTGTACATGGAGCGGAGATGTACTTGTACATTGAGCGGAGAGGTACTTGTACATGGAGCGGAGAGGTACTTGTACATGGAGCGGAGATGTACTTGTACATGGAGCGGAGAGGTACTTGTACATGGAGCGGAGATGTACTTGTACATTGAGCGGAGAGGTACTTGTACATGGAGCAGAGATGTACTTGTACATGGAGCGGAGAGGTACTTGTACATGGAGCGGAGAGGTACTTGTACATGGAGCGGAGAGGTACTTGTACATGGAGCGGAGAGGTACTTGTACATTGAGCGGAGAGGTACTGGTACATGGAGCGGAGATGTACTTGTACATTGAGCGGAGAGGTACTTGTACATGGAGCGGAGAGGTACTTGTACATGGAGCGGAGAGGTACTTGTACATGGAGCGGAGAGGTACTTGTACATTGAGCGGAGAGGTACTGGTACATGGAGCGGAGATGTACTTGTACATTGAGCGGAGAGGTACTTGTACATGGAGTGGAAATGTACTTGTACATTGAGCGGAGAGGTACTGGTACATGGAGCGGAGATGTACTTGTACATTGAGCGGAGAGGTACTTGTACATGGAGTGGAGATGTACTTGTACATGGAGCGGAGATGTACTTGTACATTGAGCGGAGAGGTACTTGTACATGGAGCGGAGATGTACTTGTACATGGAGCGGAGAGGTACTTGTACATGGAGCGGAGATGTACTTGTACATTGAGCGGAGAGGTACTTGTACATGGAGCGGAGAGGTACTTGTACATGGAGCGGAGATGTACTTGTACATGGAGCGGAGAGGTACTTGTACATGGAGCGGAGATGTACTTGTACATTGAGCGGAGAGGTACTTGTACATGGAGCAGAGATGTACTTGTACATGGAGCGGAGAGGTACTTGTACATGGAGCGGAGAGGTACTTGTACATGGAGCGGAGAGGTACTTGTACATGGAGCGGAGAGGTACTTGTACATTGAGCGGAGAGGTACTTGTACATTGAGCGGAGAGGTACTTGTACATGGAGCTAGGGCTGGGTATCGAGTTTCGATACTTACTTGGCACCGAAATGGAAACATCGATACTAAGGGGTATCGAAGCCTCCCTTGTCAATCGATACCAATTTTCGATACCAAAACAAAACAGCGTCATTGAGCCTATAAGCATGCGACATGCTTGCACGCCGCGCTCTAATACGGCTGGTGATTGGCTGTCATGTAGAGGCATGCAGGAAACGTTACGCCCACTTTAGCTGGTGTGTTTGTTGTGACTGTGAGCCAGGCGTGCGGTGCGGATAGTATACAAGAAGTTAGCCACTCAAGCTACTCCTATCCTGGATTACCATATGGCGAAGATGATGAAAAGCAGGAAAAGAAACAGAAACAACACGGACTGGTTTCCACAGACAAGAGAAATAATTGAGAGGTGGGTCAGCTCAGCTTACCGCAAGTTAGCGGTTATCAGATCCCTCAGTCTGACAAATCCATGCATCTGGCTGTGAGTTGTAGCATTAGATCGTTTAATTAATTGCCGCCGTAACGTTATGCGCAAGCGGGCATTGTGTATTTTTAGCAACTCGTTAACAAACGCTGATGTCATGATAGTTTGTTGAATGTAAATGCGATTCATTTATATTGATTGGCTAGTCAGTGAAGTTGAGCTGTCTCGTCAGATTTGACAAGAATGACGTTCTGTTGCAGCAGTGAGCACACTGATCTGCAACGCTAGCGTTAATGTTTAATTAATTAGCGTTATGTGCAAGCGGGCAGTTATCGCCCATGTATTTTTAGCAACTCGTTAACAAACGCTGATGTCATGATAGTTTGTTGAATATAAATGCGATTCACTTTGTGGCATATAAGGCTATATTGATAGGCTAGTCAATGCTCAACTAGTCTTCCATGCATGAAGTGGAGCCATCTCATCAGTTTGTACAAGAATAGAGTTCTGTTGCATCAGTGAGCATTAAACCCTGATTTGCAACTCTCTGTTTTGCACTGAAAACTATTCCACTGATTTATTTGTTTTAGCTACATTTCTTTCCTTTGTAGTACTCCAATATTTTTTGTAGGGACGGCAATACGTTTAGAGAACTTAAAGTTATGTTAAATACAGTAGGTTTTATTTTTTTCTGCTGTAAAACTTAAGATGGGGGGAAACTAAAGATTTGTAAAATAATTTCAATGTGTAATGCAGTTTTATTTTTGTTAAAATGGATTTTTCTAAAAATTGGTATCGAAAAAAGTATCGTTCAGGAACCGGTATCGAAATCCAAGTATCGAAACGGTATCGATATCGAAAAATTTTGAACGATACCCAGCCCTACATGGAGCGCAGATGTACTTGTACATTGAGCGGAGAGGTACTGGTACATGGAGCGGAGATGTACTTGTACATTGAGCGGAGAGGTACTTGTACATTGAGCGGAGAGGTACTTGTACATGGAGCGGAGATGTACTTGTACATTGAGCGGAGAGGTACTGGTACATGGAGCGGAGATGTACTTGTACATTGAGCGGAGAGGTACTTGTACATGGAGTGGAGATGTACTTGTACATTGAGCGGAGAGGTACTGGTACATGGAGTGGAGATGTACTTGTACATTGAGCGGAGAGGTACTTGTACATGGAGTGGAAATGTACTTGTACATTGAGCGGAGAGGTACTGGTACATGGAGCGGAGATGTACTTGTACATTGAGCGGAGAGGTACTTGTACATGGAGTGGAGATGTACTTGTACATGGAGCGGAGATGTACTTGTACATTGAGCGGAGAGGTACTTGTACATGGAGCGGAGATGTACTTGTACATGGAGCGGAGAGGTACTTGTACATGGAGCGGAGATGTACTTGTACATTGAGCGGAGAGGTACTTGTACATGGAGCGGAGAGGTACTTGTACATGGAGCGGAGATGTACTTGTACATGGAGCGGAGAGGTACTTGTACATGGAGCGGAGATGTACTTGTACATTGAGCGGAGAGGTACTTGTACATGGAGCAGAGATGTACTTGTACATGGAGCGGAGAGGTACTTGTACATGGAGCGGAGAGGTACTTGTACATGGAGCGGAGAGGTACTTGTACATGGAGCGGAGAGGTACTTGTACATTGAGCGGAGAGGTACTTGTACATTGAGCGGAGAGGTACTTGTACATGGAGCTAGGGCTGGGTATCGAGTTTCGATACTTACTTGGCACCGAAATGGAAACATCGATACTAAGGGGTATCGAAGCCTCCCTTGTCAATCGATACCAATTTTCGATACCAAAACAAAACAGCGTCATTGAGCCTATAAGCATGCGACATGCTTGCACGCCGCGCTCTAATACGGCTGGTGATTGGCTGTCATGTAGAGGCATGCAGGAAACGTTACGCCCACTTTAGCTGGTGTGTTTGTTGTGACTGTGAGCCAGGCGTGCGGTGCGGATAGTATACAAGAAGTTAGCCACTCAAGCTACTCCTATCCTGGATTACCATATGGCGAAGATGATGAAAAGCAGGAAAATAAACAGAAACAACACGGACTGGTTTCCACAGACAAGAGAAATAATTGAGAGGTGGGTCAGCTCAGCTTACCGCAAGTTAGCGGTTATCAGATCCCTCAGTCTGACAAATCCATGCATCTGGCTGTGAGTTGTAGCATTAGATCGTTTAATTAATTGCCGCCGTAACGTTATGCGCAAGCGGGCATTGTGTATTTTTAGCAACTCGTTAACAAACGCTGATGTCATGATAGTTTGTTGAATGTAAATGCGATTCATTTATATTGATTGGCTAGTCAGTGAAGTTGAGCTGTCTCGTCAGATTTGACAAGAATGACGTTCTGTTGCAGCAGTGAGCACACTGATCTGCAACGCTAGCGTTAATGTTTAATTAATTAGCGTTATGTGCAAGCGGGCAGTTATCGCCCATGTATTTTTAGCAACTCGTTAACAAACGCTGATGTCATGATAGTTTGTTGAATATAAATGCGATTCACTTTGTGGCATATAAGGCTATATTGATAGGCTAGTCAATGCTCAACTAGTCTTCCATGCATGAAGTGGAGCCATCTCATCAGTTTGTACAAGAATAGAGTTCTGTTGCATCAGTGAGCATTAAACCCTGATTTGCAACTCTCTGTTTTGCACTGAAAACTATTCCACTGATTTATTTGTTTTAGCTACATTTCTTTCCTTTGTAGTACTCCAATATTTTTTGTAGGGACGGCAATACGTTTAGAGAACTTAAAGTTATGTTAAATACAGTAGGTTTTATTTTTTTCTGCTGTAAAACTTAAGATGGGGGGAAACTAAAGATTTGTAAAATAATTTCAATGTGTAATGCAGTTTTATTTTTGTTAAAATGGATTTTTCTAAAAATTGGTATCGAAAAAAGTATCGTTCAGGAACCGGTATCGAAATCCAAGTATCGAAACGGTATCGATATCGAAAAATTTTGAACGATACCCAGCCCTACATGGAGCGCAGATGTACTTGTACATTGAGCGGAGAGGTACTGGTACATGGAGCGGAGATGTACTTGTACATTGAGCGGAGAGGTACTTGTACATTGAGCGGAGAGGTACTTGTACATGGAGCGGAGATGTACTTGTACATTGAGCGGAGAGGTACTGGTACATGGAGCGGAGATGTACTTGTACATTGAGCGGAGAGGTACTTGTACATGGAGTGGAGATGTACTTGTACATTGAGCGGAGAGGTACTGGTACATGGAGCGGAGATGTACTTGTACATTGAGCGGAGAGGTACTTGTACATGGAGTGGAGATGTACTTGTACATTGAGCGGAGAGGTACTGGTACATGGAGCGGAGATGTACTTGTACATTGAGCGGAGAGGTACTTGTACATGGAGTGGAGATGTACTTGTACATGGAGCGGAGATGTACTTGTACATTGAGCGGAGAGGTACTTGTACATGGAGCGGAGATGTACTTGTACATGGAGCGGAGAGGTACTTGTACATGGAGCGGAGAGGTACTTGTACATGGAGCGGAGATGTACTTGTACATGGAGCGGAGATGTACTTGTACATGGAGCGGAGAGGTACTTGTACATGGAGCGGAGAGGTACTTATACATTGAGCGGAGACGTACTTGTACATGGAGCGGAGATGTACTTGTACATTGAGCGGAGAGGTACTTGTACATTGAGCGGAGAGGTACTGGTACATGGAGCGGAGATGTACTTGTACATTGAGCGGAGAGGTACTTGTACATGGAGCGGAGAGGTACTTGTACATGGAGCGGAGATGTACTTGTACATGGAGCGGAGAGGTACTTGTACATGGAGCGGAGATGTACTTGTACATTGAGCGGAGAGGTACTTGTACATGGAGCAGAGATGTACTTGTACATGGAGCGGAGAGGTACTTGTACATGGAGCGGAGAGGTACTTGTACATTGAGCGGAGATGTACTTGTACATGGAGCGGAGATGTACTTGTACATGGATCGGAGAGGTACTTGTACATGAGAGCGGAGAGGTACTGTCGACACTTGTACATTGAGCGTAGAGGTACTGTCGACACTTGTACATTGAGCGGAGAGGTACTTGTACATGGAGCGGAGAGGTACTGTCGACACTTGTACATTGAGCGGAGAGGTACTTGTACATTGAGCGGAGAGGTACTTGTACATGGAGCGCAGAGGTACTTGTACATTGAGCGGAGAGGTACTTGTACATGGAGCGGAGAGGTACTTGTACATGAGAGCGGAGAGGTACTTGTACATGGAGCGGAGAGGTACTTGTACATTGAGCGGGAGGTACTGTCGACACTTGTACATTCAGCGGAGAGGTACTTGTACATGGAGCGGAGAGGTACTGTCGATACTTGACATTGAGCGGAGAGGTACTTGTACATGGAGCGGAGAGGTACTTGTACATGGAGCGGAGAGGTACTTGTACATGGAGCGGAGAGGTACTTGTACATTGAGCGGAGAGGTACTTGTACATGGAGCGGAGAGGTACTTGTACATTGAGCGGAGAGGTACTTGTACATGGAGCGGAGAGGTACTTGTACATGGAGCGGAGAGGTACTTGTACATGGAGCGGAGAGGTACTTGTACATGGAGCGGAGAGGTACTTGTACATTGAGCGGAGATGTACTTGTACATGGAGCGGAGATGTACTTGTACATGGATCGGAGAGGTACTTGTACATGAGAGCGGAGAGGTACTGTCGACACTTGTACATTGAGCGTAGAGGTACTGTCGACACTTGTACATTGAGCGGAGAGGTACTTGTACATGGAGCGGAGAGGTACTGTCGACACTTGTACATTGAGCGGAGAGGTACTTGTACATTGAGCGGAGAGGTACTTGTACATGGAGCGCAGAGGTACTTGTACATTGAGCGGAGAGGTACTTGTACATGGAGCGGAGAGGTACTTGTACATGAGAGCGGAGAGGTACTTGTACATGGAGCGGAGAGGTACTTGTACATTGAGCGGAGAGGTACTGTCGACACTTGTACATTCAGCGGAGAGGTACTTGTACATGGAGCGGAGAGGTACTGTTGATACTTGACATTGAGCGGAGAGGTACTTGTACATGGAGCGGAGAGGTATTTGTACATTGAGCGGAGAGGTACTTGTACATTGAGCGGAGAGGTACTGTCGACACTTGTACATTCAGCGGAGAGCTACTTGTACATGGAGCGGAGAGGTATTTGTACATTGAGCGGAGAGGTACTTGTACATGGAGCGGAGAGGTACTTGTACATAGAGCGGAGAGGTACTTATACATGGAGCGGAGAGGTATTTGTACATTGAGCGGAGAGGTACTTGTACATGGAGCGGAGAGGTACTTGTACATGAGAGCGGAGAGGTATTTGTACATGGAGCGGAAAGGTACTGTCGACACTTGTACATTGAGCGGAGAGCTACTTGTACATGGAGCGGAGAGGTACTTGTACATGAGAGCGGAGAGGTACTTGTACATGGAGCGGAGAGGTATTTGTACATGGAGCGGAGAGGTACTGTCGACACTTGACATTGAGCGGAGAGGTACTTGTACATGGAGCGGAGAGGTACTTGTACATGAGAGCGGAGAGGTATTTGTACATGGAGCGGAGAGGTACTGTCGACACTTGACATTGAGCGGAGAGGTACTTGTACATGGAGCGGAGAGGTACTTGTACATGGAGCGGAGAGGTACTTGTACATGGACCGGAGAGGTACTTGTACATGGAGCGGAGAGGTACTTGTACATGGAGCGGAGATGTACTTGTACATTGAGCGGAGAGGTACTTGTACATGGAGCAGAGATGTACTTGTACATGGAGCGGAGATGTACTTGTACATTGAGCGGAGAGGTACTTGTACATGGAGCGGAGAGGTACTTGTACATGGAGCGGAGATGTACTTGTACATGGAGCGGAGAGGTACTTGTACATGGAGCGGAGATGTACTTGTACATTGAGCGGAGAGGTACTTGTACATTGAGCGGAGAGGTACTGGTACATGGAGCGGAGATGTACTTGTACATTGAGCGGAGAGGTACTTGTACATGGAGCGGAGAGGTACTTGTACATGGAGCGGAGATGTACTTGTACATGGAGCGGAGAGGTACTTGTACATGGAGCGGAGATGTACTTGTACATTGAGCGGAGAGGTACTTGTACATGGAGCAGAGATGTACTTGTACATGGAGCGGAGAGGTACTTGTACATGGAGCGGAGAGGTACTTGTACATTGAGCGGAGATGTACTTGTACATGGAGCGGAGATGTACTTGTACATGGATCGGAGAGGTACTTGTACATGAGAGCGGAGAGGTACTGTCGACACTTGTACATTGAGCGTAGAGGTACTGTCGACACTTGTACATTGAGCGGAGAGGTACTTGTACATGGAGCGGAGAGGTACTGTCGACACTTGTACATTGAGCGGAGAGGTACTTGTACATTGAGCGGAGAGGTACTTGTACATGGAGCGCAGAGGTACTTGTACATTGAGCGGAGAGGTACTTGTACATGGAGCGGAGAGGTACTTGTACATGAGAGCGGAGAGGTACTTGTACATGGAGCGGAGAGGTACTTGTACATTGAGCGGAGAGGTACTGTCGACACTTGTACATTCAGCGGAGAGGTACTTGTACATGGAGCGGAGAGGTACTGTCGATACTTGACATTGAGCGGAGAGGTACTTGTACATGGAGCGGAGAGGTACTTGTACATGGAGCGGAGAGGTACTTGTACATGGAGCGGAGAGGTACTTGTACATTGAGCGGAGAGGTACTTGTACATGGAGCGGAGAGGTACTTGTACATTGAGCGGAGAGGTACTTGTACATGGAGCGGAGAGGTACTTGTACATGGAGCGGAGAGGTACTTGTACATGGAGCGGAGAGGTACTTGTACATGGAGCGGAGAGGTACTTGTACATTGAGCGGAGATGTACTTGTACATGGAGCGGAGATGTACTTGTACATGGATCGGAGAGGTACTTGTACATGAGAGCGGAGAGGTACTGTCGACACTTGTACATTGAGCGTAGAGGTACTGTCGACACTTGTACATTGAGCGGAGAGGTACTTGTACATGGAGCGGAGAGGTACTGTCGACACTTGTACATTGAGCGGAGAGGTACTTGTACATTGAGCGGAGAGGTACTTGTACATGGAGCGCAGAGGTACTTGTACATTGAGCGGAGAGGTACTTGTACATGGAGCGGAGAGGTACTTGTACATGAGAGCGGAGAGGTACTTGTACATGGAGCGGAGAGGTACTTGTACATTGAGCGGAGAGGTACTGTCGACACTTGTACATTCAGCGGAGAGGTACTTGTACATGGAGCGGAGAGGTACTGTTGATACTTGACATTGAGCGGAGAGGTACTTGTACATGGAGCGGAGAGGTATTTGTACATTGAGCGGAGAGGTACTTGTACATTGAGCGGAGAGGTACTGTCGACACTTGTACATTCAGCGGAGAGCTACTTGTACATGGAGCGGAGAGGTATTTGTACATTGAGCGGAGAGGTACTTGTACATGGAGCGGAGAGGTACTTGTACATAGAGCGGAGAGGTACTTATACATGGAGCGGAGAGGTATTTGTACATTGAGCGGAGAGGTACTTGTACATGGAGCGGAGAGGTACTTGTACATGAGAGCGGAGAGGTATTTGTACATGGAGCGGAAAGGTACTGTCGACACTTGTACATTGAGCGGAGAGCTACTTGTACATGGAGCGGAGAGGTACTTGTACATGAGAGCGGAGAGGTACTTGTACATGGAGCGGAGAGGTATTTGTACATGGAGCGGAGAGGTACTGTCGACACTTGACATTGAGCGGAGAGGTACTTGTACATGGAGCGGAGAGGTACTTGTACATGAGAGCGGAGAGGTATTTGTACATGGAGCGGAGAGGTACTGTCGACACTTGACATTGAGCGGAGAGGTACTTGTACATGGAGCGGAGAGGTACTTGTACATGGAGCGGAGAGGTACTTGTACATGGACCGGAGAGGTACTTGTACATGGAGCGGAGAGGTACTTGTACATGGAGCGGAGATGTACTTGTACATTGAGCGGAGAGGTACTTGTACATGGAGCAGAGATGTACTTGTACATGGAGCGGAGATGTACTTGTACATTGAGCGGAGAGGTACTTGTACATGGAGCGGAGAGGTACTTGTACATGGAGCGGAGATGTACTTGTACATGGAGCGGAGAGGTACTTGTACATGGAGCGGAGATGTACTTGTACATTGAGCGGAGAGGTACTTGTACATGGAGCAGAGATGTACTTGTACATGGAGCGGAGAGGTACTTGTACATGGAGCGGAGAGGTACTTGTACATGGAGCGGAGAGGTACTTGTACATGGAGCGGAGAGGTACTTGTACATTGAGCGGAGAGGTACTTGTACATTGAGCGGAGAGGTACTTGTACATGGAGCTAGGGCTGGGTATCGAGTTTCGATACTTACTTGGCACCGAAATGGAAACATCGATACTAAGGGGTATCGAAGCCTCCCTTGTCAATCGATACCAATTTTCGATACCAAAACAAAACAGCGTCATTGAGCCTATAAGCATGCGACATGCTTGCACGCCGCGCTCTAATACGGCTGGTGATTGGCTGTCATGTAGAGGCATGCAGGAAACGTTACGCCCACTTTAGCCGGTGTGTTTGTTGTGACTGTGAGCCAGGCGTGCGGTGCGGATAGTATACAAGAAGTTAGCCACTCAAGCTACTCCTATGCTGGATTACCATATGGCGAAGATGATGAAAAGCAGGAAAAGAAACAGAAACAACACGGACTGGTTTCCACAGACAAGAGAAATAATTGAGAGGTGGGTCAGCTCAGCTTACCGCAAGTTAGCGGTTATCAGATCCCTCAGTCTGACAAATCCATGCATCTGGCTGTGAGTTGTAGCATTAGATCGTTTAATTAATTGCCGCCGTAACGTTATGCGCAAGCGGGCATTGTGTATTTTTAGCAACTCGTTAACAAACGCTGATGTCATGATAGTTTGTTGAATGTAAATGCGATTCATTTATATTGATTGGCTAGTCAGTGAAGTTGAGCTGTCTCGTCAGATTTGACAAGAATGACGTTCTGTTGCAGCAGTGAGCACACTGATCTGCAACGCTAGCGTTAATGTTTAATTAATTAGCGTTATGTGCAAGCGGGCAGTTATCGCCCATGTATTTTTAGCAACTCGTTAACAAACGCTGATGTCATGATAGTTTGCTGAATATAAATGCGATTCACTTTGTGGCATATAAGGCTATATTGATAGGCTAGTCAATGCTCAACTAGTCTTCCATGCATGAAGTGGAGCCATCTCATCAGTTTGTACAAGAATAGAGTTCTGTTGCATCAGTGAGCATTAAACCCTGATTTGCAACTCTCTGTTTTGCACTGAAAACTATTCCACTGATTTATTTGTTTTAGCTACATTTCTTTCCTTTGTAGTACTCCAATATTTTTTGTAGGGACGGCAATACGTTTAGAGAACTTAAAGTTATGTTAAATACAGTAGGTTTTATTTTTTTCTGCTGTAAAACTTAAGATGGGGGGAAACTAAATATTTGTAAAATAATTTCAACGTGTAATGCAGTTTTATTTTTGTTAAAATGGATTTTTCTAAAAATTGGTATCGAAAAAAGTATCGTTCAGGAACCGGTATCGAAATCCAAGTATCGAAACGGTATCGATATCGAAAAATTTTGAACGATACCCAGCCCTACATGGAGCGCAGATGTACTTGTACATTGAGCGGAGAGGTACTGGTACATGGAGCGGAGATGTACTTGTACATTGAGCGGAGAGGTACTTGTACATTGAGCGGAGAGGTACTTGTACATGGAGCGGAGATGTACTTGTACATTGAGCGGAGAGGTACTGGTACATGGAGCGGAGATGTACTTGTACATTGAGCGGAGAGGTACTTGTACATGGAGTGGAGATGTACTTGTACATTGAGCGGAGAGGTACTGGTACATGGAGCGGAGATGTACTTGTACATTGAGCGGAGAGGTACTTGTACATGGAGTGGAGATGTACTTGTACATTGAGCGGAGAGGTACTGGTACATGGAGCGGAGATGTACTTGTACATTGAGCGGAGAGGTACTTGTACATGGAGTGGAGATGTACTTGTACATGGAGCGGAGATGTACTTGTACATTGAGCGGAGAGGTACTTGTACATGGAGCGGAGATGTACTTGTACATGGAGCGGAGAGGTACTTGTACATGGAGCGGAGAGGTACTTGTACATGGAGCGGAGATGTACTTGTACATGGAGCGGAGATGTACTTGTACATGGAGCGGAGAGGTACTTGTACATGGAGCGGAGAGGTACTTATACATTGAGCGGAGACGTACTTGTACATGGAGCGGAGATGTACTTGTACATTGAGCGGAGAGGTACTTGTACATTGAGCGGAGAGGTACTGGTACATGGAGCGGAGATGTACTTGTACATTGAGCGGAGAGGTACTTGTACATGGAGCGGAGAGGTACTTGTACATTGAGCGGAGAGGTACTTGTACATTGAGCGGAGACGTACTTGTACATTGAGCGGAGATGTACTTGTACATTGAGCGGAGATGTACTTGTACATTGAGCGGAGAGGTACTTGTACATGGAGCGGAGAGGTACTTGTACATTGAGCGGAGAGGTACTTGTACATTGAGCGGAGACGTACTTGTACATTGAGCGGAGATGTACTTGTACATTGAGCGGAGATGTACTTGTACATTGAGCGGAGAGGTACTGGTACATGGAGCGGAGAGGTACTTGTACATGGAGCGGAGAGGTATTTGTACATGGAGCGGAGAGGTATTTGTACATGGAGCGGAGAGGTACTTGTACATTGAGCGGAGAGGTACTTGTACATGGAGCGGAGAGGTACTTGTACATGGAGCGGAGAGGTACTTGTACATGTAGCGGAGAGGTGCTTGTACATGGAGCGGAGAGGTACTTGTACATGGAGCGGAGAGGTATTTGTACATGGAGCGGAGAGGTACTTGTACATGGAGCGGAGAGGTACTTGTACATTCAGCGGAGAGGTACTTGTACATTGAGCGGAGAGGTACTTGTACATGGAGCGGAGAGGTACTTGTACATGTAGCGGAGAGGTGCTTGTACATGGAGCGGAGAGGTACTTGTACATGGAGCGGAGAGGTACTTGTACATGGAGCGCAGAGGTACTTGTACATTGAGCGGAGAGGTACTTGTACATGGAGCGGAGAGGTACTTGTACATGAGAGCGGAGAGGTACTTGTACATGGAGCGGAGAGGTACTTGTACATTGAGCGGAGAGGTACTGTCGACACTTGTACATTCAGCGGAGAGGTACTTGTACATGGAGCGGAGAGGTACTGTCGATACTTGACATTGAGCGGAGAGGTACTTGTACATGGAGCGGAGAGGTACTTGTACATGGAGCGGAGAGGTACTTGTACATGGAGCGGAGAGGTACTTGTACATTGAGCGGAGAGGTACTTGTACATGGAGCGGAGAGGTACTTGTACATTGAGCGGAGAGGTACTTGTACATGGAGCGGAGAGGTACTTGTACATGGAGCGGAGAGGTACTTGTACATGGAGCGGAGAGGTACTTGTACATGGAGCGGAGAGGTACTTGTACATTGAGCGGAGATGTACTTGTACATGGAGCGGAGATGTACTTGTACATGGATCGGAGAGGTACTTGTACATGAGAGCGGAGAGGTACTGTCGACACTTGTACATTGAGCGTAGAGGTACTGTCGACACTTGTACATTGAGCGGAGAGGTACTTGTACATGGAGCGGAGAGGTACTGTCGACACTTGTACATTGAGCGGAGAGGTACTTGTACATTGAGCGGAGAGGTACTTGTACATGGAGCGCAGAGGTACTTGTACATTGAGCGGAGAGGTACTTGTACATGGAGCGGAGAGGTACTTGTACATGAGAGCGGAGAGGTACTTGTACATGGAGCGGAGAGGTACTTGTACATTGAGCGGAGAGGTACTGTCGACACTTGTACATTCAGCGGAGAGGTACTTGTACATGGAGCGGAGAGGTACTGTTGATACTTGACATTGAGCGGAGAGGTACTTGTACATGGAGCGGAGAGGTATTTGTACATTGAGCGGAGAGGTACTTGTACATTGAGCGGAGAGGTACTGTCGACACTTGTACATTCAGCGGAGAGCTACTTGTACATGGAGCGGAGAGGTATTTGTACATTGAGCGGAGAGGTACTTGTACATGGAGCGGAGAGGTACTTGTACATAGAGCGGAGAGGTACTTATACATGGAGCGGAGAGGTATTTGTACATTGAGCGGAGAGGTACTTGTACATGGAGCGGAGAGGTACTTGTACATGAGAGCGGAGAGGTATTTGTACATGGAGCGGAAAGGTACTGTCGACACTTGTACATTGAGCGGAGAGCTACTTGTACATGGAGCGGAGAGGTACTTGTACATGAGAGCGGAGAGGTACTTGTACATGGAGCGGAGAGGTATTTGTACATGGAGCGGAGAGGTACTGTCGACACTTGACATTGAGCGGAGAGGTACTTGTACATGGAGCGGAGAGGTACTTGTACATGAGAGCGGAGAGGTATTTGTACATGGAGCGGAGAGGTACTGTCGACACTTGACATTGAGCGGAGAGGTACTTGTACATGGAGCGGAGAGGTACTTGTACATGGAGCGGAGAGGTACTTGTACATGGACCAGAGAGGTACTTGTACATGGAGCGGAGAGGTACTTGTACATGGAGCGGAGATGTACTTGTACATTGAGCGGAGAGGTACTTGTACATGGAGCAGAGATGTACTTGTACATGGAGCGGAGATGTACTTGTACATTGAGCGGAGAGGTACTTGTACATGGAGCGGAGAGGTACTTGTACATGGAGCGGAGATGTACTTGTACATGGAGCGGAGAGGTACTTGTACATGGAGCGGAGATGTACTTGTACATTGAGCGGAGAGGTACTTGTACATGGAGCAGAGATGTACTTGTACATGGAGCGGAGAGGTACTTGTACATGGAGCGGAGAGGTACTTGTACATGGAGCGGAGAGGTACTTGTACATTGAGCGGAGAGGTACTTGTACATTGAGCGGAGAGGTACTTGTACATGGAGCTAGGGCTGGGTATCGAGTTTCGATACTTACTTGGCACCGAAATGGAAACATCGATACTAAGGGGTATCGAAGCCTCCCTTGTCAATCGATACCAATTTTCGATACCAAAACAAAACAGCGTCATTGAGCCTATAAGCATGCGACATGCTTGCACGCCGCGCTCTAATACGGCTGGTGATTGGCTGTCATGTAGAGGCATGCAGGAAACGTTACGCCCACTTTAGCCGGTGTGTTTGTTGTGACTGTGAGCCAGGCGTGCGGTGCGGATAGTATACAAGAAGTTAGCCACTCAAGCTACTCCTATGCTGGATTACCATATGGCGAAGATGATGAAAAGCAGGAAAAGAAACAGAAACAACACGGACTGGTTTCCACAGACAAGAGAAATAATTGAGAGGTGGGTCAGCTCAGCTTACCGCAAGTTAGCGGTTATCAGATCCCTCAGTCTGACAAATCCATGCATCTGGCTGTGAGTTGTAGCATTAGATCGTTTAATTAATTGCCGCCGTAACGTTATGCGCAAGCGGGCATTGTGTATTTTTAGCAACTCGTTAACAAACGCTGATGTCATGATAGTTTGTTGAATGTAAATGCGATTCATTTATATTGATTGGCTAGTCAGTGAAGTTGAGCTGTCTCGTCAGATTTGACAAGAATGACGTTCTGTTGCAGCAGTGAGCACACTGATCTGCAACGCTAGCGTTAATGTTTAATTAATTAGCGTTATGTGCAAGCGGGCAGTTATCGCCCATGTATTTTTAGCAACTCGTTAACAAACGCTGATGTCATGATAGTTTGTTGAATATAAATGCGATTCACTTTGTGGCATATAAGGCTATATTGATAGGCTAGTCAATGCTCAACTAGTCTTCCATGCATGAAGTGGAGCCATCTCATCAGTTTGTACAAGAATAGAGTTCTGTTGCATCAGTGAGCATTAAACCCTGATTTGCAACTCTCTGTTTTGCACTGAAAACTATTCCACTGATTTATTTGTTTTAGCTACATTTCTTTCCTTTGTAGTACTCCAATATTTTTTGTAGGGACGGCAATACGTTTAGAGAACTTAAAGTTATGTTAAATACAGTAGGTTTTATTTTTTTCTGCTGTAAAACTTAAGATGGGGGGAAACTAAAGATTTGTAAAATAATTTCAATGTGTAATGCAGTTTTATTTTTGTTAAAATGGATTTTTCTAAAAATTGGTATCGAAAAAAGTATCGTTCAGGAACCGGTATCGAAATCCAAGTATCGAAACGGTATCGATATCGAAAAATTTTGAACGATACCCAGCCCTACATGGAGCGCAGATGTACTTGTACATTGAGCGGAGAGGTACTGGTACATGGAGCGGAGATGTACTTGTACATTGAGCGGAGAGGTACTTGTACATTGAGCGGAGAGGTACTTGTACATGGAGCGGAGATGTACTTGTACATTGAGCGGAGAGGTACTGGTACATGGAGCGGAGATGTACTTGTACATTGAGCGGAGAGGTACTTGTACATGGAGTGGAGATGTACTTGTACATTGAGCGGAGAGGTACTGGTACATGGAGCGGAGATGTACTTGTACATTGAGCGGAGAGGTACTTGTACATGGAGTGGAGATGTACTTGTACATTGAGCGGAGAGGTACTGGTACATGGAGCGGAGATGTACTTGTACATTGAGCGGAGAGGTACTTGTACATTGAGCGGAGAGGTACTTGTACATGGAGCGGAGATGTACTTGTACATTGAGCGGAGAGGTACTGGTACATGGAGCGGAGATGTACTTGTACATTGAGCGGAGAGGTACTTGTACATGGAGTGGAGATGTACTTGTACATTGAGCGGAGAGGTACTGGTACATGGAGCGGAGATGTACTTGTACATTGAGCGGAGAGGTACTTGTACATGGAGTGGAGATGTACTTGTACATTGAGCGGAGAGGTACTGGTACATGGAGCGGAGATGTACTTGTACATTGAGCGGAGAGGTACTTGTACATGGAGTGGAGATGTACTTGTACATGGAGCGGAGATGTACGTGTACATTGAGCGGAGAGGTACTTGTACATGGAGCGGAGATGTACTTGTACATGGAGCGGAGAGGTACTTGTACATGGAGCGGAGAGGTACTTGTACATGGAGCGGAGATGTACTTGTACATGGAGCGGAGATGTACTTGTACATGGAGCGGAGAGGTACTTGTACATGGAGCGGAGAGGTACTTATACATTGAGCGGAGACGTACTTGTACATGGAGCGGAGATGTACTTGTACATTGAGCGGAGAGGTACTTGTACATTGAGCGGAGAGGTACTGGTACATGGAGCGGAGATGTACTTGTACATTGAGCGGAGAGGTACTTGTACATGGAGCGGAGAGGTACTTGTACATTGAGCGGAGAGGTACTTGTACATTGAGCGGAGACGTACTTGTACATTGAGCGGAGATGTACTTGTACATTGAGCGGAGATGTACTTGTACATTGAGCGGAGAGGTACTTGTACATGGAGCGGAGAGGTACTTGTACATTGAGCGGAGAGGTACTTGTACATTGAGCGGAGACGTACTTGTACATTGAGCGGAGATGTACTTGTACATTGAGCGGAGATGTACTTGTACATTGAGCGGAGAGGTACTGGTACATGGAGCGGAGAGGTACTTGTACATGGAGCGGAGAGGTATTTGTACATGGAGCGGAGAGGTATTTGTACATGGAGCGGAGAGGTACTTGTACATTGAGCGGAGAGGTACTTGTACATGGAGCGGAGAGGTACTTGTACATGGAGCGGAGAGGTACTTGTACATGTAGCGGAGAGGTGCTTGTACATGGAGCGGAGAGGTACTTGTACATGGAGCGGAGAGGTATTTGTACATGGAGCGGAGAGGTACTTGTACATGGAGCGGAGAGGTACTTGTACATTCAGCGGAGAGGTACTTGTACATTGAGCGGAGAGGTACTTGTACATGGAGCGGAGAGGTACTTGTACATGTAGCGGAGAGGTGCTTGTACATGGAGCGGAGAGGTACTTGTACATGGAGCGGAGAGGTACTTGTACATGGAGCGCAGAGGTACTTGTACATTGAGCGGAGAGGTACTTGTACATGGAGCGGAGAGGTACTTGTACATGAGAGCGGAGAGGTACTTGTACATGGAGCGGAGAGGTACTTGTACATTGAGCGGAGAGGTACTGTCGACACTTGTACATTCAGCGGAGAGGTACTTGTACATGGAGCGGAGAGGTACTGTTGATACTTGACATTGAGCGGAGAGGTACTTGTACATGGAGCGGAGAGGTATTTGTACATTGAGCGGAGAGGTACTTGTACATTGAGCGGAGAGGTACTGTCGACACTTGTACATTCAGCGGAGAGCTACTTGTACATGGAGCGGAGAGGTATTTGTACATTGAGCGGAGAGGTACTTGTACATGGAGCGGAGAGGTACTTGTACATAGAGCGGAGAGGTACTTATACATGGAGCGGAGAGGTATTTGTACATTGAGCGGAGAGGTACTTGTACATGGAGCGGAGAGGTACTTGTACATGAGAGCGGAGAGGTATTTGTACATGGAGCGGAAAGGTACTGTCGACACTTGTACATTGAGCGGAGAGCTACTTGTACATGGAGCGGAGAGGTACTTGTACATGAGAGCGGAGAGGTACTTGTACATGGAGCGGAGAGGTATTTGTACATGGAGCGGAGAGGTACTGTCGACACTTGACATTGAGCGGAGAGGTACTTGTACATGGAGCGGAGAGGTACTTGTACATGAGAGCGGAGAGGTATTTGTACATGGAGCGGAGAGGTACTGTCGACACTTGACATTGAGCGGAGAGGTACTTGTACATGGAGCGGAGAGGTACTTGTACATGGAGCGGAGAGGTACTTGTACATGGACCGGAGAGGTACTTGTACATGGAGCGGAGAGGTACTTGTACATGGAGCGGATATGTACTTGTACATTGAGCGGAGAGGTACTTGTACATGGAGCAGAGATGTACTTGTACATTGAGCGGAGAGGTACTTGTACATGGAGTGGAGATGTACTTGTACATTGAGCGGAGAGGTACTGGTACATGGAGCGGAGATGTACTTGTACATTGAGCGGAGAGGTACTTGTACATGGAGTGGAGATGTACTTGTACATTGAGCGGAGAGGTACTGGTACATGGAGCGGAGATGTACTTGTACATTGAGCGGAGAGGTACTTGTACATGGAGTGGAGATGTACTTGTACATGGAGCGGAGATGTACTTGTACATTGAGCGGAGAGGTACTTGTACATGGAGCGGAGATGTACTTGTACATGGAGCGGAGAGGTACTTGTACATGGAGCGGAGAGGTACTTGTACATGGAGCGGAGATGTACTTGTACATGGAGCGGAGATGTACTTGTACATGGAGCGGAGAGGTACTTGTACATGGAGCGGAGAGGTACTTATACATTGAGCGGAGACGTACTTGTACATGGAGCGGAGATGTACTTGTACATTGAGCGGAGAGGTACTTGTACATTGAGCGGAGAGGTACTGGTACATGGAGCGGAGATGTACTTGTACATTGAGCGGAGAGGTACTTGTACATGGAGCGGAGAGGTACTTGTACATTGAGCGGAGAGGTACTTGTACATTGAGCGGAGACGTACTTGTACATTGAGCGGAGATGTACTTGTACATTGAGCGGAGATGTACTTGTACATTGAGCGGAGAGGTACTTGTACATGGAGCGGAGAGGTACTTGTACATTGAGCGGAGAGGTACTTGTACATTGAGCGGAGACGTACTTGTACATTGAGCGGAGATGTACTTGTACATTGAGCGGAGATGTACTTGTACATTGAGCGGAGAGGTACTGGTACATGGAGCGGAGAGGTACTTGTACATGGAGCGGAGAGGTATTTGTACATGGAGCGGAGAGGTATTTGTACATGGAGCGGAGAGGTACTTGTACATTGAGCGGAGAGGTACTTGTACATGGAGCGGAGAGGTACTTGTACATGGAGCGGAGAGGTACTTGTACATGTAGCGGAGAGGTGCTTGTACATGGAGCGGAGAGGTACTTGTACATGGAGCGGAGAGGTATTTGTACATGGAGCGGAGAGGTACTTGTACATGGAGCGGAGAGGTACTTGTACATTCAGCGGAGAGGTACTTGTACATTGAGCGGAGAGGTACTTGTACATGGAGCGGAGAGGTACTTGTACATGTAGCGGAGAGGTGCTTGTACATGGAGCGGAGAGGTACTTGTACATGGAGCGGAGAGGTACTTGTACATGGAGCGCAGAGGTACTTGTACATTGAGCGGAGAGGTACTTGTACATGGAGCGGAGAGGTACTTGTACATGAGAGCGGAGAGGTACTTGTACATGGAGCGGAGAGGTACTTGTACATTGAGCGGAGAGGTACTGTCGACACTTGTACATTCAGCGGAGAGGTACTTGTACATGGAGCGGAGAGGTACTGTTGATACTTGACATTGAGCGGAGAGGTACTTGTACATGGAGCGGAGAGGTATTTGTACATTGAGCGGAGAGGTACTTGTACATTGAGCGGAGAGGTACTGTCGACACTTGTACATTCAGCGGAGAGCTACTTGTACATGGAGCGGAGAGGTATTTGTACATTGAGCGGAGAGGTACTTGTACATGGAGCGGAGAGGTACTTGTACATAGAGCGGAGAGGTACTTATACATGGAGCGGAGAGGTATTTGTACATTGAGCGGAGAGGTACTTGTACATGGAGCGGAGAGGTACTTGTACATGAGAGCGGAGAGGTATTTGTACATGGAGCGGAAAGGTACTGTCGACACTTGTACATTGAGCGGAGAGCTACTTGTACATGGAGCGGAGAGGTACTTGTACATGAGAGCGGAGAGGTACTTGTACATGGAGCGGAGAGGTATTTGTACATGGAGCGGAGAGGTACTGTCGACACTTGACATTGAGCGGAGAGGTACTTGTACATGGAGCGGAGAGGTACTTGTACATGAGAGCGGAGAGGTATTTGTACATGGAGCGGAGAGGTACTGTCGACACTTGACATTGAGCGGAGAGGTACTTGTACATGGAGCGGAGAGGTACTTGTACATGGAGCGGAGAGGTACTTGTACATGGACCGGAGAGGTACTTGTACATGGAGCGGAGAGGTACTTGTACATGGAGCGGAGATGTACTTGTACATTGAGCGGAGAGGTACTTGTACATGGAGCAGAGATGTACTTGTACATGGAGCGGAGATGTACTTGTACATTGAGCGGAGAGGTACTTGTACATGGAGCGGAGAGGTACTTGTACATGGAGCGGAGATGTACTTGTACATGGAGCGGAGAGGTACTTGTACATGGAGCGGAGATGTACTTGTACATTGAGCGGAGAGGTACTTGTACATGGAGCAGAGATGTACTTGTACATGGAGCGGAGAGGTACTTGTACATGGAGCGGAGAGGTACTTGTACATGGAGCGGAGAGGTACTTGTACATTGAGCGGAGAGGTACTTGTACATTGAGCGGAGAGGTACTTGTACATGGAGCTAGGGCTGGGTATCGAGTTTCGATACTTACTTGGCACCGAAATGGAAACATCGATACTAAGGGGTATCGAAGCCTCCCTTGTCAATCGATACCAATTTTCGATACCAAAACAAAACAGCGTCATTGAGCCTATAAGCATGCGACATGCTTGCACGCCGCGCTCTAATACGGCTGGTGATTGGCTGTCATGTAGAGGCATGCAGGAAACGTTACGCCCACTTTAGCCGGTGTGTTTGTTGTGACTGTGAGCCAGGCGTGCGGTGCGGATAGTATACAAGAAGTTAGCCACTCAAGCTACTCCTATGCTGGATTACCATATGGCGAAGATGATGAAAAGCAGGAAAAGAAACAGAAACAACACGGACTGGTTTCCACAGACAAGAGAAATAATTGAGAGGTGGGTCAGCTCAGCTTACCGCAAGTTAGCGGTTATCAGATCCCTCAGTCTGACAAATCCATGCATCTGGCTGTGAGTTGTAGCATTAGATCGTTTAATTAATTGCCGCCGTAACGTTATGCGCAAGCGGGCATTGTGTATTTTTAGCAACTCGTTAACAAACGCTGATGTCATGATAGTTTGTTGAATGTAAATGCGATTCATTTATATTGATTGGCTAGTCAGTGAAGTTGAGCTGTCTCGTCAGATTTGACAAGAATGACGTTCTGTTGCAGCAGTGAGCACACTGATCTGCAACGCTAGCGTTAATGTTTAATTAATTAGCGTTATGTGCAAGCGGGCAGTTATCGCCCATGTATTTTTAGCAACTCGTTAACAAACGCTGATGTCATGATAGTTTGTTGAATATAAATGCGATTCACTTTGTGGCATATAAGGCTATATTGATAGGCTAGTCAATGCTCAACTAGTCTTCCATGCATGAAGTGGAGCCATCTCATCAGTTTGTACAAGAATAGAGTTCTGTTGCATCAGTGAGCATTAAACCCTGATTTGCAACTCTCTGTTTTGCACTGAAAACTATTCCACTGATTTATTTGTTTTAGCTACATTTCTTTCCTTTGTAGTACTCCAATATTTTTTGTAGGGACGGCAATACGTTTAGAGAACTTAAAGTTATGTTAAATACAGTAGGTTTTATTTTTTTCTGCTGTAAAACTTAAGATGGGGGGAAACTAAAGATTTGTAAAATAATTTCAATGTGTAATGCAGTTTTATTTTTGTTAAAATGGATTTTTCTAAAAATTGGTATCGAAAAAAGTATCGTTCAGGAACCGGTATCGAAATCCAAGTATCGAAACGGTATCGATATCGAAAAATTTTGAACGATACCCAGCCCTACATGGAGCGCAGATGTACTTGTACATTGAGCGGAGAGGTACTGGTACATGGAGCGGAGATGTACTTGTACATTGAGCGGAGAGGTACTTGTACATTGAGCGGAGAGGTACTTGTACATGGAGCGGAGATGTACTTGTACATTGAGCGGAGAGGTACTGGTACATGGAGCGGAGATGTACTTGTACATTGAGCGGAGAGGTACTTGTACATGGAGTGGAGATGTACTTGTACATTGAGCGGAGAGGTACTGGTACATGGAGCGGAGATGTACTTGTACATTGAGCGGAGAGGTACTTGTACATGGAGTGGAGATGTACTTGTACATTGAGCGGAGAGGTACTGGTACATGGAGCGGAGATGTACTTGTACATTGAGCGGAGAGGTACTTGTACATTGAGCGGAGAGGTACTTGTACATGGAGCGGAGATGTACTTGTACATTGAGCGGAGAGGTACTGGTACATGGAGCGGAGATGTACTTGTACATTGAGCGGAGAGGTACTTGTACATGGAGTGGAGATGTACTTGTACATTGAGCGGAGAGGTACTGGTACATGGAGCGGAGATGTACTTGTACATTGAGCGGAGAGGTACTTGTACATGGAGTGGAGATGTACTTGTACATTGAGCGGAGAGGTACTGGTACATGGAGCGGAGATGTACTTGTACATTGAGCGGAGAGGTACTTGTACATGGAGTGGAGATGTACTTGTACATGGAGCGGAGATGTACTTGTACATTGAGCGGAGAGGTACTTGTACATGGAGCGGAGATGTACTTGTACATGGAGCGGAGAGGTACTTGTACATGGAGCGGAGAGGTACTTGTACATGGAGCGGAGATGTACTTGTACATGGAGCGGAGATGTACTTGTACATGGAGCGGAGAGGTACTTGTACATGGAGCGGAGAGGTACTTATACATTGAGCGGAGACGTACTTGTACATGGAGCGGAGATGTACTTGTACATTGAGCGGAGAGGTACTTGTACATTGAGCGGAGAGGTACTGGTACATGGAGCGGAGATGTACTTGTACATTGAGCGGAGAGGTACTTGTACATGGAGCGGAGAGGTACTTGTACATTGAGCGGAGAGGTACTTGTACATTGAGCGGAGACGTACTTGTACATTGAGCGGAGATGTACTTGTACATTGAGCGGAGATGTACTTGTACATTGAGCGGAGAGGTACTTGTACATGGAGCGGAGAGGTACTTGTACATTGAGCGGAGAGGTACTTGTACATTGAGCGGAGACGTACTTGTACATTGAGCGGAGATGTACTTGTACATTGAGCGGAGATGTACTTGTACATTGAGCGGAGAGGTACTGGTACATGGAGCGGAGAGGTACTTGTACATGGAGCGGAGAGGTATTTGTACATGGAGCGGAGAGGTATTTGTACATGGAGCGGAGAGGTACTTGTACATTGAGCGGAGAGGTACTTGTACATGGAGCGGAGAGGTACTTGTACATGGAGCGGAGAGGTACTTGTACATGTAGCGGAGAGGTGCTTGTACATGGAGCGGAGAGGTACTTGTACATGGAGCGGAGAGGTATTTGTACATGGAGCGGAGAGGTACTTGTACATGGAGCGGAGAGGTACTTGTACATTCAGCGGAGAGGTACTTGTACATTGAGCGGAGAGGTACTTGTACATGGAGCGGAGAGGTACTTGTACATGTAGCGGAGAGGTGCTTGTACATGGAGCGGAGAGGTACTTGTACATGGAGCGGAGAGGTACTTGTACATGGAGCGCAGAGGTACTTGTACATTGAGCGGAGAGGTACTTGTACATGGAGCGGAGAGGTACTTGTACATGAGAGCGGAGAGGTACTTGTACATGGAGCGGAGAGGTACTTGTACATTGAGCGGAGAGGTACTGTCGACACTTGTACATTCAGCGGAGAGGTACTTGTACATGGAGCGGAGAGGTACTGTCGATACTTGACATTGAGCGGAGAGGTACTTGTACATGGAGCGGAGAGGTACTTGTACAAGGAGCGGAGAGGTACTTGTACATGGAGCGGAGAGGTACTTGTACATTGAGCGGAGAGGTACTTGTACATGGAGCGGAGAGGTACTTGTACATTGAGCGGAGAGGTACTTGTACATGGAGCGGAGAGGTACTTGTACATGGAGCGGAGAGGTACTTGTACATGGAGCGGAGAGGTACTTGTACATGGAGCGGAGAGGTACTTGTACATTGAGCGGAGATGTACTTGTACATGGAGCGGAGATGTACTTGTACATGGATCGGAGAGGTACTTGTACATGAGAGCGGAGAGGTACTGTCGACACTTGTACATTGAGCGGAGAGGTACTTGTACATGGAGCGGAGAGGTACTGTCGACACTTGTACATTGAGCGGAGAGGTACTTGTACATTGAGCGGAGAGGTACTTGTACATGGAGCGCAGAGGTACTTGTACATTGAGCGGAGAGGTACTTGTACATGGAGCGGAGAGGTACTTGTACATGAGAGCGGAGAGGTACTTGTACATGGAGCGGAGAGGTACTTGTACATTGAGCGGAGAGGTACTGTCGACACTTGTACATTCAGCGGAGAGGTACTTGTACATGGAGCGGAGAGGTACTGTTGATACTTGACATTGAGCGGAGAGGTACTTGTACATGAAGCGGAGAGGTATTTGTACATTGAGCGGAGAGGTACTTGTACATTGAGCGGAGAGGTACTGTCGACACTTGTACATTCAGCGGAGAGCTACTTGTACATGGAGCGGAGAGGTATTTGTACATTGAGCGGAGAGGTACTTGTACATGGAGCGGAGAGGTACTTGTACATAGAGCGGAGAGGTACTTATACATGGAGCGGAGAGGTATTTGTACATTGAGCGGAGAGGTACTTGTACATGGAGCGGAGAGGTACTTGTACATGAGAGCGGAGAGGTATTTGTACATGGAGCGGAAAGGTACTGTCGACACTTGTACATTGAGCGGAGAGCTACTTGTACATGGAGCGGAGAGGTACTTGTACATGAGAGCGGAGAGGTACTTGTACATGGAGCGGAGAGGTATTTGTACATGGAGCGGAGAGGTACTGTCGACACTTGACATTGAGCGGAGAGGTACTTGTACATGGAGCGGAGAGGTACTTGTACATGAGAGCGGAGAGGTATTTGTACATGGAGCGGAGAGGTACTGTCGACACTTGACATTGAGCGGAGAGGTACTTGTACATGGAGCGGAGAGGTACTTGTACATGGAGCGGAGAGGTACTTGTACATGGACCGGAGAGGTACTTGTACATGGAGCGGAGAGGTACTTGTACATGGAGCGGAGATGTACTTGTACATTGAGCGGAGAGGTACTTGTACATGGAGCAGAGATGTACTTGTACATGGAGCGGAGATGTACTTGTACATTGAGCGGAGAGGTACTTGTACATGGAGCGGAGAGGTACTTGTACATGGAGCGGAGATGTACTTGTACATGGAGCGGAGAGGTACTTGTACATGGAGCGGAGATGTACTTGTACATTGAGCGGAGAGGTACTTGTACATGGAGCAGAGATGTACTTGTACATGGAGCGGAGAGGTACTTGTACATGGAGCGGAGAGGTACTTGTACATGGAGCGGAGAGGTACTTGTACATTGAGCGGAGAGGTACTTGTACATTGAGCGGAGAGGTACTTGTACATGGAGCTAGGGCTGGGTATCGAGTTTCGATACTTACTTGGCACCGAAATGGAAACATCGATACTAAGGGGTATCGAAGCCTCCCTTGTCAATCGATACCAATTTTCGATACCAAAACAAAACAGCGTCATTGAGCCTATAAGCATGCGACATGCTTGCACGCCGCGCTCTAATACGGCTGGTGATTGGCTGTCATGTAGAGGCATGCAGGAAACGTTACGCCCACTTTAGCCGGTGTGTTTGTTGTGACTGTGAGCCAGGCGTGCGGTGCGGATAGTATACAAGAAGTTAGCCACTCAAGCTACTCCTATGCTGGATTACCATATGGCGAAGATGATGAAAAGCAGGAAAAGAAACAGAAACAACACGGACTGGTTTCCACAGACAAGAGAAATAATTGAGAGGTGGGTCAGCTCAGCTTACCGCAAGTTAGCGGTTATCAGATCCCTCAGTCTGACAAATCCATGCATCTGGCTGTGAGTTGTAGCATTAGATCGTTTAATTAATTGCCGCCGTAACGTTATGCGCAAGCGGGCATTGTGTATTTTTAGCAACTCGTTAACAAACGCTGATGTCATGATAGTTTGTTGAATGTAAATGCGATTCATTTATATTGATTGGCTAGTCAGTGAAGTTGAGCTGTCTCGTCAGATTTGACAAGAATGACGTTCTGTTGCAGCAGTGAGCACACTGATCTGCAACGCTAGCGTTAATGTTTAATTAATTAGCGTTATGTGCAAGCGGGCAGTTATCGCCCATGTATTTTTAGCAACTCGTTAACAAACGCTGATGTCATGATAGTTTGTTGAATATAAATGCGATTCACTTTGTGGCATATAAGGCTATATTGATAGGCTAGTCAATGCTCAACTAGTCTTCCATGCATGAAGTGGAGCCATCTCATCAGTTTGTACAAGAATAGAGTTCTGTTGCATCAGTGAGCATTAAACCCTGATTTGCAACTCTCTGTTTTGCACTGAAAACTATTCCACTGATTTATTTGTTTTAGCTACATTTCTTTCCTTTGTAGTACTCCAATATTTTTTGTAGGGACGGCAATACGTTTAGAGAACTTAAAGTTATGTTAAATACAGTAGGTTTTATTTTTTTCTGCTGTAAAACTTAAGATGGGGGGAAACTAAAGATTTGTAAAATAATTTCAATGTGTAATGCAGTTTTATTTTTGTTAAAATGGATTTTTCTAAAAATTGGTATCGAAAAAAGTATCGTTCAGGAACCGGTATCGAAATCCAAGTATCGAAACGGTATCGATATCGAAAAATTTTGAACGATACCCAGCCCTACATGGAGCGCAGATGTACTTGTACATTGAGCGGAGAGGTACTGGTACATGGAGCGGAGATGTACTTGTACATTGAGCGGAGAGGTACTTGTACATTGAGCGGAGAGGTACTTGTACATGGAGCGGAGATGTACTTGTACATTGAGCGGAGAGGTACTGGTACATGGAGCGGAGATGTACTTGTACATTGAGCGGAGAGGTACTTGTACATGGAGTGGAGATGTACTTGTACATTGAGCGGAGAGGTACTGGTACATGGAGCGGAGATGTACTTGTACATTGAGCGGAGAGGTACTTGTACATGGAGTGGAGATGTACTTGTACATTGAGCGGAGAGGTACTGGTACATGGAGCGGAGATGTACTTGTACATTGAGCGGAGAGGTACTTGTACATGGAGTGGAGATGTACTTGTACATGGAGCGGAGATGTACTTGTACATTGAGCGGAGAGGTACTTGTACATGGAGCGGAGATGTACTTGTACATGGAGCGGAGAGGTACTTGTACATGGAGCGGAGATGTACTTGTACATTGAGCGGAGAGGTACTTGTACATGGAGCGGAGAGGTACTTGTACATGGAGCGGAGATGTACTTGTACATGGAGCGGAGAGGTACTTGTACATGGAGCGGAGATGTACTTGTACATTGAGCGGAGAGGTACTTGTACATGGAGCAGAGATGTACTTGTACATGGAGCGGAGAGGTACTTGTACATGGAGCGGAGAGGTACTTGTACATGGAGCGGAGAGGTACTTGTACATGGAGCGGAGAGGTACTTGTACATTGAGCGGAGAGGTACTTGTACATTGAGCGGAGAGGTACTTGTACATGGAGCTAGGGCTGGGTATCGAGTTTCGATACTTACTTGGCACCGAAATGGAAACATCGATACTAAGGGGTATCGAAGCCTCCCTTGTCAATCGATACCAATTTTCGATACCAAAACAAAACAGCGTCATTGAGCCTATAAGCATGCGACATGCTTGCACGCCGCGCTCTAATACGGCTGGTGATTGGCTGTCATGTAGAGGCATGCAGGAAACGTTACGCCCACTTTAGCTGGTGTGTTTGTTGTGACTGTGAGCCAGGCGTGCGGTGCGGATAGTATACAAGAAGTTAGCCACTCAAGCTACTCCTATCCTGGATTACCATATGGCGAAGATGATGAAAAGCAGGAAAAGAAACAGAAACAACACGGACTGGTTTCCACAGACAAGAGAAATAATTGAGAGGTGGGTCAGCTCAGCTTACCGCAAGTTAGCGGTTATCAGATCCCTCAGTCTGACAAATCCATGCATCTGGCTGTGAGTTGTAGCATTAGATCGTTTTATTAATTGCCGCCGTAACGTTATGCGCAAGCGGGCATTGTGTATTTTTAGCAACTCGTTAACAAACGCTGATGTCATGATAGTTTGTTGAATGTAAATGCGATTCATTTATATTGATTGGCTAGTCAGTGAAGTTGAGCTGTCTCGTCAGATTTGACAAGAATGACGTTCTGTTGCAGCAGTGAGCACACTGATCTGCAACGCTAGCGTTAATGTTTAATTAATTAGCGTTATGTGCAAGCGGGCAGTTATCGCCCATGTATTTTTAGCAACTCGTTAACAAACGCTGATGTCATGATAGTTTGTTGAATATAAATGCGATTCACTTTGTGGCATATAAGGCTATATTGATAGGCTAGTCAATGCTCAACTAGTCTTCCATGCATGAAGTGGAGCCATCTCATCAGTTTGTACAAGAATAGAGTTCTGTTGCATCAGTGAGCATTAAACCCTGATTTGCAACTCTCTGTTTTGCACTGAAAACTATTCCACTGATTTATTTGTTTTAGCTACATTTCTTTCCTTTGTAGTACTCCAATATTTTTTGTAGGGACGGCAATACGTTTAGAGAACTTAAAGTTATGTTAAATACAGTAGGTTTTATTTTTTTCTGCTGTAAAACTTAAGATGGGGGGAAACTAAAGATTTGTAAAATAATTTCAATGTGTAATGCAGTTTTATTTTTGTTAAAATGGATTTTTCTAAAAATTGGTATCGAAAAAAGTATCGTTCAGGAACCGGTATCGAAATCCAAGTATCGAAACGGTATTGATATCGAAAAATTTTGAACGATACCCAGCCCTACATGGAACGCAGATGTACTTGTACATTGAGCGGAGAGGTACTGGTTCATGGAGCGGAGATGTACTTGTACATTGAGCGGAGAGGTACTTGTACATTGAGCGGAGAGGTACTTGTACATGGAGCGGAGATGTACTTGTACATTGAGCGGAGAGGTACTGGTACATGGAGCGGAGATGTACTTGTACATTGAGCGGAGAGGTACTTGTACATGGAGTGGAGATGTACTTGTACATTGAGCGGAGAGGTACTGGTACATGGAGCGGAGATGTACTTGTACATTGAGCGGAGAGGTACTTGTACATGGAGTGGAGATGTACTTGTACATTGAGCGGAGAGGTACTGGTACATGGAGCGGAGATGTACTTGTACATTGAGCGGAGAGGTACTTGTACATGGAGTGGAGATGTACTTGTACATGGAGCGGAGATGTACTTGTACATTGAGCGGAGAGGTACTTGTACATGGAGCGGAGATGTACTTGTACATGGAGCGGAGAGGTACTTGTACATGGAGCGGAGAGGTACTTGTACATGGAGCGGAGATGTACTTGTACATGGAGCGGAGATGTACTTGTACATGGAGCGGAGAGGTACTTGTACATGGAGCGGAGAGGTACTTATACATTGAGCGGAGACGTACTTGTACATGGAGCGGAGATGTACTTGTACATTGAGCGGAGAGGTACTTGTACATTGAGCGGAGAGGTACTGGTACATGGAGCGGAGATGTACTTGTACATTGAGCGGAGAGGTACTTGTACATGGAGCGGAGAGGTACTTGTACATTGAGCGGAGAGGTACTTGTACATTGAGCGGAGACGTACTTGTACATTGAGCGGAGATGTACTTGTACATTGAGCGGAGATGTACTTGTACATTGAGCGGAGAGGTACTTGTACATGGAGCGGAGAGGTACTTGTACATTGAGCGGAGAGGTACTTGTACATTGAGCGGAGACGTACTTGTACATTGAGCGGAGATGTACTTGTACATTGAGCGGAGATGTACTTGTACATTGAGCGGAGAGGTACTGGTACATGGAGCGGAGAGGTACTTGTACATGGAGCGGAGAGGTATTTGTACATGGAGCGGAGAGGTATTTGTACATGGAGCGGAGAGGTACTTGTACATTGAGCGGAGAGGTACTTGTACATGGAGCGGAGAGGTACTTGTACATGGAGCGGAGAGGTACTTGTACATGTAGCGGAGAGGTGCTTGTACATGGAGCGGAGAGGTACTTGTACATGGAGCGGAGAGGTATTTGTACATGGAGCGGAGAGGTACTTGTACATGGAGCGGAGAGGTACTTGTACATTCAGCGGAGAGGTACTTGTACATTGAGCGGAGAGGTACTTGTAGATGGAGCGGAGAGGTACTGTCGACACTTGTACATTGAGCGGAGAGGTACTTGTACATGGAGCGGAGAGGTACTTGTACATGGAGCGGAGAGGTACTGTCGACACTTGTACATTGAGCGGAGAGGTACTTGTACATGGAGCGGAGAGGTACTTGTACATGGAGCGGAGATGTACTTGTACAGGGAGCGGAGAGGTACTTGTACATTGAGCGGAGAGGTACTTGTACATGGAGCGGAGAGGTACTTGTACATGGAGCGGAGAGGTACTTGTACATGGAGCGGAGAGGTACTTGTACATTGAGCGGAGAGGTACTTGTACATGGAGCGGAGAGGTACTTGTACATGGAGCGGAGAGGTACTTGTACATTGAGCGGAGAGGTACTTGTACATGGAGCGGAGAGGTACTTGTACATGGAGCGGAGAGGTACTTGTACATGGAGCGGAGAGGTACTTGTACATGGAGCGGAGAGGTACTTGTACATTGAGCGGAGATGTACTTGTACATGGAGCGGAGATGTACTTGTACATGGAGCGGAGAGGTACTTGTACATGGAGCGGAGAGGTACTTATACATTGAGCGGAGACGTACTTGTACATGGAGCGGAGATGTACTTGTACATTGAGCGGAGAGGTACTTGTACATTGAGCGGAGAGGTACTGGTACATGGAGCGGAGATGTACTTGTACATTGAGCGGAGAGGTACTTGTACATGGAGCGGAGAGGTACTTGTACATTGAGCGGAGAGGTACTTGTACATTGAGCGGAGACGTACTTGTACATTGAGCGGAGATGTACTTGTACATTGAGCGGAGATGTACTTGTACATTGAGCGGAGAGGTACTTGTACATGGAGCGGAGAGGTACTTGTACATTGAGCGGAGAGGTACTTGTACATTGAGCGGAGACGTACTTGTACATTGAGCGGAGATGTACTTGTACATTGAGCGGAGATGTACTTGTACATTGAGCGGAGAGGTACTGGTACATGGAGCGGAGAGGTACTTGTACATGGAGCGGAGAGGTATTTGTACATGGAGCGGAGAGGTATTTGTACATGGAGCGGAGAGGTACTTGTACATTGAGCGGAGAGGTACTTGTACATGGAGCGGAGAGGTACTTGTACATGGAGCGGAGAGGTACTTGTACATGTAGCGGAGAGGTGCTTGTACATGGAGCGGAGAGGTACTTGTACATGGAGCGGAGAGGTATTTGTACATGGAGCGGAGAGGTACTTGTACATGGAGCGGAGAGGTACTTGTACATTCAGCGGAGAGGTACTTGTACATTGAGCGGAGAGGTACTTGTAGATGGAGCGGAGAGGTACTGTCGACACTTGTACATTGAGCGGAGAGGTACTTGTACATGGAGCGGAGAGGTACTTGTACATGGAGCGGAGAGGTACTGTCGACACTTGTACATTGAGCGGAGAGGTACTTGTACATGGAGCGGAGAGGTACTTGTACATGGAGCGGAGATGTACTTGTACAGGGAGCGGAGAGGTACTTGTACATTGAGCGGAGAGGTACTTGTACATGGAGCGGAGAGGTACTTGTACATGGAGCGGAGAGGTACTTGTACATGGAGCGGAGAGGTACTTGTACATTGAGCGGAGAGGTACTTGTACATGGAGCGGAGAGGTACTTGTACATGGAGCGGAGAGGTACTTGTACATGGAGCGGAGAGGTACTTGTACATTGAGCGGAGAGGTACTTGTACATGGAGCGGAGAGGTACTTGTACATGGAGCGGAGAGGTACTTGTACATGGAGCGGAGAGGTACTTGTACATTGAGCGGAGATGTACTTGTACATGGAGCGGAGATGTACTTGTACATGGATCGGAGAGGTACTTGTACATGAGAGCGGAGAGGTACTGTCGACACTTGTACATTGAGCGTAGAGGTACTGTCGACACTTGTACATTGAGCGGAGAGGTACTTGTACATGGAGCGGAGAGGTACTGTCGACACTTGTACATTGAGCGGAGAGGTACTTGTACATTGAGCGGAGAGGTACTTGTACATGGAGCGCAGAGGTACTTGTACATTGAGCGGAGAGGTACTTGTACATGGAGCGGAGAGGTACTTGTACATGAGAGCGGAGAGGTACTTGTACATGGAGCGGAGAGGTACTTGTACATTGAGCGGAGAGGTACTGTCGACACTTGTACATTCAGCGGAGAGGTACTTGTACATGGAGCGGAGAGGTACTGTCGATACTTGACATTGAGCGGAGAGGTACTTGTACATGGAGCGGAGAGGTACTTGTACATGGAGCGGAGAGGTACTTGTACATGGAGCGGAGAGGTACTTGTACATTGAGCGGAGAGGTACTTGTACATGGAGCGGAGAGGTACTTGTACATTGAGCGGAGAGGTACTTGTACATGGAGCGGAGAGGTACTTGTACATGGAGCGGAGAGGTACTTGTACATGGAGCGGAGAGGTACTTGTACATGGAGCGGAGAGGTACTTGTACATTGAGCGGAGATGTACTTGTACATGGAGCGGAGATGTACTTGTACATGGATCGGAGAGGTACTTGTACATGAGAGCGGAGAGGTACTGTCGACACTTGTACATTGAGCGTAGAGGTACTGTCGACACTTGTACATTGAGCGGAGAGGTACTTGTACATGGAGCGGAGAGGTACTGTCGACACTTGTACATTGAGCGGAGAGGTACTTGTACATTGAGCGGAGAGGTACTTGTACATGGAGCGCAGAGGTACTTGTACATTGAGCGGAGAGGTACTTGTACATGGAGCGGAGAGGTACTTGTACATGAGAGCGGAGAGGTACTTGTACATGGAGCGGAGAGGTACTGTCGACACTTGTACATTCAGCGGAGAGGTACTTGTACATGGAGCGGAGAGGTACTGTCGATACTTGACATTGAGCGGAGAGGTACTTGTACATGGAGCGGAGAGGTATTTGTACATTGAGCGGAGAGGTACTTGTACATTGAGCGGAGAGGTACTGTCGACACTTGTACATTCAGCGGAGAGCTACTTGTACATGGAGCGGAGAGGTATTTGTACATTGAGCGGAGAGGTACTTGTACATGGAGCGGAGAGGTACTTGTACATAGAGCGGAGAGGTACTTATACATGGAGCGGAGAGGTATTTGTACATTGAGCGGAGAGGTACTTGTACATGGAGCGGAGAGGTACTTGTACATGAGAGCGGAGAGGTATTTGTACATGGAGCGGAAAGGTACTGTCGACACTTGTACATTGAGCGGAGAGCTACTTGTACATGGAGCGGAGAGGTACTTGTACATGAGAGCGGAGAGGTACTTGTACATGGAGCGGAGAGGTATTTGTACATGGAGCGGAGAGGTACTGTCGACACTTGACATTGAGCGGAGAGGTACTTGTACATGGAGCGGAGAGGTACTTGTACATGAGAGCGGAGAGGTATTTGTACATGGAGCGGAGAGGTACTGTCGACACTTGACATTGAGCGGAGAGGTACTTGTACATGGAGCGGAGAGGTACTTGTACATGGAGCGGAGAGGTACTTGTACATGGAGCGGAGAGGTACTTGTACATGGAGCGGAGAGGTACTTGTACATGGAGCGGAGAGGTACTGTCGACACTTGTACATTGAGCGGAGAGGTACTTGTACATTGAGCGGAGAGGTACTTGTACATGGAGCGCAGAGGTACTTGTACATTGAGCGGAGAGGTACTTGTACATGGAGCGGAGAGGTACTTGTACATGAGAGCGGAGAGGTACTTGTACATGGAGCGGAGAGGTACTTGTACATTGAGCGGAGAGGTACTGTCGACACTTGTACATTCAGCGGAGAGGTACTTGTACATGGAGCGGAGAGGTACTGTCGATACTTGACATTGAGCGGAGATGTACTTGTACATGGAGCGGAGAGGTACTTGTACATGGAGCGGAGAGGTACTTGTACATGGAGCGGAGAGGTACTTGTACATTGAGCGGAGAGGTACTTGTACATGGAGCGGAGAGGTACTTGTACATTGAGCGGAGAGGTACTTGTACATGGAGCGGAGAGGTACTTGTACATGGAGCGGAGAGGTACTTGTACATGGAGCGGAGAGGTACTTGTACATGGAGCGGAGAGGTACTTGTACATTGAGCGGAGATGTACTTGTACATGGAGCGGAGATGTACTTGTACATGGATCGGAGAGGTACTTGTACATGAGAGCGGAGAGGTACTGTCGACACTTGTACATTGAGCGTAGAGGTACTGTCGACACTTGTACATTGAGCGGAGAGGTACTTGTACATGGAGCGGAGAGGTACTGTCGACACTTGTACATTGAGCGGAGAGGTACTTGTACATTGAGCGGAGAGGTACTTGTACATGGAGCGCAGAGGTACTTGTACATTGAGCGGAGAGGTACTTGTACATGGAGCGGAGAGGTACTTGTACATGAGAGCGGAGAGGTACTTGTACATGGAGCGGAGAGGTACTTGTACATTGAGCGGAGAGGTACTGTCGACACTTGTACATTCAGCGGAGAGGTACTTGTACATGGAGCGGAGAGGTACTGTCGATACTTGACATTGAGCGGAGAGGTACTTGTACATGGAGCGGAGAGGTATTTGTACATTGAGCGGAGAGGTACTTGTACATTGAGCGGAGAGGTACTGTCGACACTTGTACATTCAGCGGAGAGCTACTTGTACATGGAGCGGAGAGGTATTTGTACATTGAGCGGAGAGGTACTTGTACATGGAGCGGAGAGGTACTTGTACATAGAGCGGAGAGGTACTTATACATGGAGCGGAGAGGTATTTGTACATTGAGCGGAGAGGTACTTGTACATGGAGCGGAGAGGTACTTGTACATGAGATCGGAGAGGTATTTGTACATGGAGCGGAAAGGTACTGTCGACACTTGTACATTGAGCGGAGAGCTACTTGTACATGGAGCGGAGAGGTACTTGTACATGAGAGCGGAGAGGTACTTGTACATGGAGCGGAGAGGTATTTGTACATGGAGCGGAGAGGTACTGTCGACACTTGACATTGAGCGGAGAGGTACTTGTACATGGAGCGGAGAGGTACTTGTACATGAGAGCGGAGAGGTATTTGTACATGGAGCGGAGAGGTACTGTCGACACTTGACATTGAGCGGAGAGGTACTTGTACATGGAGCGGAGAGGTACTTGTACATGGAGCGGAGAGGTACTTGTACATGGAGCGGAGAGGTACTTGTACATGGAGCGGAGAGGTACTTGTACATGGAGCGGAGATGTACTTGTACATTGAGCGGAGAGGTACTTGTACATGGAGCAGAGATGTACTTGTACATGGAGCGGAGATGTACTTGTACATTGAGCGGTGAGGTACTTGTACATGGAGCGGAGAGGTACTTGTACATGGAGCGGAGATGTACTTGTACATGGAGCGGAGATGTACTTGTACATTGAGCGGAGAGGTACTTGTACATGGAGCAGAGATGTACTTGTACATGGAGCGGAGAGGTACTTGTACATGGAGCGGAGAGGTACTTGTACATGGAGCGGAGAGGTACTTGTACATGGAGCGGAGAGGTACTTGTACATTGAGCGGAGAGGTACTTGTACATTGAGCGGAGAGGTACTTGTACATGGAGCTAGGGCTGGGTATCGAGTTTCGATACTTACTTGGCACCGAAATGGAAACATCGATACTAAGGGGTATCGAAGCCTCCCTTGTCAATCGATACCAATTTTCGATACCAAAACAAAACAGCGTCATTGAGCCTATAAGCATGCGACATGCTTGCACGCCGCGCTCTAATACGGCTGGTGATTGGCTGTCATGTAGAGGCATGCAGGAAACGTTACGCCCACTTTAGCCGGTGTGTTTGTTGTGACTGTGAGCCAGGCGTGCGGTGCGGATAGTATACAAGAAGTTAGCCACTCAAGCTACTCCTATCCTGGATTACCATATGGCGAAGATGATGAAAAGCAGGAAAAGAAACAGAAACAACACGGACTGGTTTCCACAGACAAGAGAAATAATTGAGAGGTGGGTCAGCTCAGCTTACCGCAAGTTAGCGGTTATCAGATCCCTCAGTCTGACAAATCCATGCATCTGGCTGTGAGTTGTAGCATTAGATCGTTTAATTAATTGCCGCCGTAACGTTATGCGCAAGCGGGCATTGTGTATTTTTAGCAACTCGTTAACAAACGCTGATGTCATGATAGTTTGTTGAATGTAAATGCGATTCATTTATATTGATTGGCTAGTCAGTGAAGTTGAGCTGTCTCGTCAGATTTGACAAGAATGACGTTCTGTTGCAGCAGTGAGCACACTGATCTGCAACGCTAGCGTTAATGTTTAATTAATTAGCGTTATGTGCAAGCGGGCAGTTATCGCCCATGTATTTTTAGCAACTCGTTAACAAACGCTGATGTCATGATAGTTTGTTGAATATAAATGCGATTCACTTTGTGGCATATAAGGCTATATTGATAGGCTAGTCAATGCTCAACTAGTCTTCCATGCATGAAGTGGAGCCATCTCATCAGTTTGTACAAGAATAGAGTTCTGTTGCATCAGTGAGCATTAAACCCTGATTTGCAACTCTCTGTTTTGCACTGAAAACTATTCCACTGATTTATTTGTTTTAGCTACATTTCTTTCCTTTGTAGTACTCCAATATTTTTTGTAGGGACGGCAATACGTTTAGAGAACTTAAAGTTATGTTAAATACAGTAGGTTTTATTTTTTTCTGCTGTAAAACTTAAGATGGGGGGAAACTAAAGATTTGTAAAATAATTTCAATGTGTAATGCAGTTTTATTTTTGTTAAAATGGATTTTTCTAAAAATTGGTATCGAAAAAAGTATCGTTCAGGAACCGGTATCGAAATCCAAGTATCGAAACGGTATCGATATCGAAAAATTTTGAACGATACCCAGCCCTACATGGAGCGCAGATGTACTTGTACATTGAGCGGAGAGGTACTGGTACATGGAGCGGAGATGTACTTGTACATTGAGCGGAGAGGTACTTGTACATTGAGCGGAGAGGTACTTGTACATGGAGCGGAGATGTACTTGTACATTGAGCGGAGAGGTACTGGTACATGGAGCGGAGATGTACTTGTACATTGAGCGGAGAGGTACTTGTACATGGAGTGGAGATGTACTTGTACATTGAGCGGAGAGGTACTGGTACATGGAGCGGAGATGTACTTGTACATTGAGCGGAGAGGTACTTGTACATGGAGTGGAGATGTACTTGTACATTGAGCGGAGAGGTACTGGTACATGGAGCGGAGATGTACTTGTACATTGAGCGGAGAGGTACTTGTACATGGAGTGGAGATGTACTTGTACATGGAGCGGAGATGTACTTGTACATTGAGCGGAGAGGTACTTGTACATGGAGCGGAGATGTACTTGTACATGGAGCGGAGAGGTACTTGTACATGGAGCGGAGATGTACTTGTACATTGAGCGGAGAGGTACTTGTACATGGAGCGGAGAGGTACTTGTACATGGAGCGGAGATGTACTTGTACATGGAGCGGAGAGGTACTTGTACATGGAGCGGAGATGTACTTGTACATTGAGCGGAGAGGTACTTGTACATGGAGCAGAGATGTACTTGTACATGGAGCGGAGAGGTACTTGTACATGGAGCGGAGAGGTACTTGTACATGGAGCGGAGAGGTACTTGTACATGGAGCGGAGAGGTACTTGTACATTGAGCGGAGAGGTACTTGTACATTGAGCGGAGAGGTACTTGTACATGGAGCGGAGAGGTACTTGTACATGGAGCAGAGATGTACTTGTACATGGAGCGGAGAGGTACTTGTACATGGAGCGGAGAGGTACTTGTACATGGAGCGGAGAGGTACTTGTACATTGAGCGGAGAGGTACTTGTACATTGAGCGGAGAGGTACTTGTACATGGAGCTAGGGCTGGGTATCGAGTTTCGATACTTACTTGGCACCGAAATGGAAACATCGATACTAAGGGGTATCGAAGCCTCCCTTGTCAATCGATACCAATTTTCGATACCAAAACAAAACAGCGTCATTGAGCCTATAAGCATGCGACATGCTTGCACGCCGCGCTCTAATACGGCTGGTGATTGGCTGTCATGTAGAGGCATGCAGGAAACGTTACGCCCACTTTAGCCGGTGTGTTTGTTGTGACTGTGAGCCAGGCGTGCGGTGCGGATAGTATACAAGAAGTTAGCCACTCAAGCTACTCCTATCCTGGATTACCATATGGCGAAGATGATGAAAAGCAGGAAAAGAAACAGAAACAACACGGACTGGTTTCCACAGACAAGAGAAATAATTGAGAGGTGGGTCAGCTCAGCTTACCGCAAGTTAGCGGTTATCAGATCCCTCAGTCTGACAAATCCATGCATCTGGCTGTGAGTTGTAGCATTAGATCGTTTAATTAATTGCCGCCGTAACGTTATGCGCAAGCGGGCATTGTGTATTTTTAGCAACTCGTTAACAAACGCTGATGTCATGATAGTTTGTTGAATGTAAATGCGATTCATTTATATTGATTGGCTAGTCAGTGAAGTTGAGCTGTCTCGTCAGATTTGACAAGAATGACGTTCTGTTGCAGCAGTGAGCACACTGATCTGCAACGCTAGCGTTAATGTTTAATTAATTAGCGTTATGTGCAAGCGGGCAGTTATCGCCCATGTATTTTTAGCAACTCGTTAACAAACGCTGATGTCATGATAGTTTGTTGAATATAAATGCGATTCACTTTGTGGCATATAAGGCTATATTGATAGGCTAGTCAATGCTCAACTAGTCTTCCATGCATGAAGTGGAGCCATCTCATCAGTTTGTACAAGAATAGAGTTCTGTTGCATCAGTGAGCATTAAACCCTGATTTGCAACTCTCTGTTTTGCACTGAAAACTATTCCACTGATTTATTTGTTTTAGCTACATTTCTTTCCTTTGTAGTACTCCAATATTTTTTGTAGGGACGGCAATACGTTTAGAGAACTTAAAGTTATGTTAAATACAGTAGGTTTTATTTTTTTCTGCTGTAAAACTTAAGATGGGGGGAAACTAAAGATTTGTAAAATAATTTCAATGTGTAATGCAGTTTTATTTTTGTTAAAATGGATTTTTCTAAAAATTGGTATCGAAAAAAGTATCGTTCAGGAACCGGTATCGAAATCCAAGTATCGAAACGGTATCGATATCGAAAAATTTTGAACGATACCCAGCCCTACATGGAGCGCAGATGTACTTGTACATTGAGCGGAGAGGTACTGGTACATGGAGCGGAGATGTACTTGTACATTGAGCGGAGAGGTACTTGTACATTGAGCGGAGAGGTACTTGTACATGGAGCGGAGATGTACTTGTACATTGAGCGGAGAGGTACTGGTACATGGAGCGGAGATGTACTTGTACATTGAGCGGAGAGGTACTTGTACATGGAGTGGAGATGTACTTGTACATTGAGCGGAGAGGTACTGGTACATGGAGCGGAGATGTACTTGTACATTGAGCGGAGAGGTACTTGTACATGGAGTGGAGATGTACTTGTACATTGAGCGGAGAGGTACTGGTACATGGAGCGGAGATGTACTTGTACATTGAGCGGAGAGGTACTTGTACATGGAGTGGAGATGTACTTGTACATGGAGCGGAGATGTACTTGTACATTGAGCGGAGAGGTACTTGTACATGGAGCGGAGATGTACTTGTACATGGAGCGGAGAGGTACTTGTACATGGAGCGGAGAGGTACTTGTACATGGAGCGGAGATGTACTTGTACATGGAGCGGAGATGTACTTGTACATGGAGCGGAGAGGTACTTGTACATGGAGCGGAGAGGTACTTATACATTGAGCGGAGACGTACTTGTACATGGAGCGGAGATGTACTTGTACATTGAGCGGAGAGGTACTTGTACATTGAGCGGAGAGGTACTGGTACATGGAGCGGAGATGTACTTGTACATTGAGCGGAGAGGTACTTGTACATGGAGCGGAGATGTACTTGTACATTGAGCGGAGAGGTACTTGTACATTGAGCGGAGAGGTACTTGTACATGGAGCGGAGATGTACTTGTACATTGAGCGGAGAGGTACTGGTACATGGAGCGGAGATGTACTTGTACATTGAGCGGAGAGGTACTTGTACATGGAGTGGAGATGTACTTGTACATTGAGCGGAGAGGTACTGGTACATGGAGCGGAGATGTACTTGTACATTGAGCGGAGAGGTACTTGTACATGGAGTGGAGATGTACTTGTACATTGAGCGGAGAGGTACTGGTACATGGAGCGGAGATGTACTTGTACATTGAGCGGAGAGGTACTTGTACATGGAGTGGAGATGTACTTGTACATGGAGCGGAGATGTACTTGTACATTGAGCGGAGAGGTACTTGTACATGGAGCGGAGATGTACTTGTACATGGAGCGGAGAGGTACTTGTACATGGAGCGGAGATGTACTTGTACATTGAGCGGAGAGGTACTTGTACATGGAGCGGAGAGGTACTTGTACATGGAGCGGAGATGTACTTGTACATGGAGCGGAGAGGTACTTGTACATGGAGCGGAGATGTACTTGTACATTGAGCGGAGAGGTACTTGTACATGGAGCAGAGATGTACTTGTACATGGAGCGGAGAGGTACTTGTACATGGAGCGGAGAGGTACTTGTACATGGAGCGGAGAGGTACTTGTACATGGAGCGGAGAGGTACTTGTACATTGAGCGGAGAGGTACTTGTACATTGAGCGGAGAGGTACTTGTACATGGAGCGGAGAGGTACTTGTACATGGAGCAGAGATGTACTTGTACATGGAGCGGAGAGGTACTTGTACATGGAGCGGAGAGGTACTTGTACATGGAGCGGAGAGGTACTTGTACATTGAGCGGAGAGGTACTTGTACATTGAGCGGAGAGGTACTTGTACATGGAGCTAGGGCTGGGTATCGAGTTTCGATACTTACTTGGCACCGAAATGGAAACATCGATACTAAGGGGTATCGAAGCCTCCCTTGTCAATCGATACCAATTTTCGATACCAAAACAAAACAGCGTCATTGAGCCTATAAGCATGCGACATGCTTGCACGCCGCGCTCTAATACGGCTGGTGATTGGCTGTCATGTAGAGGCATGCAGGAAACGTTACGCCCACTTTAGCCGGTGTGTTTGTTGTGACTGTGAGCCAGGCGTGCGGTGCGGATAGTATACAAGAAGTTAGCCACTCAAGCTACTCCTATCCTGGATTACCATATGGCGAAGATGATGAAAAGCAGGAAAAGAAACAGAAACAACACGGACTGGTTTCCACAGACAAGAGAAATAATTGAGAGGTGGGTCAGCTCAGCTTACCGCAAGTTAGCGGTTATCAGATCCCTCAGTCTGACAAATCCATGCATCTGGCTGTGAGTTGTAGCATTAGATCGTTTAATTAATTGCCGCCGTAACGTTATGCGCAAGCGGGCATTGTGTATTTTTAGCAACTCGTTAACAAACGCTGATGTCATGATAGTTTGTTGAATGTAAATGCGATTCATTTATATTGATTGGCTAGTCAGTGAAGTTGAGCTGTCTCGTCAGATTTGACAAGAATGACGTTCTGTTGCAGCAGTGAGCACACTGATCTGCAACGCTAGCGTTAATGTTTAATTAATTAGCGTTATGTGCAAGCGGGCAGTTATCGCCCATGTATTTTTAGCAACTCGTTAACAAACGCTGATGTCATGATAGTTTGTTGAATATAAATGCGATTCACTTTGTGGCATATAAGGCTATATTGATAGGCTAGTCAATGCTCAACTAGTCTTCCATGCATGAAGTGGAGCCATCTCATCAGTTTGTACAAGAATAGAGTTCTGTTGCATCAGTGAGCATTAAACCCTGATTTGCAACTCTCTGTTTTGCACTGAAAACTATTCCACTGATTTATTTGTTTTAGCTACATTTCTTTCCTTTGTAGTACTCCAATATTTTTTGTAGGGACGGCAATACGTTTAGAGAACTTAAAGTTATGTTAAATACAGTAGGTTTTATTTTTTTCTGCTGTAAAACTTAAGATGGGGGGAAACTAAAGATTTGTAAAATAATTTCAATGTGTAATGCAGTTTTATTTTTGTTAAAATGGATTTTTCTAAAAATTGGTATCGAAAAAAGTATCGTTCAGGAACCGGTATCGAAATCCAAGTATCGAAACGGTATCGATATCGAAAAATTTTGAACGATACCCAGCCCTACATGGAGCGCAGATGTACTTGTACATTGAGCGGAGAGGTACTGGTACATGGAGCGGAGATGTACTTGTACATTGAGCGGAGAGGTACTTGTACATTGAGCGGAGAGGTACTTGTACATGGAGCGGAGATGTACTTGTACATTGAGCGGAGAGGTACTGGTACATGGAGCGGAGATGTACTTGTACATTGAGCGGAGAGGTACTTGTACATGGAGTGGAGATGTACTTGTACATTGAGCGGAGAGGTACTGGTACATGGAGCGGAGATGTACTTGTACATTGAGCGGAGAGGTACTTGTACATGGAGTGGAGATGTACTTGTACATTGAGCGGAGAGGTACTGGTACATGGAGCGGAGATGTACTTGTACATTGAGCGGAGAGGTACTTGTACATGGAGTGGAGATGTACTTGTACATGGAGCGGAGATGTACTTGTACATTGAGCGGAGAGGTACTTGTACATGGAGCGGAGATGTACTTGTACATGGAGCGGAGAGGTACTTGTACATGGAGCGGAGAGGTACTTGTACATGGAGCGGAGATGTACTTGTACATGGAGCGGAGATGTACTTGTACATGGAGCGGAGAGGTACTTGTACATGGAGCGGAGAGGTACTTATACATTGAGCGGAGACGTACTTGTACATGGAGCGGAGATGTACTTGTACATTGAGCGGAGAGGTACTTGTACATTGAGCGGAGAGGTACTGGTACATGGAGCGGAGATGTACTTGTACATTGAGCGGAGAGGTACTTGTACATGGAGCGGAGATGTACTTGTACATTGAGCGGAGAGGTACTTGTACATTGAGCGGAGAGGTACTTGTACATGGAGCGGAGATGTACTTGTACATTGAGCGGAGAGGTACTGGTACATGGAGCGGAGATGTACTTGTACATTGAGCGGAGAGGTACTTGTACATGGAGTGGAGATGTACTTGTACATTGAGCGGAGAGGTACTGGTACATGGAGCGGAGATGTACTTGTACATTGAGCGGAGAGGTACTTGTACATGGAGTGGAGATGTACTTGTACATTGAGCGGAGAGGTACTGGTACATGGAGCGGAGATGTACTTGTACATTGAGCGGAGAGGTACTTGTACATGGAGTGGAGATGTACTTGTACATGGAGCGGAGATGTACTTGTACATTGAGCGGAGAGGTACTTGTACATGGAGCGGAGATGTACTTGTACATGGAGCGGAGAGGTACTTGTACATGGAGCGGAGATGTACTTGTACATTGAGCGGAGAGGTACTTGTACATGGAGCGGAGAGGTACTTGTACATGGAGCGGAGATGTACTTGTACATGGAGCGGAGAGGTACTTGTACATGGAGCGGAGATGTACTTGTACATTGAGCGGAGAGGTACTTGTACATGGAGCAGAGATGTACTTGTACATGGAGCGGAGAGGTACTTGTACATGGAGCGGAGAGGTACTTGTACATGGAGCGGAGAGGTACTTGTACATGGAGCGGAGAGGTACTTGTACATGGAGTGGAGATGTACTTGTACATGGAGCGGAGATGTACTTGTACATTGAGCGGAGAGGTACTTGTACATGGAGCGGAGATGTACTTGTACATGGAGCGGAGAGGTACTTGTACATGGAGCGGAGATGTACTTGTACATTGAGCGGAGAGGTACTTGTACATGGAGCGGAGAGGTACTTGTACATGGAGCGGAGATGTACTTGTACATGGAGCGGAGAGGTACTTGTACATGGAGCGGAGATGTACTTGTACATTGAGCGGAGAGGTACTTGTACATGGAGCAGAGATGTACTTGTACATGGAGCGGAGAGGTACTTGTACATGGAGCGGAGAGGTACTTGTACATGGAGCGGAGAGGTACTTGTACATGGAGCGGAGAGGTACTTGTACATTGAGCGGAGAGGTACTTGTACATTGAGCGGAGAGGTACTTGTACATGGAGCGGAGAGGTACTTGTACATGGAGCAGAGATGTACTTGTACATGGAGCGGAGAGGTACTTGTACATGGAGCGGAGAGGTACTTGTACATGGAGCGGAGAGGTACTTGTACATGGAGCGGAGAGGTACTTGTACATTGAGCGGAGAGGTACTTGTACATTGAGCGGAGAGGTACTTGTACATGGAGCTAGGGCTGGGTATCGAGTTTCGATACTTACTTGGCACCGAAATGGAAACATCGATACTAAGGGGTATCGAAGCCTCCCTTGTCAATCGATACCAATTTTCGATACCAAAACAAAACAGCGTCATTGAGCCTATAAGCATGCGACATGCTTGCACGCCGCGCTCTAATACGGCTGGTGATTGGCTGTCATGTAGAGGCATGCAGGAAACGTTACGCCCACTTTAGCCGGTGTGTTTGTTGTGACTGTGAGCCAGGCGTGCGGTGCGGATAGTATACAAGAAGTTAGCCACTCAAGCTACTCCTATCCTGGATTACCATATGGCGAAGATGATGAAAAGCAGGAAAAGAAACAGAAACAACACGGACTGGTTTCCACAGACAAGAGAAATAATTGAGAGGTGGGTCAGCTCAGCTTACCGCAAGTTAGCGGTTATCAGATCCCTCAGTCTGACAAATCCATGCATCTGGCTGTGAGTTGTAGCATTAGATCGTTTAATTAATTGCCGCCGTAACGTTATGCGCAAGCGGGCATTGTGTATTTTTAGCAACTCGTTAACAAACGCTGATGTCATGATAGTTTGTTGAATGTAAATGCGATTCATTTATATTGATTGGCTAGTCAGTGAAGTTGAGCTGTCTCGTCAGATTTGACAAGAATGACGTTCTGTTGCAGCAGTGAGCACACTGATCTGCAACGCTAGCGTTAATGTTTAATTAATTAGCGTTATGTGCAAGCGGGCAGTTATCGCCCATGTATTTTTAGCAACTCGTTAACAAACGCTGATGTCATGATAGTTTGTTGAATATAAATGCGATTCACTTTGTGGCATATAAGGCTATATTGATAGGCTAGTCAATGCTCAACTAGTCTTCCATGCATGAAGTGGAGCCATCTCATCAGTTTGTACAAGAATAGAGTTCTGTTGCATCAGTGAGCATTAAACCCTGATTTGCAACTCTCTGTTTTGCACTGAAAACTATTCCACTGATTTATTTGTTTTAGCTACATTTCTTTCCTTTGTAGTACTCCAATATTTTTTGTAGGGACGGCAATACGTTTAGAGAACTTAAAGTTATGTTAAATACAGTAGGTTTTATTTTTTTCTGCTGTAAAACTTAAGATGGGGGGAAACTAAAGATTTGTAAAATAATTTCAATGTGTAATGCAGTTTTATTTTTGTTAAAATGGATTTTTCTAAAAATTGGTATCGAAAAAAGTATCGTTCAGGAACCGGTATCGAAATCCAAGTATCGAAACGGTATCGATATCGAAAAATTTTGAACGATACCCAGCCCTACATGGAGCGCAGATGTACTTGTACATTGAGCGGAGAGGTACTGGTACATGGAGCGGAGATGTACTTGTACATTGAGCGGAGAGGTACTTGTACATTGAGCGGAGAGGTACTTGTACATGGAGCGGAGATGTACTTGTACATTGAGCGGAGAGGTACTGGTACATGGAGCGGAGATGTACTTGTACATTGAGCGGAGAGGTACTTGTACATGGAGTGGAGATGTACTTGTACATTGAGCGGAGAGGTACTGGTACATGGAGCGGAGATGTACTTGTACATTGAGCGGAGAGGTACTTGTACATGGAGTGGAGATGTACTTGTACATTGAGCGGAGAGGTACTGGTACATGGAGCGGAGATGTACTTGTACATTGAGCGGAGAGGTACTTGTACATGGAGTGGAGATGTACTTGTACATGGAGCGGAGATGTACTTGTACATTGAGCGGAGAGGTACTTGTACATGGAGCGGAGATGTACTTGTACATGGAGCGGAGAGGTACTTGTACATGGAGCGGAGAGGTACTTGTACATGGAGCGGAGATGTACTTGTACATGGAGCGGAGATGTACTTGTACATGGAGCGGAGAGGTACTTGTACATGGAGCGGAGAGGTACTTATACATTGAGCGGAGACGTACTTGTACATGGAGCGGAGATGTACTTGTACATTGAGCGGAGAGGTACTTGTACATTGAGCGGAGAGGTACTGGTACATGGAGCGGAGATGTACTTGTACATTGAGCGGAGAGGTACTTGTACATGGAGCGGAGAGGTACTTGTACATTGAGCGGAGAGGTACTTGTACATTGAGCGGAGACGTACTTGTACATTGAGCGGAGATGTACTTGTACATTGAGCGGAGATGTACTTGTACATTGAGCGGAGAGGTACTGGTACATGGAGCGGAGAGGTACTTGTACATGGAGCGGAGAGGTATTTGTACATGGAGCGGAGAGGTATTTGTACATGGAGCGGAGAGGTACTTGTACATTGAGCGGAGAGGTACTTGTACATGGAGCGGAGAGGTACTTGTACATGGAGCGGAGAGGTACTTGTACATGTAGCGGAGAGGTGCTTGTACATGGAGCGGAGAGGTACTTGTACATGGAGCGGAGAGGTATTTGTACATGGAGCGGAGAGGTACTTGTACATGGAGCGGAGAGGTACTTGTACATTCAGCGGAGAGGTACTTGTACATTGAGCGGAGAGGTACTTGTAGATGGAGCGGAGAGGTACTGTCGACACTTGTACATTGAGCGGAGAGGTACTTGTACATGGAGCGGAGAGGTACTTGTACATGGAGCGGAGAGGTACTGTCGACACTTGTACATTGAGCGGAGAGGTACTTGTACATGGAGCGGAGAGGTACTTGTACATGGAGCGGAGATGTACTTGTACAGGGAGCGGAGAGGTACTTGTACATTGAGCGGAGAGGTACTTGTACATGGAGCGGAGAGGTACTTGTACATGGAGCGGAGAGGTACTTGTACATGGAGCGGAGAGGTACTTGTACATTGAGCGGAGAGGTACTTGTACATGGAGCGGAGAGGTACTTGTACATGGAGCGGAGAGGTACTTGTACATGGAGCGGAGAGGTACTTGTACATTGAGCGGAGAGGTACTTGTACATGGAGCGGAGAGGTACTTGTACATGGAGCGGAGAGGTACTTGTACATGGAGCGGAGAGGTACTTGTACATGGAGCGGAGAGGTACTTGTACATTGAGCGGAGATGTACTTGTACATGGAGCGGAGATGTACTTGTACATGGATCGGAGAGGTACTTGTACATGAGAGCGGAGAGGTACTGTCGACACTTGTACATTGAGCGTAGAGGTACTGTCGACACTTGTACATTGAGCGGAGAGGTACTTGTACATGGAGCGGAGAGGTACTGTCGACACTTGTACATTGAGCAGAGAGGTACTTGTACATTGAGCGGAGAGGTACTTGTACATGGAGCGCAGAGGTACTTGTACATTGAGCGGAGAGGTACTTGTACATGGAGCGGAGAGGTACTTGTACATGAGAGCGGAGAGGTACTTGTACATGGAGCGGAGAGGTACTTGTACATTGAGCGGAGAGGTACTGTCGACACTTGTACATTCAGCGGAGAGGTACTTGTACATGGAGCGGAGAGGTACTGTCGATACTTGACATTGAGCGGAGAGGTACTTGTACATGGAGCGGAGAGGTACTTGTACATGGAGCGGAGAGGTACTTGTACATGGAGCGGAGAGGTACTTGTACATTGAGCGGAGAGGTACTTGTACATGGAGCGGAGAGGTACTTGTACATTGAGCGGAGAGGTACTTGTACATGGAGCGGAGAGGTACTTGTACATGGAGCGGAGAGGTACTTGTACATGGAGCGGAGAGGTACTTGTACATGGAGCGGAGAGGTACTTGTACATGGAGCGGAGAGGTACTTGTACATGGAGCGGAGAGGTATTTGTACATGGAGCGGAGAGGTACTTGTACATGGAGCGGAGAGGTACTTGTACATTCAGCGGAGAGGTACTTGTACATTGAGCGGAGAGGTACTTGTAGATGGAGCGGAGAGGTACTGTCGACACTTGTACATTGAGCGGAGAGGTACTTGTACATGGAGCGGAGAGGTACTTGTACATGGAGCGGAGAGGTACTGTCGACACTTGTACATTGAGCGGAGAGGTACTTGTACATGGAGCGGAGAGGTACTTGTACATGGAGCGGAGATGTACTTGTACAGGGAGCGGAGAGGTACTTGTACATTGAGCGGAGAGGTACTTGTACATGGAGCGGAGAGGTACTTGTACATGGAGCGGAGAGGTACTTGTACATGGAGCGGAGAGGTACTTGTACATTGAGCGGAGAGGTACTTGTACATGGAGCGGAGAGGTACTTGTACATGGAGCGGAGAGGTACTTGTACATGGAGCGGAGAGGTACTTGTACATTGAGCGGAGAGGTACTTGTACATGGAGCGGAGAGGTACTTGTACATGGAGCGGAGAGGTACTTGTACATGGAGCGGAGAGGTACTTGTACATGGAGCGGAGAGGTACTTGTACATTGAGCGGAGATGTACTTGTACATGGAGCGGAGATGTACTTGTACATGGATCGGAGAGGTACTTGTACATGAGAGCGGAGAGGTACTGTCGACACTTGTACATTGAGCGTAGAGGTACTGTCGACACTTGTACATTGAGCGGAGAGGTACTTGTACATGGAGCGGAGAGGTACTGTCGACACTTGTACATTGAGCAGAGAGGTACTTGTACATTGAGCGGAGAGGTACTTGTACATGGAGCGCAGAGGTACTTGTACATTGAGCGGAGAGGTACTTGTACATGGAGCGGAGAGGTACTTGTACATGAGAGCGGAGAGGTACTTGTACATGGAGCGGAGAGGTACTTGTACATTGAGCGGAGAGGTACTGTCGACACTTGTACATTCAGCGGAGAGGTACTTGTACATGGAGCGGAGAGGTACTGTCGATACTTGACATTGAGCGGAGAGGTACTTGTACATGGAGCGGAGAGGTACTTGTACATGGAGCGGAGAGGTACTTGTACATGGAGCGGAGAGGTACTTGTACATTGAGCGGAGAGGTACTTGTACATGGAGCGGAGAGGTACTTGTACATTGAGCGGAGAGGTACTTGTACATGGAGCGGAGAGGTACTTGTACATGGAGCGGAGAGGTACTTGTACATGGAGCGGAGAGGTACTTGTACATGGAGCGGAGAGGTACTTGTACATTGAGCGGAGATGTACTTGTACATGGAGCGGAGATGTACTTGTACATGGATCGGAGAGGTACTTGTACATGAGAGCGGAGAGGTACTGTCGACACTTGTACATTGAGCGTAGAGGTACTGTCGACACTTGTACATTGAGCGGAGAGGTACTTGTACATGGAGCGGAGAGGTACTGTCGACACTTGTACATTGAGCGGAGAGGTACTTGTACATTGAGCGGAGAGGTACTTGTACATGGAGCGCAGAGGTACTTGTACATTGAGCGGAGAGGTACTTGTACATGGAGCGGAGAGGTACTTGTACATGAGAGCGGAGAGGTACTTGTACATGGAGCGGAGAGGTACTTGTACATTGAGCGGAGAGGTACTGTCGACACTTGTACATTCAGCGGAGAGGTACTTGTACATGGAGCGGAGAGGTACTGTCGATACTTGACATTGAGCGGAGAGGTACTTGTACATGGAGCGGAGAGGTATTTGTACATTGAGCGGAGAGGTACTTGTACATTGAGCGGAGAGGTACTGTCGACACTTGTACATTCAGCGGAGAGCTACTTGTACATGGAGCGGAGAGGTATTTGTACATTGAGCGGAGAGGTACTTGTACATGGAGCGGAGAGGTACTTGTACATAGAGCGGAGAGGTACTTATACATGGAGCGGAGAGGTATTTGTACATTGAGCGGAGAGGTACTTGTACATGGAGCGGAGAGGTACTTGTACATGAGAGCGGAGAGGTATTTGTACATGGAGCGGAAAGGTACTGTCGACACTTGTACATTGAGCGGAGAGCTACTTGTACATGGAGCGGAGAGGTACTTGTACATGAGAGCGGAGAGGTACTTGTACATGGAGCGGAGAGGTATTTGTACATGGAGCGGAGAGGTACTGTCGACACTTGACATTGAGCGGAGAGGTACTTGTACATGGAGCGGAGAGGTACTTGTACATGAGAGCGGAGAGGTATTTGTACATGGAGCGGAGAGGTACTGTCGACACTTGACATTGAGCGGAGAGGTACTTGTACATGGAGCGGAGAGGTACTTGTACATGGAGCGGAGAGGTACTTGTACATGGACCGGAGAGGTACTTGTACATGGAGCGGAGAGGTACTTGTACATGGAGCGGAGATGTACTTGTACATTGAGCGGAGAGGTACTTGTACATGGAGCAGAGATGTACTTGTACATGGAGCGGAGATGTACTTGTACATTGAGCGGAGAGGTACTTGTACATGGAGCGGAGAGGTACTTGTACATGGAGCGGAGATGTACTTGTACATGGAGCGGAGAGGTACTTGTACATGGAGCGGAGATGTACTTGTACATTGAGCGGAGAGGTACTTGTACATGGAGCAGAGATGTACTTGTACATGGAGCGGAGAGGTACTTGTACATGGAGCGGAGAGGTACTTGTACATGGAGCGGAGAGGTACTTGTACATGGAGCGGAGAGGTACTTGTACATTGAGCGGAGAGGTACTTGTACATTGAGCGGAGAGGTACTTGTACATGGAGCTAGGGCTGGGTATCGAGTTTCGATACTTACTTGGCACCGAAATGGAAACATCGATACTAAGGGGTATCGAAGCCTCCCTTGTCAATCGATACCAATTTTCGATACCAAAACAAAACAGCGTCATTGAGCCTATAAGCATGCGACATGCTTGCACGCCGCGCTCTAATACGGCTGGTGATTGGCTGTCATGTAGAGGCATGCAGGAAACGTTACGCCCACTTTAGCCGGTGTGTTTGTTGTGACTGTGAGCCAGGCGTGCGGTGCGGATAGTATACAAGAAGTTAGCCACTCAAGCTACTCCTATGCTGGATTACCATATGGCGAAGATGATGAAAAGCAGGAAAAGAAACAGAAACAACACGGACTGGTTTCCACAGACAAGAGAAATAATTGAGAGGTGGGTCAGCTCAGCTTACCGCAAGTTAGCGGTTATCAGATCCCTCAGTCTGACAAATCCATGCATCTGGCTGTGAGTTGTAGCATTAGATCGTTTAATTAATTGCCGCCGTAACGTTATGCGCAAGCGGGCATTGTGTATTTTTAGCAACTCGTTAACAAACGCTGATGTCATGATAGTTTGTTGAATGTAAATGCGATTCATTTATATTGATTGGCTAGTCAGTGAAGTTGACTGCCCTGCAAAGCTAAACGGGGGTAACTCAATTTTTGTCAAAAATGAGTTTTTGGCATTTTTGGAAGATTGAAGATCTGCTTTATCATGTGGAAAAATATCTTGAGTCAATTGTGTTGTTTTTTGGAGAAAATAGGGGGTCATATTTACAGTAACTTCCAAAAGCCCTAGAAAAGCCAAGCAAGACTGAGGTAACATCAGTTAGGGTTGTTTGGTTTGGTTTGAGTGCACTCTGAATGCTCTGCCCTGCAACGCAAAAAGGGGGTAACTCACCAGAATGCTCAGGTTGAGTTGAGGTATAAGTTACATTACTGGGCAGGCCTAATGTCATGATTGTGACATTCGACCAATACCACCCCCACCCACACATTAACTCCCAAGATTGCCAGCTCATACGGCATTAACCCCCTAACCTTTATACATTAACCCGCGAGGCACCTCATTATGACATTAACCCCCGAGGCACCAGCTCATACCACATTTACCCCCGACGCTCCAGCTCGTACAACATTATCCCCAGAGATGCCAACTCATATGACATTAACCCCCGATGCGCCAGCTCATACGACATTAACCCCCAAGGCGCCAGCTCATACCACATTAACCCTGATGCGCCAGCTCATACAAATGTAACCCCCGTGGTGCCAGCTCATACAACATTAACTCCTGAGGCGTCGCTCATATGAAATTAACCCCAGAGGTGCCAGCTCATATGACATTAACCCCCGAGGCGCCAGCTCATACCACATTAACCCCAAGGCACCGCGCCTATATGAAATTCACTCCGGAGGTGCCAACTTATACGACATTAACCCCCGAGGCGCCAGCTCATACCACATTAACCCCAGAGGCACCGCTCATATGAAATTAACCCCGGAGGTGCCAGCTCATACAACATTAACCCCCGAGGCGTCGCTCATATGAAATTAACCCCTGAGGTACCAGCTCATACAACATTAACCCCCGAGGTGCCGCTCATATAAAATTAACCCCAGAGGTGCCAGCTCATACGGCATCCCTCGAGGTGCCAGCTCATACAACATTAACCCTCAAGGTACCAGCTCATACAACATTAACCCCCGAGGCACCAGCTCATATGACATTTAACCACTGAGCTACCAGCTCATACAACATTAACCCCCGAGACGCCACGCATATGAAATTAACCCCAGAGGTGCCAGCTCATATGACATTAACCCCAGAGGCACCAGCTCATATGACATTTAACCACTGAGCTACCAGCTCATACAACATTAACCCCCGAGACGCCAGCTCATATGACATTAACCCCTGAGGTACCAGCTCATACAACATTAACCCCCGAGGTGCCACTCATATTAAATTAACCCCAGATGTGCCAGCTCATACGACATCAACCCCCGAGGAGCCAGCTCATACGACATTAACCCCCGAGGCGCCAACACACAGACACACAACGGGCCAACAAGAGTCCCACCAAACTAGGCTTGAAGGATGTGTAGCGGCCTGATAATCTAGTTATATTATATTTATACGTATATTATATTAAGCATAATTGTGCCATGAACATGAGACTTCATGTGTATGTTATCATTATTATCATATATACTGGTTTTATATAGTGATAAGCAACCAAGTGAAGGATCAAATTTAAGTTACTGTCTATTTGCTTGGCATCACCCCTTATTATTTTGCAGACAATGCAAAGCCAGAGTAAGGTAACTTCCAAATAAGGGTCAAAGGTCAAGTTTGAGCTAAAAAAAATTATGTAGATACATAACTACATTAAATAAACAAATAATTAACACATTTCCAGTTTTCTTCCTACAATACATTTGGCTGGACAACAACAAAACTTTAAAGTCATTTTTCTCAGTTCTACACTCTGGCGAGTTACCCCCTTTTAGCTTTGCAGGGCAGTTGAGCTGTCTCGTCAGATTTGACAAGAATGACGTTCTGTTGCAGCAGTGAGCACACTGATCTGCAACGCTAGCGTTAATGTTTAATTAATTAGCGTTATGTGCAAGCGGGCAGTTATCGCCCATGTATTTTTAGCAACTCGTTAACAAACGCTGATGTCATGATAGTTTGTTGAATATAAATGCGATTCACTTTGTGGCATATAAGGCTATATTGATAGGCTAGTCAATGCTCAACTAGTCTTCCATGCATGAAGTGGAGCCATCTCATCAGTTTGTACAAGAATATAGTTCTGTTGCATCAGTGAGCATTAAACCCTGATTTGCAACTCTCTGTTTTGCACTGAAAACTATTCCACTGATTTATTTGTTTTAGCTACATTTCTTTCCTTTGTAGTACTCCAATATTTTTTGTAGGGACGGCAATACGTTTAGAGAACTTAAAGTTATGTTAAATACAGTAGGTTTTATTTTTTTCTGCTGTAAAACTTAAGATGGGGGGAAACTAAAGATTTGTAAAATAATTTCAATGTGTAATGCAGTTTTATTTTTGTTAAAATTGATTTTTCTAAAAATTGGTATCGAAAAAAGTATCGTTCAGGAACCGGTATCGAAATCCAAGTATCGAAACGGTATCGATATCGAAAAATTTTGAACGATACCCAGCCCTACATGGAGCGCAGATGTACTTGTACATTGAGCGGAGAGGTACTTGTACATGGAGTGGAGATGTACTTGTACATTGAGCGGAGAGGTACTGGTACATGGAGCGGAGATGTACTTGTACATTGAGCGGAGAGGTACTTGTACATGGAGTGGAGATGTACTTGTACATTGAGCGGAGAGGTACTGGTACATGGAGCGGAGATGTACTTGTACATTGAGCGGAGAGGTACTTGTACATGGAGTGGAGATGTACTTGTACATGGAGCGGAGATGTACTTGTACATTGAGCGGAGAGGTACTTGTACATGGAGCGGAGATGTACTTGTACATGGAGCGGAGAGGTACTTGTACATGGAGCGGAGATGTACTTGTACATTGAGCGGAGAGGTACTTGTACATGGAGCGGAGAGGTACTTGTACATGGAGCGGAGATGTACTTGTACATGGAGCGGAGAGGTACTTGTACATGGAGCGGAGATGTACTTGTACATTGAGCGGAGAGGTACTTGTACATGGAGCAGAGATGTACTTGTACATGGAGCGGAGAGGTACTTGTACATGGAGCGGAGAGGTACTTGTACATGGAGCGGAGAGGTACTGGTACATGGAGCGGAGATGTACTTGTACATTGAGCGGAGAGGTACTTGTACATGGAGTGGAGATGTACTTGTACATTGAGCGGAGAGGTACTGGTACATGGAGCGGAGATGTACTTGTACATTGAGCGGAGAGGTACTTGTACATGGAGTGGAGATGTACTTGTACATTGAGCGGAGAGGTACTGGTACATGGAGCGGAGATGTACTGGTACATTGAGCGGAGAGGTACTTGTACATGGAGTGGAGATGTACTTGTACATGGAGCGGAGATGTACTTGTACATTGAGCGGAGAGGTACTTGTACATGGAGCGGAGATGTACTTGTACATGGAGCGGAGAGGTACTTGTACATGGAGCGGAGATGTACTTGTACATTGAGCGGAGAGGTACTTGTACATGGAGCGGAGAGGTACTTGTACATGGAGCGGAGATGTACTTGTACATGGAGCGGAGAGGTACTTGTACATGGAGCGGAGATGTACTTGTACATTGAGCGGAGAGGTACTTGTACATGGAGCAGAGATGTACTTGTACATGGAGCGGAGAGGTACTTGTACATGGAGCGGAGAGGTACTTGTACATGGAGCGGAGAGGTACTTGTACATGGAGCGGAGAGGTACTTGTACATTGAGCGGAGAGGTACTTGTACATTGAGCGGAGAGGTACTTGTACATGGAGCTAGGGCTGGGTATCGAGTTTCGATACTTACTTGGCACCGAAATGGAAACATCGATACTAAGGGGTATCGAAGCCTCCCTTGTCAATCGATACCAATTTTCGATACCAAAACAAAACAGCGTCATTGAGCCTATAAGCATGCGACATGCTTGCACGCCGCGCTCTAATACGGCTGGTGATTGGCTGTCATGTAGAGGCATGCAGGAAACGTTACGCCCACTTTAGCCGGTGTGTTTGTTGTGACTGTGAGCCAGGCGTGCGGTGCGGATAGTATACAAGAAGTTAGCCACTCAAGCTACTCCTATCCTGGATTACCATATGGCGAAGATGATGAAAAGCAGGAAAAGAAACAGAAACAACACGGACTGGTTTCCACAGACAAGAGAAATAATTGAGAGGTGGGTCAGCTCAGCTTACCGCAAGTTAGCGGTTATCAGATCCCTCAGTCTGACAAATCCATGCATCTGGCTGTGAGTTGTAGCATTAGATCGTTTAATTAATTGCCGCCGTAACGTTATGCGCAAGCGGGCATTGTGTATTTTTAGCAACTCGTTAACAAACGCTGATGTCATGATAGTTTGTTGAATGTAAATGCGATTCATTTATATTGATTGGCTAGTCAGTGACGTTGAGCTGTCTCGTCAGATTTGACAAGAATGACGTTCTGTTGCAGCAGTGAGCACACTGATCTGCAACGCTAGCGTTAATGTTTAATTAATTAGCGTTATGTGCAAGCGGGCAGTTATCGCCCATGTATTTTTAGCAACTCGTTAACAAACGCTGATGTCATGATAGTTTGTTGAATATAAATGCGATTCACTTTGTGGCATATAAGGCTATATTGATAGGCTAGTCAATGCTCAACTAGTCTTCCATGCATGAAGTGGAGCCATCTCATCAGTTTGTACAAGAATAGAGTTCTGTTGCATCAGTGAGCATTAAACCCTGATTTGCAACTCTCTGTTTTGCACTGAAAACTATTCCACTGATTTATTTGTTTTAGCTACATTTCTTTCCTTTGTAGTACTCCAATATTTTTTGTAGGGACGGCAATACGTTTAGAGAACTTAAAGTTATGTTAAATACAGTAGGTTTTATTTTTTTCTGCTGTAAAACTTAAGATGGGGGGAAACTAAAGATTTGTAAAATAATTTCAATGTGTAATGCAGTTTTATTTTTGTTAAAATGGATTTTTCTAAAAATTGGTATCGAAAAAAGTATCGTTCAGGAACCGGTATCGAAATCCAAGTATCGAAACGGTATCGATATCGAAAAATTTTGAACGATACCCAGCCCTACATGGAGCGCAGATGTACTTGTACATTGAGCGGAGAGGTACTGGTACATGGAGCGGAGATGTACTTGTACATTGAGCGGAGAGGTACTTGTACATTGAGCGGAGAGGTACTTGTACATGGAGCGGAGATGTACTTGTACATTGAGCGGAGAGGTACTGGTACATGGAGCGGAGATGTACTTGTACATTGAGCGGAGAGGTACTTGTACATGGAGTGGAGATGTACTTGTACATTGAGCGGAGAGGTACTGGTACATGGAGCGGAGATGTACTTGTACATTGAGCGGAGAGGTACTTGTACATGGAGTGGAGATGTACTTGTACATTGAGCGGAGAGGTACTGGTACATGGAGCGGAGATGTACTTGTACATTGAGCGGAGAGGTACTTGTACATGGAGTGGAGATGTACTTGTACATGGAGCGGAGATGTACTTGTACATTGAGCGGAGAGGTACTTGTACATGGAGCGGAGATGTACTTGTACATGGAGCGGAGAGGTACTTGTACATGGAGCGGAGAGGTACTTGTACATGGAGCGGAGATGTACTTGTACATGGAGCGGAGATGTACTTGTACATGGAGCAGAGAGGTACTTGTACATGGAGCGGAGAGGTACTTATACATTGAGCGGAGACGTACTTGTACATGGAGCGGAGATGTACTTGTACATTGAGCGGAGAGGTACTTGTACATTGAGCGGAGAGGTACTGGTACATGGAGCGGAGATGTACTTGTACATTGAGCGGAGAGGTACTTGTACATGGAGCGGAGAGGTACTTGTACATTGAGCGGAGAGGTACTTGTACATTGAGCGGAGACGTACTTGTACATTGAGCGGAGATGTACTTGTACATTGAGCGGAGATGTACTTGTACATTGAGCGGAGAGGTACTGGTACATGGAGCGGAGAGGTACTTGTACATGGAGCGGAGAGGTATTTGTACATGGAGCGGAGAGGTATTTGTACATGGAGCGGAGAGGTACTTGTACATTGAGCGGAGAGGTACTTGTACATGGAGCGGAGAGGTACTTGTACATGGAGCGGAGAGGTACTTGTACATGTAGCGGAGAGGTGCTTGTACATGGAGCGGAGAGGTACTTGTACATGGAGCGGAGAGGTATTTGTACATGGAGCGGAGAGGTACTTGTACATGGAGCGGAGAGGTACTTGTACATTCAGCGGAGAGGTACTTGTACATTGAGCGGAGAGGTACTTGTAGATGGAGCGGAGAGGTACTGTCGACACTTGTACATTGAGCGGAGAGGTACTTGTACATGGAGCGGAGAGGTACTTGTACATGGAGCGGAGAGGTACTGTCGACACTTGTACATTGAGCGGAGAGGTACTTGTACATGGAGCGGAGAGGTACTTGTACATGGAGCGGAGATGTACTTGTACAGGGAGCGGAGAGGTACTTGTACATTGAGCGGAGAGGTACTTGTACATGGAGCGGAGAGGTACTTGTACATGGAGCGGAGAGGTACTTGTACATGGAGCGGAGAGGTACTTGTACATTGAGCGGAGAGGTACTTGTACATGGAGCGGAGAGGTACTTGTACATGGAGCGGAGAGGTACTTGTACATGGAGCGGAGAGGTACTTGTACATTGAGCGGAGAGGTCCTTGTACATGGAGCGGAGAGGTACTTGTACATGGAGCGGAGAGGTACTTGTACATGGAGCGGAGAGGTACTTGTACATGGAGCGGAGAGGTACTTGTACATTGAGCGGAGATGTACTTGTACATGGAGCGGAGATGTACTTGTACATGGATCGGAGAGGTACTTGTACATGAGAGCGGAGAGGTACTGTCGACACTTGTACATTGAGCGTAGAGGTACTGTCGACACTTGTACATTGAGCGGAGAGGTACTTGTACATGGAGCGGAGAGGTACTGTCGACACTTGTACATTGAGCGGAGAGGTACTTGTACATTGAGCGGAGAGGTACTTGTACATGGAGCGCAGAGGTACTTGTACATTGAGCGGAGAGGTACTTGTACATGGAGCGGAGAGGTACTTGTACATGAGAGCGGAGAGGTACTTGTACATGGAGCGGAGAGGTACTTGTACATTGAGCGGAGAGGTACTGTCGACACTTGTACATTCAGCGGAGAGGTACTTGTACATGGAGCGGAGAGGTACTGTCGATACTTGACATTGAGCGGAGAGGTACTTGTACATGGAGCGGAGAGGTACTTGTACATGGAGCGGAGAGGTATTTGTACATGGAGCGGAGAGGTACTTGTACATTGAGCGGAGAGGTACTTGTACATGGAGCGGAGAGGTACTTGTACATTGAGCGGAGAGGTACTTGTACATGGAGCGGAGAGGTACTTGTACATGGAGCGGAGAGGTACTTGTACATGGAGCGGAGAGGTACTTGTACATGGAGCGGAGAGGTACTTGTACATTGAGCGGAGATGTACTTGTACATGGAGCGGAGATGTACTTGTACATGGATCGGAGAGGTACTTGTACATGAGAGCGGAGAGGTACTGTCGACACTTGTACATTGAGCGTAGAGGTACTGTCGACACTTGTACATTGAGCGGAGAGGTACTTGTACATGGAGCGGAGAGGTACTGTCGACACTTGTACATTGAGCGGAGAGGTACTTGTACATGGAGCGCAGAGGTACTTGTACATTGAGCGGAGAGGTACTTGTACATGGAGCGGAGAGGTACTTGTACATGAGAGCGGAGAGGTACTTGTACATGGAGCGGAGAGGTACTTGTACATTGAGCGGAGAGGTACTGTCGACACTTGTACATTCAGCGGAGAGGTACTTGTACATGGAGCGGAGAGGTACTGTCGATACTTGACATTGAGCGGAGAGGTACTTGTACATGGAGCGGAGAGGTATTTGTACATTGAGCGGAGAGGTACTTGTACATTGAGCGGAGAGGTACTGTCGACACTTGTACATTCAGCGGAGAGCTACTTGTACATGGAGCGGAGAGGTATTTGTACATTGAGCGGAGAGGTACTTGTACATGGAGCGGAGAGGTACTTGTACATAGAGCGGAGAGGTACTTATACATGGAGCGGAGAGGTATTTGTACATTGAGCGGAGAGGTACTTGTACATGGAGCGGAGAGGTACTTGTACATGAGAGCGGAGAGGTATTTGTACATGGAGCGGAAAGGTACTGTCGACACTTGTACATTGAGCGGAGAGCTACTTGTACATGGAGCGGAGAGGTACTTGTACATGAGAGCGGAGAGGTACTTGTACATGGAGCGGAGAGGTATTTGTACATGGAGCGGAGAGGTACTGTCGACACTTGACATTGAGCGGAGAGGTACTTGTACATGGAGCGGAGAGGTACTTGTACATGAGAGCGGAGAGGTATTTGTACATGGAGCGGAGAGGTACTGTCGACACTTGACATTGAGCGGAGAGGTACTTGTACATGGAGCGGAGAGGTACTTGTACATGGAGCGGAGAGGTACTTGTACATGGACCGGAGAGGTACTTGTACATGGAGCGGAGAGGTACTTGTACATGGAGCGGAGATGTACTTGTACATTGAGCGGAGAGGTACTTGTACATGGAGCAGAGATGTACTTGTACATGGAGCGGAGATGTACTTGTACATTGAGCGGAGAGGTACTTGTACATGGAGCGGAGAGGTACTTGTACATGGAGCGGAGATGTACTTGTACATGGAGCGGAGAGGTACTTGTACATGGAGCGGAGATGTACTTGTACATTGAGCGGAGAGGTACTTGTACATGGAGCAGAGATGTACTTGTACATGGAGCGGAGAGGTACTTGTACATGGAGCGGAGAGGTACTTGTACATGGAGCGGAGAGGTACTTGTACATTGAGCGGAGAGGTACTTGTACATTGAGCGGAGAGGTACTTGTACATGGAGCTAGGGCTGGGTATCGAGTTTCGATACTTACTTGGCACCGAAATGGAAACATCGATACTAAGGGGTATCGAAGCCTCCCTTGTCAATCGATACCAATTTTCGATACCAAAACAAAACAGCGTCATTGAGCCTATAAGCATGCGACATGCTTGCACGCCGCGCTCTAATACGGCTGGTGATTGGCTGTCATGTAGAGGCATGCAGGAAACGTTACGCCCACTTTAGCCGGTGTGTTTGTTGTGACTGTGAGCCAGGCGTGCGGTGCGGATAGTATACAAGAAGTTAGCCACTCAAGCTACTCCTATGCTGGATTACCATATGGCGAAGATGATGAAAAGCAGGAAAAGAAACAGAAACAACACGGACTGGTTTCCACAGACAAGAGAAATAATTGAGAGGTGGGTCAGCTCAGCTTACCGCAAGTTAGCGGTTATCAGATCCCTCAGTCTGACAAATCCATGCATCTGGCTGTGAGTTGTAGCATTAGATCGTTTAATTAATTGCCGCCGTAACGTTATGCGCAAGCGGGCATTGTGTATTTTTAGCAACTCGTTAACAAACGCTGATGTCATGATAGTTTGTTGAATGTAAATGCGATTCATTTATATTGATTGGCTAGTCAGTGAAGTTGAGCTGTCTCGTCAGATTTGACAAGAATGACGTTCTGTTGCAGCAGTGAGCACACTGATCTGCAACGCTAGCGTTAATGTTTAATTAATTAGCGTTATGTGCAAGCGGGCAGTTATCGCCCATGTATTTTTAGCAACTCGTTAACAAACGCTGATGTCATGATAGTTTGTTGAATATAAATGCGATTCACTTTGTGGCATATAAGGCTATATTGATAGGCTAGTCAATGCTCAACTAGTCTTCCATGCATGAAGTGGAGCCATCTCATCAGTTTGTACAAGAATAGAGTTCTGTTGCATCAGTGAGCATTAAACCCTGATTTGCAACTCTCTGTTTTGCACTGAAAACTATTCCACTGATTTATTTGTTTTAGCTACATTTCTTTCCTTTGTAGTACTCCAATATTTTTTGTAGGGACGGCAATACGTTTAGAGAACTTAAAGTTATGTTAAATACAGTAGGTTTTATTTTTTTCTGCTGTAAAACTTAAGATGGGGGGAAACTAAAGATTTGTAAAATAATTTCAATGTGTAATGCAGTTTTATTTTTGTTAAAATGGATTTTTCTAAAAATTGGTATCGAAAAAAGTATCGTTCAGGAACCGGTATCGAAATCCAAGTATCGAAACGGTATCGATATCGAAAAATTTTGAACGATACCCAGCCCTACATGGAGCGCAGATGTACTTGTACATTGAGCGGAGAGGTACTGGTACATGGAGCGGAGATGTACTTGTACATTGAGCGGAGAGGTACTTGTACATTGAGCGGAGAGGTACTTGTACATGGAGCGGAGATGTACTTGTACATTGAGCGGAGAGGTACTGGTACATGGAGCGGAGATGTACTTGTACATTGAGCGGAGAGGTACTTGTACATGGAGTGGAGATGTACTTGTACATTGAGCGGAGAGGTACTGGTACATGGAGCGGAGATGTACTTGTACATTGAGCGGAGAGGTACTTGTACATGGAGTGGAGATGTACTTGTACATTGAGCGGAGAGGTACTGGTACATGGAGCGGAGATGTACTTGTACATTGAGCGGAGAGGTACTTGTACATGGAGTGGAGATGTACTTGTACATGGAGCGGAGATGTACTTGTACATTGAGCGGAGAGGTACTTGTACATGGAGCGGAGATGTACTTGTACATGGAGCGGAGAGGTACTTGTACATGGAGCGGAGAGGTACTTGTACATGGAGCGGAGATGTACTTGTACATGGAGCGGAGATGTACTTGTACATGGAGCGGAGAGGTACTTGTACATGGAGCGGAGAGGTACTTATACATTGAGCGGAGACGTACTTGTACATGGAGCGGAGATGTACTTGTACATTGAGCGGAGAGGTACTTGTACATTGAGCGGAGAGGTACTGGTACATGGAGCGGAGATGTACTTGTACATTGAGCGGAGAGGTACTTGTACATGGAGCGGAGAGGTACTTGTACATTGAGCGGAGAGGTACTTGTACATTGAGCGGAGACGTACTTGTACATTGAGCGGAGATGTACTTGTACATTGAGCGGAGATGTACTTGTACATTGAGCGGAGAGGTACTGGTACATGGAGCGGAGAGGTACTTGTACATGGAGCGGAGAGGTATTTGTACATGGAGCGGAGAGGTATTTGTACATGGAGCGGAGAGGTACTTGTACATTGAGCGGAGAGGTACTTGTACATGGAGCGGAGAGGTACTTGTACATGGAGCGGAGAGGTACTTGTACATGTAGCGGAGAGGTGCTTGTACATGGAGCGGAGAGGTACTTGTACATGGAGCGGAGAGGTATTTGTACATGGAGCGGAGAGGTACTTGTACATGGAGCGGAGAGGTACTTGTACATTCAGCGGAGAGGTACTTGTACATTGAGCGGAGAGGTACTTGTAGATGGAGCGGAGAGGTACTGTCGACACTTGTACATTGAGCGGAGAGGTACTTGTACATGGAGCGGAGAGGTACTTGTACATGGAGCGGAGAGGTACTGTCGACACTTGTACATTGAGCGGAGAGGTACTTGTACATGGAGCGGAGAGGTACTTGTACATGGAGCGGAGATGTACTTGTACAGGGAGCGGAGAGGTACTTGTACATTGAGCGGAGAGGTACTTGTACATGGAGCGGAGAGGTACTTGTACATGGAGCGGAGAGGTACTTGTACATGGAGCGGAGAGGTACTTGTACATTGAGCGGAGAGGTACTTGTACATGGAGCGGAGAGGTACTTGTACATGGAGCGGAGAGGTACTTGTACATGGAGCGGAGAGGTACTTGTACATTGAGCGGAGAGGTACTTGTACATGGAGCGGAGAGGTACTTGTACATGGAGCGGAGAGGTACTTGTACATGGAGCGGAGAGGTACTTGTACATGGAGCGGAGAGGTACTTGTACATTGAGCGGAGATGTACTTGTACATGGAGCGGAGATGTACTTGTACATGGATCGGAGAGGTACTTGTACATGAGAGCGGAGAGGTACTGTCGACACTTGTACATTGAGCGTAGAGGTACTGTCGACACTTGTACATTGAGCGGAGAGGTACTTGTACATGGAGCGGAGAGGTACTGTCGACACTTGTACATTGAGCGGAGAGGTACTTGTACATTGAGCGGAGAGGTACTTGTACATGGAGCGCAGAGGTACTTGTACATTGAGCGGAGAGGTACTTGTACATGGAGCGGAGAGGTACTTGTACATGAGAGCGGAGAGGTACTTGTACATGGAGCGGAGAGGTACTTGTACATTGAGCGGAGAGGTACTGTCGACACTTGTACATTCAGCGGAGAGGTACTTGTACATGGAGCGGAGAGGTACTGTCGATACTTGACATTGAGCGGAGAGGTACTTGTACATGGAGCGGAGAGGTACTTGTACATGGAGCGGAGAGGTACTTGTACATGGAGCGGAGAGGTACTTGTACATTGAGCGGAGAGGTACTTGTACATGGAGCGGAGAGGTACTTGTACATTGAGCGGAGAGGTACTTGTACATGGAGCGGAGAGGTACTTGTACATGGAGCGGAGAGGTACTTGTACATGGAGCGGAGAGGTACTTGTACATGGAGCGGAGAGGTACTTGTACATTGAGCGGAGATGTACTTGTACATGGAGCGGAGATGTACTTGTACATGGATCGGAGAGGTACTTGTACATGAGAGCGGAGAGGTACTGTCGACACTTGTACATTGAGCGTAGAGGTACTGTCGACACTTGTACATTGAGCGGAGAGGTACTTGTACATGGAGCGGAGAGGTACTGTCGACACTTGTACATTGAGCGGAGAGGTACTTGTACATTGAGCGGAGAGGTACTTGTACATGGAGCGCAGAGGTACTTGTACATTGAGCGGAGAGGTACTTGTACATGGAGCGGAGAGGTACTTGTACATGAGAGCGGAGAGGTACTTGTACATGGAGCGGAGAGGTACTTGTACATTGAGCGGAGAGGTACTGTCGACACTTGTACATTCAGCGGAGAGGTACTTGTACATGGAGCGGAGAGGTACTGTCGATACTTGACATTGAGCGGAGAGGTACTTGTACATGGAGCGGAGAGGTATTTGTACATTGAGCGGAGAGGTACTTGTACATTGAGCGGAGAGGTACTGTCGACACTTGTACATTCAGCGGAGAGCTACTTGTACATGGAGCGGAGAGGTATTTGTACATTGAGCGGAGAGGTACTTGTACATGGAGCGGAGAGGTACTTGTACATAGAGCGGAGAGGTACTTATACATGGAGCGGAGAGGTATTTGTACATTGAGCGGAGAGGTACTTGTACATGGAGCGGAGAGGTACTTGTACATGAGAGCGGAGAGGTATTTGTACATGGAGCGGAAAGGTACTGTCGACACTTGTACATTGAGCGGAGAGCTACTTGTACATGGAGCGGAGAGGTACTTGTACATGAGAGCGGAGAGGTACTTGTACATGGAGCGGAGAGGTATTTGTACATGGAGCGGAGAGGTACTGTCGACACTTGACATTGAGCGGAGAGGTACTTGTACATGGAGCGGAGAGGTACTTGTACATGAGAGCGGAGAGGTATTTGTACATGGAGCGGAGAGGTACTGTCGACACTTGACATTGAGCGGAGAGGTACTTGTACATGGAGCGGAGAGGTACTTGTACATGGAGCGGAGAGGTACTTGTACATGGACCGGAGAGGTACTTGTACATGGAGCGGAGAGGTACTTGTACATGGAGCGGAGATGTACTTGTACATTGAGCGGAGAGGTACTTGTACATGGAGCAGAGATGTACTTGTACATGGAGCGGAGATGTACTTGTACATTGAGCGGAGAGGTACTTGTACATGGAGCGGAGAGGTACTTGTACATGGAGCGGAGATGTACTTGTACATGGAGCGGAGAGGTACTTGTACATGGAGCGGAGATGTACTTGTACATTGAGCGGAGAGGTACTTGTACATGGAGCAGAGATGTACTTGTACATGGAGCGGAGAGGTACTTGTACATGGAGCGGAGAGGTACTTGTACATGGAGCGGAGAGGTACTTGTACATGGAGCGGAGAGGTACTTGTACATTGAGCGGAGAGGTACTTGTACATTGAGCGGAGAGGTACTTGTACATGGAGCTAGGGCTGGGTATCGAGTTTCGATACTTACTTGGCACCGAAATGGAAACATCGATACTAAGGGGTATCGAAGCCTCCCTTGTCAATCGATACCAATTTTCGATACCAAAACAAAACAGCGTCATTGAGCCTATAAGCATGCGACATGCTTGCACGCCGCACTCTAATACGGCTGGTGATTGGCTGTCATGTAGAGGCATGCAGGAAACGTTACGCCCACTTTAGCCGGTGTGTTTGTTGTGACTGTGAGCCAGGCGTGCGGTGCGGATAGTATACAAGAAGTTAGCCACTCAAGCTACTCCTATGCTGGATTACCATATGGCGAAGATGATGAAAAGCAGGAAAAGAAACAGAAACAACACGGACTGGTTTCCACAGACAAGAGAAATAATTGAGAGGTGGGTCAGCTCAGCTTACCGCAAGTTAGCGGTTATCAGATCCCTCAGTCTGACAAATCCATGCATCTGGCTGTGAGTTGTAGCATTAGATCGTTTAATTAATTGCCGCCGTAACGTTATGCGCAAGCAGGCATTGTGTATTTTTAGCAACTCGTTAACAAACGCTGATGTCATGATAGTTTGTTGAATGTAAATGCGATTCATTTATATTGATTGGCTAGTCAGTGAAGTTGAGCTGTCTCGTCAGATTTGACAAGAATGACGTTCTGTTGCAGCAGTGAGCACACTGATCTGCAACGCTAGCGTTAATGTTTAATTAATTAGCGTTATGTGCAAGCGGGCAGTTATCGCCCATGTATTTTTAGCAACTCGTTAACAAACGCTGATGTCATGATAGTTTGTTGAATATAAATGCGATTCACTTTGTGGCATATAAGGCTATATTGATAGGCTAGTCAATGCTCAACTAGTCTTCCATGCATGAAGTGGAGCCATCTCATCAGTTTGTACAAGAATAGAGTTCTGTTGCATCAGTGAGCATTAAACCCTGATTTGCAACTCTCTGTTTTGCACTGAAAACTATTCCACTGATTTATTTGTTTTAGCTACATTTCTTTCCTTTGTAGTACTCCAATATTTTTTGTAGGGACGGCAATACGTTTAGAGAACTTAAAGTTATGTTAAATACAGTAGGTTTTATTTTTTTCTGCTGTAAAACTTAAGATGGGGGGAAACTAAAGATTTGTAAAATAATTTCAATGTGTAATGCAGTTTTATTTTTGTTAAAATGGATTTTTCTAAAAATTGGTATCGAAAAAAGTATCGTTCAGGAACCGGTATCGAAATCCAAGTATCGAAACGGTATCGATATCGAAAAATTTTGAACGATACCCAGCCCTACATGGAGCGCAGATGTACTTGTACATTGAGCGGAGAGGTACTGGTACATGGAGCGGAGATGTACTTGTACATTGAGCGGAGAGGTACTTGTACATTGAGCGGAGAGGTACTTGTACATGGAGCGGAGATGTACTTGTACATTGAGCGGAGAGGTACTGGTACATGGAGCGGAGATGTACTTGTACATTGAGCGGAGAGGTACTTGTACATGGAGTGGAGATGTACTTGTACATTGAGCGGAGAGGTACTGGTACATGGAGCGGAGATGTACTTGTACATGGAGTGGAGATGTACTTGTACATTGAGCGGAGAGGTACTGGTACATGGAGCGGAGATGTACTTGTACATTGAGCGGAGAGGTACTTGTACATGGAGTGGAGATGTACTTGTACATGGAGCGGAGATGTACTTGTACATTGAGCGGAGAGGTACTTGTACATGGAGCGGAGATGTACTTGTACATGGAGCGGAGAGGTACTTGTACATGGAGCGGAGAGGTACTTGTACATGGAGCGGAGATGTACTTGTACATGGAGCGGAGATGTACTTGTACATGGAGCGGAGAGGTACTTGTACATGGAGCGGAGAGGTACTTATACATTGAGCGGAGACGTACTTGTACATGGAGCGGAGATGTACTTGTACATTGAGCGGAGAGGTACTTGTACATTGAGCGGAGAGGTACTGGTACATGGAGCGGAGATGTACTTGTACATTGAGCGGAGAGGTACTTGTACATGGAGCGGAGAGGTACTTGTACATTGAGCGGAGAGGTACTTGTACATTGAGCGGAGACGTACTTGTACATTGAGCGGAGATGTACTTGTACATTGAGCGGAGATGTACTTGTACATTGAGCGGAGAGGTACTGGTACATGGAGCGGAGAGGTACTTGTACATGGAGCGGAGAGGTATTTGTACATGGAGCGGAGAGGTATTTGTACATGGAGCGGAGAGGTACTTGTACATTGAGCGGAGAGGTACTTGTACATGGAGCGGAGAGGTACTTGTACATGGAGCGGAGAGGTACTTGTACATGTAGCGGAGAGGTGCTTGTACATGGAGCGGAGAGGTACTTGTACATGGAGCGGAGAGGTATTTGTACATGGAGCGGAGAGGTACTTGTACATGGAGCGGAGAGGTCCTTGTACATTCAGCGGAGAGGTACTTGTACATTGAGCGGAGAGGTACTTGTAGATGGAGCGGAGAGGTACTGTCGACACTTGTACATTGAGCGGAGAGGTACTTGTACATGGAGCGGAGAGGTACTTGTACATGGAGCGGAGAGGTACTGTCGACACTTGTACATTGAGCGGAGAGGTACTTGTACATGGAGCGGAGAGGTACTTGTACATGGAGCGGAGATGTACTTGTACAGGGAGCGGAGAGGTACTTGTACATTGAGCGGAGAGGTACTTGTACATGGAGCGGAGAGGTACTTGTACATGGAGCGGAGAGGTACTTGTACATGGAGCGGAGAGGTACTTGTACATTGAGCGGAGAGGTACTTGTACATGGAGCGGAGAGGTACTTGTACATGGAGCGGAGAGGTACTTGTACATGGAGCGGAGAGGTACTTGTACATTGAGCGGAGAGGTACTTGTACATGGAGCGGAGAGGTACTTGTACATGGAGCGGAGAGGTACTTGTACATGGAGCGGAGAGGTACTTGTACATGGAGCGGAGAGGTACTTGTACATTGAGCGGAGATGTACTTGTACATGGAGCGGAGATGTACTTGTACATGGATCGGAGAGGTACTTGTACATGAGAGCGGAGAGGTACTGTCGACACTTGTACATTGAGCGTAGAGGTACTGTCGACACTTGTACATTGAGCGGAGAGGTACTTGTACATGGAGCGGAGAGGTACTGTCGACACTTGTACATTGAGCGGAGAGGTACTTGTACATTGAGCGGAGAGGTACTTGTACATGGAGCGCAGAGGTACTTGTACATTGAGCGGAGAGGTACTTGTACATGGAGCGGAGAGGTACTTGTACATGAGAGCGGAGAGGTACTTGTACATGGAGCGGAGAGGTACTTGTACATTGAGCGGAGAGGTACTGTCGACACTTGTACATTCAGCGGAGAGGTACTTGTACATGGAGCGGAGAGGTACTGTCGATACTTGACATTGAGCGGAGAGGTACTTGTACATGGAGCGGAGAGGTACTTGTACATGGAGCGGAGAGGTACTTGTACATGGAGCGGAGAGGTACTTGTACATTGAGCGGAGAGGTACTTGTACATGGAGCGGAGAGGTACTTGTACATTGAGCGGAGAGGTACTTGTACATGGAGCGGAGAGGTACTTGTACATGGAGCGGAGAGGTACTTGTACATGGAGCGGAGAGGTACTTGTACATGGAGCGGAGAGGTACTTGTACATTGAGCGGAGATGTACTTGTACATGGAGCGGAGATGTACTTGTACATGGATCGGAGAGGTACTTGTACATGAGAGCGGAGAGGTACTGTCGACACTTGTACATTGAGCGTAGAGGTACTGTCGACACTTGTACATTGAGCGGAGAGGTACTTGTACATGGAGCGGAGAGGTACTGTCGACACTTGTACATTGAGCGGAGAGGTACTTGTACATTGAGCGGAGAGGTACTTGTACATGGAGCGCAGAGGTACTTGTACATGAGAGCGGAGAGGTACTTGTACATGGAGCGGAGAGGTACTTGTACATTGAGCGGAGAGGTACTGTCGACACTTGTACATTCAGCGGAGAGGTACTTGTACATGGAGCGGAGAGGTACTGTCGATACTTGACATTGAGCGGAGAGGTACTTGTACATGGAGCGGAGAGGTATTTGTACATTGAGCGGAGAGGTACTTGTACATTGAGCGGAGAGGTACTGTCGACACTTGTACATTCAGCGGAGAGCTACTTGTACATGGAGCGGAGAGGTATTTGTACATTGAGCGGAGAGGTACTTGTACATGGAGCGGAGAGGTACTTGTACATAGAGCGGAGAGGTACTTATACATGGAGCGGAGAGGTATTTGTACATTGAGCGGAGAGGTACTTGTACATGGAGCGGAGAGGTACTTGTACATGAGAGCGGAGAGGTATTTGTACATGGAGCGGAAAGGTACTGTCGACACTTGTACATTGAGCGGAGAGCTACTTGTACATGGAGCGGAGAGGTACTTGTACATGAGAGCGGAGAGGTACTTGTACATGGAGCGGAGAGGTATTTGTACATGGAGCGGAGAGGTACTGTCGACACTTGACATTGAGCGGAGAGGTACTTGTACATGGAGCGGAGAGGTACTTGTACATGAGAGCGGAGAGGTATTTGTACATGGAGCGGAGAGGTACTGTCGACACTTGACATTGAGCGGAGAGGTACTTGTACATGGAGCGGAGAGGTACTTGTACATGGAGCGGAGAGGTACTTGTACATGGACCGGAGAGGTACTTGTACATGGAGCGGAGAGGTACTTGTACATGGAGCGGAGATGTACTTGTACATTGAGCGGAGAGGTACTTGTACATGGAGCAGAGATGTACTTGTACATGGAGCGGAGATGTACTTGTACATTGAGCGGAGAGGTACTTGTACATGGAGCGGAGAGGTACTTGTACATGGAGCGGAGATGTACTTGTACATGGAGCGGAGAGGTACTTGTACATGGAGCGGAGATGTACTTGTACATTGAGCGGAGAGGTACTTGTACATGGAGCAGAGATGTACTTGTACATGGAGCGGAGAGGTACTTGTACATGGAGCGGAGAGGTACTTGTACATGGAGCGGAGAGGTACTTGTACATGGAGCGGAGAGGTACTTGTACATTGAGCGGAGAGGTACTTGTACATTGAGCGGAGAGGTACTTGTACATGGAGCTAGGGCTGGGTATCGAGTTTCGATACTTACTTGGCACCGAAATGGAAACATCGATACTAAGGGGTATCGAAGCCTCCCTTGTCAATCGATACCAATTTTCGATACCAAAACAAAACAGCGTCATTGAGCCTATAAGCATGCGACATGCTTGCACGCCGCACTCTAATACGGCTGGTGATTGGCTGTCATGTAGAGGCATGCAGGAAACGTTACGCCCACTTTAGCCGGTGTGTTTGTTGTGACTGTGAGCCAGGCGTGCGGTGCGGATAGTATACAAGAAGTTAGCCACTCAAGCTACTCCTATGCTGGATTACCATATGGCGAAGATGATGAAAAGCAGGAAAAGAAACAGAAACAACACGGACTGGTTTCCACAGACAAGATAAATAATTGAGAGGTGGGTCAGCTCAGCTTACCGCAAGTTAGCGGTTATCAGATCCCTCAGTCTGACAAATCCATGCATCTGGCTGTGAGTTGTAGCATTAGATCGTTTAATTAATTGCCGCCGTAACGTTATGCGCAAGCGGGCATTGTGTATTTTTAGCAACTCGTTAACAAACGCTGATGTCATGATAGTTTGTTGAATGTAAATGCGATTCATTTATATTGATTGGCTAGTCAGTGAAGTTGAGCTGTCTCGTCAGATTTGACAAGAATGACGTTCTGTTGCAGCAGTGAGCACACTGATCTGCAACGCTAGCGTTAATGTTTAATTAATTAGCGTTATGTGCAAGCGGGCAGTTATCGCCCATGTATTTTTAGCAACTCGTTAACAAACGCTGATGTCATGATAGTTTGTTGAATATAAATGCGATTCACTTTGTGGCATATAAGGCTATATTGATAGGCTAGTCAATGCTCAACTAGTCTTCCATGCATGAAGTGGAGCCATCTCATCAGTTTGTACAAGAATAGAGTTCTGTTGCATCAGTGAGCATTAAACCCTGATTTGCAACTCTCTGTTTTGCACTGAAAACTATTCCACTGATTTATTTGTTTTAGCTACATTTCTTTCCTTTGTAGTACTCCAATATTTTTTGTAGGGACGGCAATACGTTTAGAGAACTTAAAGTTATGTTAAATACAGTAGGTTTTATTTTTTTCTGCTGTAAAACTTAAGATGGGGGGAAACTAAAGATTTGTAAAATAATTTCAATGTGTAATGCAGTTTTATTTTTGTTAAAATGGATTTTTCTAAAAATTGGTATCGAAAAAAGTATCGTTCAGGAACCGGTATCGAAATCCAAGTATCGAAACGGTATCGATATCGAAAAATTTTGAACGATACCCAGCCCTACATGGAGCGCAGATGTACTTGTACATTGAGCGGAGAGGTACTGGTACATGGAGCGGAGATGTACTTGTACATTGAGCGGAGAGGTACTTGTACATTGAGCGGAGAGGTACTTGTACATGGAGCGGAGATGTACTTGTACATTGAGCGGAGAGGTACTGGTACATGGAGCGGAGATGTACTTGTACATTGAGCGGAGAGGTACTTGTACATGGAGTGGAGATGTACTTGTACATTGAGCGGAGAGGTACTGGTACATGGAGCGGAGATGTACTTGTACATGGAGTGGAGATGTACTTGTACATTGAGCGGAGAGGTACTGGTACATGGAGCGGAGATGTACTTGTACATTGAGCGGAGAGGTACTTGTACATGGAGTGGAGATGTACTTGTACATGGAGCGGAGATGTACTTGTACATTGAGCGGAGAGGTACTTGTACATGGAGCGGAGATGTACTTGTACATGGAGCGGAGAGGTACTTGTACATGGAGCGGAGAGGTACTTGTACATGGAGCGGAGATGTACTTGTACATGGAGCGGAGATGTACTTGTACATGGAGTGGAGAGGTACTTGTACATGGAGCGGAGAGGTACTTATACATTGAGCGGAGACGTACTTGTACATGGAGCGGAGATGTACTTGTACATTGAGCGGAGAGGTACTTGTACATTGAGCGGAGAGGTACTGGTACATGGAGCGGAGATGTACTTGTACATTGAGCGGAGAGGTACTTGTACATGGAGCGGAGAGGTACTTGTACATTGAGCGGAGAGGTACTTGTACATTGAGCGGAGACGTACTTGTACATTGAGCGGAGATGTACTTGTACATTGAGCGGAGATGTACTTGTACATTGAGCGGAGAGGTACTGGTACATGGAGCGGAGAGGTACTTGTACATGGAGCGGAGAGGTATTTGTACATGGAGCGGAGAGGTATTTGTACATGGAGCGGAGAGGTACTTGTACATTGAGCGGAGAGGTACTTGTACATGGAGCGGAGAGGTACTTGTACATGGAGCGGAGAGGTACTTGTACATGTAGCGGAGAGGTGCTTGTACATGGAGCGGAGAGGTACTTGTACATGGAGCGGAGAGGTATTTGTACATGGAGCGGAGAGGTACTTGTACATGGAGCGGAGAGGTACTTGTACATTCAGCGGAGAGGTACTTGTACATTGAGCGGAGAGGTACTTGTAGATGGAGCGGAGAGGTACTGTCGACACTTGTACATTGAGCGGAGAGGTACTTGTACATGGAGCGGAGAGGTACTTGTACATGGAGCGGAGAGGTACTGTCGACACTTGTACATTGAGCGGAGAGGTACTTGTACATGGAGCGGAGAGGTACTTGTACATGGAGCGGAGATGTACTTGTACAGGGAGCGGAGAGGTACTTGTACATTGAGCGGAGAGGTACTTGTACATGGAGCGGAGAGGTACTTGTACATGGAGCGGAGAGGTACTTGTACATGGAGCGGAGAGGTACTTGTACATTGAGCGGAGAGGTACTTGTACATGGAGCGGAGAGGTACTTGTACATGGAGCGGAGAGGTACTTGTACATGGAGCGGAGAGGTACTTGTACATTGAGCGGAGAGGTACTTGTACATGGAGCGGAGAGGTACTTGTACATGGAGCGGAGAGGTACTTGTACATGGAGCGGAGAGGTACTTGTACATGGAGCGGAGAGGTACTTGTACATTGAGCGGAGATGTACTTGTACATGGAGCGGAGATGTACTTGTACATGGATCGGAGAGGTACTTGTACATGAGAGCGGAGAGGTACTGTCGACACTTGTACATTGAGCGTAGAGGTACTGTCGACACTTGTACATTGAGCGGAGAGGTACTTGTACATGGAGCGGAGAGGTACTGTCGACACTTGTACATTGAGCGGAGAGGTACTTGTACATTGAGCGGAGAGGTACTTGTACATGGAGCGCAGAGGTACTTGTACATTGAGCGGAGAGGTACTTGTACATGGAGCGGAGAGGTACTTGTACATGAGAGCGGAGAGGTACTTGTACATGGAGCGGAGAGGTACTTGTACATTGAGCGGAGAGGTACTGTCGACACTTGTACATTCAGCGGAGAGGTACTTGTACATGGAGCGGAGAGGTACTGTCGATACTTGACATTGAGCGGAGAGGTACTTGTACATGGAGCGGAGAGGTACTTGTACATGGAGCGGAGAGGTACTTGTACATGGAGCGGAGAGGTACTTGTACATTGAGCGGAGAGGTACTTGTACATGGAGCGGAGAGGTACTTGTACATTGAGCGGAGAGGTACTTGTACATGGAGCGGAGAGGTACTTGTACATGGAGCGGAGAGGTACTTGTACATGGAGCGGAGAGGTACTTGTACATGGAGCGGAGAGGTACTTGTACATTGAGCGGAGATGTACTTGTACATGGAGCGGAGATGTACTTGTACATGGATCGGAGAGGTACTTGTACATGAGAGCGGAGAGGTACTGTCGACACTTGTACATTGAGCGTAGAGGTACTGTCGACACTTGTACATTGAGCGGAGAGGTACTTGTACATGGAGCGGAGAGGTACTGTCGACACTTGTACATTGAGCGGAGAGGTACTTGTACATTGAGCGGAGAGGTACTTGTACATGGAGCGCAGAGGTACTTGTACATTGAGCGGAGAGGTACTTGTACATGGAGCGGAGAGGTACTTGTACATGAGAGCGGAGAGGTACTTGTACATGGAGCGGAGAGGTACTTGTACATTGAGCGGAGAGGTACTGTCGACACTTGTACATTCAGCGGAGAGGTACTTGTACATGGAGCGGAGAGGTACTGTCGATACTTGACATTGAGCGGAGAGGTACTTGTACATGGAGCGGAGAGGTATTTGTACATTGAGCGGAGAGGTACTTGTACATTGAGCGGAGAGGTACTGTCGACACTTGTACATTCAGCGGAGAGCTACTTGTACATGGAGCGGAGAGGTATTTGTACATTGAGCGGAGAGGTACTTGTACATGGAGCGGAGAGGTACTTGTACATAGAGCGGAGAGGTACTTATACATGGAGCGGAGAGGTATTTGTACATTGAGCGGAGAGGTACTTGTACATGGAGCGGAGAGGTACTTGTACATGAGAGCGGAGAGGTATTTGTACATGGAGCGGAAAGGTACTGTCGACACTTGTACATTGAGCGGAGAGCTACTTGTACATGGAGCGGAGAGGTACTTGTACATGAGAGCGGAGAGGTACTTGTACATGGAGCGGAGAGGTATTTGTACATGGAGCGGAGAGGTACTGTCGACACTTGACATTGAGCGGAGAGGTACTTGTACATGGAGCGGAGAGGTACTTGTACATGAGAGCGGAGAGGTATTTGTACATGGAGCGGAGAGGTACTGTCGACACTTGACATTGAGCGGAGAGGTACTTGTACATGGAGCGGAGAGGTACTTGTACATGGAGCGGAGAGGTACTTGTACATGGACCGGAGAGGTACTTGTACATGGAGCGGAGAGGTACTTGTACATGGAGCGGAGATGTACTTGTACATTGAGCGGAGAGGTACTTGTACATGGAGCAGAGATGTACTTGTACATGGAGCGGAGATGTACTTGTACATTGAGCGGAGAGGTACTTGTACATGGAGCGGAGAGGTACTTGTACATGGAGCGGAGATGTACTTGTACATGGAGCGGAGAGGTACTTGTACATGGAGCGGAGATGTACTTGTACATTGAGCGGAGAGGTACTTGTACATGGAGCAGAGATGTACTTGTACATGGAGCGGAGAGGTACTTGTACATGGAGCGGAGAGGTACTTGTACATGGAGCGGAGAGGTACTTGTACATGGAGCGGAGAGGTACTTGTACATTGAGCGGAGAGGTACTTGTACATTGAGCGGAGAGGTACTTGTACATGGAGCTAGGGCTGGGTATCGAGTTTCGATACTTACTTGGCACCGAAATGGAAACATCGATACTAAGGGGTATCGAAGCCTCCCTTGTCAATCGATACCAATTTTCGATACCAAAACAAAACAGCGTCATTGAGCCTATAAGCATGCGACATGCTTGCACGCCGCACTCTAATACGGCTGGTGATTGGCTGTCATGTAGAGGCATGCAGGAAACGTTACGCCCACTTTAGCCGGTGTGTTTGTTGTGACTGTGAGCCAGGCGTGCGGTGCGGATAGTATACAAGAAGTTAGCCACTCAAGCTACTCCTATGCTGGATTACCATATGGCGAAGATGATGAAAAGCAGGAAAAGAAACAGAAACAACACGGACTGGTTTCCACAGACAAGAGAAATAATTGAGAGGTGGGTCAGCTCAGCTTACCGCAAGTTAGCGGTTATCAGATCCCTCAGTCTGACAAATCCATGCATCTGGCTGTGAGTTGTAGCATTAGATCGTTTAATTAATTGCCGCCGTAACGTTATGCGCAAGCGGGCATTGTGTATTTTTAGCAACTCGTTAACAAACGCTGATGTCATGATAGTTTGTTGAATGTAAATGCGATTCATTTATATTGATTGGCTAGTCAGTGAAGTTGAGCTGTCTCGTCAGATTTGACAAGAATGACGTTCTGTTGCAGCAGTGAGCACACTGATCTGCAACGCTAGCGTTAATGTTTAATTAATTAGCGTTATGTGCAAGCGGGCAGTTATCGCCCATGTATTTTTAGCAACTCGTTAACAAACGCTGATGTCATGATAGTTTGTTGAATATAAATGCGATTCACTTTGTGGCATATAAGGCTATATTGATAGGCTAGTCAATGCTCAACTAGTCTTCCATGCATGAAGTGGAGCCATCTCATCAGTTTGTACAAGAATAGAGTTCTGTTGCATCAGTGAGCATTAAACCCTGATTTGCAACTCTCTGTTTTGCACTGAAAACTATTCCACTGATTTATTTGTTTTAGCTACATTTCTTTCCTTTGTAGTACTCCAATATTTTTTGTAGGGACGGCAATACGTTTAGAGAACTTAAAGTTATGTTAAATACAGTAGGTTTTATTTTTTTCTGCTGTAAAACTTAAGATGGGGGGAAACTAAAGATTTGTAAAATAATTTCAATGTGTAATGCAGTTTTATTTTTGTTAAAATGGATTTTTCTAAAAATTGGTATCGAAAAAAGTATCGTTCAGGAACCGGTATCGAAATCCAAGTATCGAAACGGTATCGATATCGAAAAATTTTGAACGATACCCAGCCCTACATGGAGCGCAGATGTACTTGTACATTGAGCGGAGAGGTACTGGTACATGGAGCGGAGATGTACTTGTACATTGAGCGGAGAGGTACTTGTACATTGAGCGGAGAGGTACTTGTACATGGAGCGGAGATGTACTTGTACATTGAGCGGAGAGGTACTGGTACATGGAGCGGAGATGTACTTGTACATTGAGCGGAGAGGTACTTGTACATGGAGTGGAGATGTACTTGTACATTGAGCGGAGAGGTACTGGTACATGGAGCGGAGATGTACTTGTACATTGAGCGGAGAGGTACTTGTACATGGAGTGGAGATGTACTTGTACATTGAGCGGAGAGGTACTGGTACATGGAGCGGAGATGTACTTGTACATTGAGCGGAGAGGTACTTGTACATGGAGTGGAGATGTACTTGTACATGGAGCGGAGATGTACTTGTACATTGAGCGGAGAGGTACTTGTACATGGAGCGGAGATGTACTTGTACATGGAGCGGAGAGGTACTTGTACATGGAGCGGAGATGTACTTGTACATTGAGCGGAGAGGTACTTGTACATGGAGCGGAGAGGTACTTGTACATGGAGCGGAGATGTACTTGTACATGGAGCGGAGAGGTACTTGTACATGGAGCGGAGATGTACTTGTACATTGAGCGGAGAGGTACTTGTACATGGAGCAGAGATGTACTTGTACATGGAGCGGAGAGGTACTTGTACATGGAGCGGAGAGGTACTTGTACATGGAGCGGAGAGGTACTTGTACATGGAGCGGAGAGGTACTTGTACATTGAGCGGAGAGGTACTTGTACATTGAGCGGAGAGGTACTTGTACATGGAGCTAGGGCTGGGTATCGAGTTTCGATACTTACTTGGCACCGAAATGGAAACATCGATACTAAGGGGTATCGAAGCCTCCCTTGTCAATCGATACCAATTTTCGATACCAAAACAAAACAGCGTCATTGAGCCTATAAGCATGCGACATGCTTGCACGCCGCGCTCTAATACGGCTGGTGATTGGCTGTCATGTAGAGGCATGCAGGAAACGTTACGCCCACTTTAGCCGGTGTGTTTGTTGTGACTGTGAGCCAGGCGTGCGGTGCGGATAGTATACAAGAAGTTAGCCACTCAAGCTACTCCTATCCTGGATTACCATATGGCGAAGATGATGAAAAGCAGGAAAAGAAACAGAAACAACACGGACTGGTTTCCACAGACAAGAGAAATAATTGAGAGGTGGGTCAGCTCAGCTTACCGCAAGTTAGCGGTTATCAGATCCCTCAGTCTGACAAATCCATGCATCTGGCTGTGAGTTGTAGCATTAGATCGTTTAATTAATTGCCGCCGTAACGTTATGCGCAAGCGGGCATTGTGTATTTTTAGCAACTCGTTAACAAACGCTGATGTCATGATAGTTTGTTGAATGTAAATGCGATTCATTTATATTGATTGGCTAGTCAGTGAAGTTGAGCTGTCTCGTCAGATTTGACAAGAATGACGTTCTGTTGCAGCAGTGAGCACACTGATCTGCAACGCTAGCGTTAATGTTTAATTAATTAGCGTTATGTGCAAGCGGGCAGTTATCGCCCATGTATTTTTAGCAACTCGTTAACAAACGCTGATGTCATGATAGTTTGTTGAATATAAATGCGATTCACTTTGTGGCATATAAGGCTATATTGATAGGCTAGTCAATGCTCAACTAGTCTTCCATGCATGAAGTGGAGCCATCTCATCAGTTTGTACAAGAATAGAGTTCTGTTGCATCAGTGAGCATTAAACCCTGATTTGCAACTCTCTGTTTTGCACTGAAAACTATTCCACTGATTTATTTGTTTTAGCTACATTTCTTTCCTTTGTAGTACTCCAATATTTTTTGTAGGGACGGCAATACGTTTAGATAACTTAAAGTTATGTTAAATACAGTAGGTTTTATTTTTTTCTGCTGTAAAACTTAAGATGGGGGGAAACTAAAGATTTGTAAAATAATTTCAATGTGTAATGCAGTTTTATTTTTGTTAAAATGGATTTTTCTAAAAATTGGTATCGAAAAAAGTATCGTTCAGGAACCGGTATCGAAATCCAAGTATCGAAACGGTATCGATATCGAAAAATTTTGAACGATACCCAGCCCTACATGGAGCGCAGATGTACTTGTACATTGAGCGGAGAGGTACTGGTACATGGAGCGGAGATGTACTTGTACATTGAGCGGAGAGGTACTTGTACATTGAGCGGAGAGGTACTTGTACATGGAGCGGAGATGTACTTGTACATTGAGCGGAGAGGTACTGGTACATGGAGCGGAGATGTACTTGTACATTGAGCGGAGAGGTACTTGTACATGGAGTGGAGATGTACTTGTACATTGAGCGGAGAGGTACTGGTACATGGAGCGGAGATGTACTTGTACATTGAGCGGAGAGGTACTTGTACATGGAGTGGAGATGTACTTGTACATTGAGCGGAGAGGTACTGGTACATGGAGCGGAGATGTACTTGTACATTGAGCGGAGAGGTACTTGTACATGGAGTGGAGATGTACTTGTACATGGAGCGGAGATGTACTTGTACATTGAGCGGAGAGGTACTTGTACATGGAGCGGAGATGTACTTGTACATGGAGCGGAGAGGTACTTGTACATGGAGCGGAGATGTACTTGTACATTGAGCGGAGAGGTACTTGTACATGGAGCGGAGAGGTACTTGTACATGGAGCGGAGATGTACTTGTACATGGAGCGGAGAGGTACTTGTACATGGAGCGGAGATGTACTTGTACATTGAGCGGAGAGGTACTTGTACATGGAGCAGAGATGTACTTGTACATGGAGCGGAGAGGTACTTGTACATGGAGCGGAGAGGTACTTGTACATGGAGCGGAGAGGTACTTGTACATGGAGCGGAGAGGTACTTGTACATTGAGCGGAGAGGTACTTGTACATTGAGCGGAGAGGTACTTGTACATGGAGCTAGGGCTGGGTATCGAGTTTCGATACTTACTTGGCACCGAAATGGAAACATCGATACTAAGGGGTATCGAAGCCTCCCTTGTCAATCGATACCAATTTTCGATACCAAAACAAAACAGCGTCATTGAGCCTATAAGCATGCGACATGCTTGCACGCCGCGCTCTAATACGGCTGGTGATTGGCTGTCATGTAGAGGCATGCAGGAAACGTTACGCCCACTTTAGCCGGTGTGTTTGTTGTGACTGTGAGCCAGGCGTGCGGTGCGGATAGTATACAAGAAGTTAGCCACTCAAGCTACTCCTATCCTGGATTACCATATGGCGAAGATGATGAAAAGCAGGAAAAGAAACAGAAACAACACAGACTGGTTTCCACAGACAAGAGAAATAATTGAGAGGTGGGTCAGCTCAGCTTACCGCAAGTTAGCGGTTATCAGATCCCTCAGTCTGACAAATCCATGCATCTGGCTGTGAGTTGTAGCATTAGATTGTTTAATTAATTGCCGCCGTAACGTTATGCGCAAGCGGGCATTGTGTATTTTTAGCAACTCGTTAACAAACGCTGATGTCATGATAGTTTGTTGAATGTAAATGCGATTCATTTATATTGATTGGCTAGTCAGTGAAGTTGAGCTGTCTCGTCAGATTTGATTTATTTTTTGATTTTTTGATTTATTGATTTTTGCACTGTAAAGACAATACATGCCAAGCGTATTACACCTGGAGGGGAAATTAATAAAATACAAAACATTTCAGTGCTTGGAGAGGTAAGAAACCCTAGAAGGGCTTATCGAGAACCTCACCATGTAAAAAATATCTATTTATATATATTTCTAAAATATATATATATTATAACCAAGGAGATAGTACAGATAATAATACATAGATAGTACAAAAAAATAAAAAATAAAACAAAATAAACAAGACTTAATTGATCAATACATCAAAAGAAATAGAAATTACAATGGCAACAGAAAAAAAAATTAACACAATTCCATTGAGGACAGATGTTCTTTTAGTTTTCTTTTGTAGACGGGTAGGGAGGGTGAGCTGTCCATCAGGTGGATATAGTTGTTCCATAGGATAACACCTTTGTATTTGATGGATAACTGCCCTCTGGTGGTACGACAAAGTGGAATATGCAGGAACTTAGATTGTCTAGTAGTTCTGGAGTGAATGTTTGAGTTTTTAAGAAAATATTGTTGAAAATGATATGGAAGTGTGTGACCCTGATACTGAACCTTGAAAAGAAAAATACATGTTTCCACAATGTTTATGTTATAAACAGTCAATATTTTTAATTTAGAAAATAAGGGGGCAGATGTGACTGTGGACTTGGAACTAGTGGCTATTCTAATAAAACGTTTCTGAATTAAATGGAGTTTATGTAGGTATGTAGGATAAGTGCTGGCCCATAGAATATTGCAATAAGTTAGGTATGGATATACAAGACTATAATATAACATTAATTTGACAAGAATGACGTTCTGTTGCAGCAGTGAGCACACTGATCTGCAACGCTAGCGTTAATGTTTAATTAATTAGCGTTATGTGCAAGCGGGCAGTTATCGCCCATGTATTTTTAGCAACTCGTTAACAAACGCTGATGTCATGATAGTTTGTTGAATATAAATGCGATTCACTTTGTGGCATATAAGGCTATATTGATAGGCTAGTCAATGCTCAACTAGTCTTCCATGCATGAAGTGGAGCCATCTCATCAGTTTGTACAAGAATAGAGTTCTGTTGCATCAGTGAGCATTAAACCCTGATTTGCAACTCTCTGTTTTGCACTGAAAACTATTCCACTGATTTATTTGTTTTAGCTACATTTCTTTCCTTTGTAGTACTCCAATATTTTTTGTAGGGACGGCAATACGTTTAGATAACTTAAAGTTATGTTAAATACAGTAGGTTTTATTTTTTTCTGCTGTAAAACTTAAGATGGGGGGAAACTAAAGATTTGTAAAATAATTTCAATGTGTAATGCAGTTTTATTTTTGTTAAAATGGATTTTTCTAAAAATTGGTATCGAAAAAAGTATCGTTCAGGAACCGGTATCGAAATCCAAGTATCGAAACGGTATCGATATCGAAAAATTTTGAACGATACCCAGCCCTACATGGAGCGCAGATGTACTTGTACATTGAGCGGAGAGGTACTGGTACATGGAGCGGAGATGTACTTGTACATTGAGCGGAGAGGTACTTGTACATTGAGCGGAGAGGTACTTGTACATGGAGCGGAGATGTACTTGTACATTGAGCGGAGAGGTACTGGTACATGGAGCGGAGATGTACTTGTACATTGAGCGGAGAGGTACTTGTACATGGAGTGGAGATGTACTTGTACATTGAGCGGAGAGGTACTGGTACATGGAGCGGAGATGTACTTGTACATTGAGCGGAGAGGTACTTGTACATGGAGTGGAGATGTACTTGTACATTGAGCGGAGAGGTACTGGTACATGGAGCGGAGATGTACTTGTACATTGAGCGGAGAGGTACTTGTACATGGAGTGGAGATGTACTTGTACATGGAGCGGAGATGTACTTGTACATTGAGCGGAGAGGTACTTGTACATGGAGCGGAGATGTACTTGTACATGGAGCGGAGAGGTACTTGTACATGGAGCGGAGAGGTACTTGTACATGGAGCGGAGATGTACTTGTACATGGAGCGGAGATGTACTTGTACATGGAGCGGAGAGGTACTTGTACATGGAGCGGAGAGGTACTTATACATTGAGCGGAGACGTACTTGTACATGGAGCGGAGATGTACTTGTACATTGAGCGGAGAGGTACTTGTACATTGAGCGGAGAGGTACTGGTACATGGAGCGGAGATGTACTTGTACATTGAGCGGAGAGGTACTTGTACATGGAGCGGAGAGGTACTTGTACATTGAGCGGAGAGGTACTTGTACATTGAGCGGAGACGTACTTGTACATTGAGCGGAGATGTACTTGTACATTGAGCGGAGATGTACTTGTACATTGAGCGGAGAGGTACTTGTACATGGAGCGGAGAGGTACTTGTACATTGAGCGGAGAGGTACTTGTACATTGAGCGGAGACGTACTTGTACATTGAGCGGAGATGTACTTGTACATTGAGCGGAGATGTACTTGTACATTGAGCGGAGAGGTACTGGTACATGGAGCGGAGAGGTACTTGTACATGGAGCGGAGAGGTATTTGTACATGGAGCGGAGAGGTATTTGTACATGGAGCGGAGAGGTACTTGTACATTGAGCGGAGAGGTACTTGTACATGGAGCGGAGAGGTACTTGTACATGGAGCGGAGAGGTACTTGTACATGTAGCGGAGAGGTGCTTGTACATGGAGCGGAGAGGTACTTGTACATGGAGCGGAGAGGTATTTGTACATGGAGCGGAGAGGTACTTGTACATGGAGCGGAGAGGTACTTGTACATTCAGCGGAGAGGTACTTGTACATTGAGCGGAGAGGTACTTGTAGATGGAGCGGAGAGGTACTGTTGACACTTGTACATTGAGCGGAGAGGTACTTGTACATGGAGCGGAGAGGTACTTGTACATGGAGCGGAGAGGTACTGTCGACACTTGTACATTGAGCGGAGAGGTACTTGTACATGGAGCGGAGAGGTACTTGTACATGGAGCGGAGATGTACTTGTACAGGGAGCGGAGAGGTACTTGTACATTGAGCGGAGAGGTACTTGTACATGGAGCGGAGAGGTACTTGTACATGGAGCGGAGAGGTACTTGTACATGGAGCGGAGAGGTACTGTCGATACTTGACATTGAGCAGAGAGGTACTTGTACATGGAGCGGAGAGGTACTTGTACATGGAGCGGAGAGGTACTTGTACATGGAGCGGAGAGGTACTTGTACATTGAGCGGAGAGGTACTTGTACATGGAGCGGAGAGGTACTTGTACATTGAGCGGAGAGGTACTTGTACATGGAGCGGAGAGGTACTTGTACATGGAGCGGAGAGGTACTTGTACATGGAGCGGAGAGGTACTTGTACATGGAGCGGAGAGGTACTTGTACATTGAGCGGAGATGTACTTGTACATGGAGCGGAGATGTACTTGTACATGGATCGGAGAGGTACTTGTACATGAGAGCGGAGAGGTACTGTCGACACTTGTACATTGAGCGTAGAGGTACTGTCGACACTTGTACATTGAGCGGAGAGGTACTTGTACATGGAGCGGAGAGGTACTGTCGACACTTGTACATTGAGCGGAGAGGTACTTGTACATTGAGCGGAGAGGTACTTGTACATGGAGCGCAGAGGTACTTGTACATTGAGCGGAGAGGTACTTGTACATGGAGCGGAGAGGTACTTGTACATGAGAGCGGAGAGGTACTTGTACATGGAGCGGAGAGGTACTTGTACATTGAGCGGAGAGGTACTGTCGACACTTGTACATTCAGCGGAGAGGTACTTGTACATGGAGCGGAGAGGTACTGTCGATACTTGACATTGAGCGGAGAGGTACTTGTACATGGAGCGGAGAGGTATTTGTACATTGAGCGGAGAGGTACTTGTACATTGAGCGGAGAGGTACTGTCGACACTTGTACATTCAGCGGAGAGCTACTTGTACATGGAGCGGAGAGGTATTTGTACATTGAGCGGAGAGGTACTTGTACATGGAGCGGAGAGGTACTTGTACATGGAGCGGAGAGGTACTTGTACATGTAGCGGAGAGGTGCTTGTACATGGAGCGGAGAGGTACTTGTACATGGAGCGGAGAGGTATTTGTACATGGAGCGGAGAGGTACTTGTACATGGAGCGGAGAGGTACTTGTACATTCAGCGGAGAGGTACTTGTACATTGAGCGGAGAGGTACTTGTAGATGGAGCGGAGAGGTACTGTCGACACTTGTACATTGAGCGGAGAGGTACTTGTACATGGAGCGGAGAGGTACTTGTACATGGAGCGGAGAGGTACTGTCGACACTTGTACATTGAGCGGAGAGGTACTTGTACATGGAGCGGAGAGGTACTTGTACATGGAGCGGAGATGTACTTGTACAGGGAGCGGAGAGGTACTTGTACATTGAGCGGAGAGGTACTTGTACATGGAGCGGAGAGGTACTTGTACATGGAGCGGAGAGGTACTTGTACATGGAGCGGAGAGGTACTTGTACATTGAGCGGAGAGGTACTTGTACATGGAGCGGAGAGGTACTTGTACATGGAGCGGAGAGGTACTTGTACATGGAGCGGAGAGGTACTTGTACATTGAGCGGAGAGGTACTTGTACATGGAGCGGAGAGGTACTTGTACATTGAGCGGAGAGGTACTTGTACATGGAGCGGAGATGTACTTGTACATTGAGCGGAGAGGTACTGGTACATGGAGCGGAGATGTACTTGTACATTGAGCGGAGAGGTACTTGTACATGGAGTGGAGATGTACTTGTACATTGAGCGGAGAGGTACTGGTACATGGAGCGGAGATGTACTTGTACATTGAGCGGAGAGGTACTTGTACATGGAGTGGAGATGTACTTGTACATTGAGCGGAGAGGTACTGGTACATGTAGCGGAGATGTACTTGTACATTGAGCGGAGAGGTACTTGTACATGGAGTGGAGATGTACTTGTACATGGAGCGGAGATGTACTTGTACATTGAGCGGAGAGGTACTTGTACATGGAGCGGAGATGTACTTGTACATGGAGCGGAGAGGTACTTGTACATGGAGCGGAGAGGTACTTGTACATGGAGCGGAGATGTACTTGTACATGGAGCGGAGATGTACTTGTACATGGAGCGGAGAGGTACTTGTACATGGAGCGGAGAGGTACTTATACATTGAGCGGAGACGTACTTGTACATGGAGCGGAGATGTACTTGTACATTGAGCGGAGAGGTACTTGTACATTGAGCGGAGAGGTACTGGTACATGGAGCGGAGATGTACTTGTACATTGAGCGGAGAGGTACTTGTACATGGAGCGGAGAGGTACTTGTACATTGAGCGGAGAGGTACTTGTACATTGAGCGGAGACGTACTTGTACATTGAGCGGAGATGTACTTGTACATTGAGCGGAGATGTACTTGTACATTGAGCGGAGAGGTACTTGTACATGGAGCGGAGAGGTACTTGTACATTGAGCGGAGAGGTACTTGTACATTGAGCGGAGACGTACTTGTACATTGAGCGGAGATGTACTTGTACATTGAGCGGAGATGTACTTGTACATTGAGCGGAGAGGTACTGGTACATGGAGCGGAGAGGTACTTGTACATGGAGCGGAGAGGTATTTGTACATGGAGCGGAGAGGTATTTGTACATGGAGCGGAGAGGTACTTGTACATTGAGCGGAGAGGTACTTGTACATGGAGCGGAGAGGTACTTGTACATGGAGCGGAGAGGTACTTGTACATGTAGCGGAGAGGTGCTTGTACATGGAGCGGAGAGGTACTTGTACATGGAGCGGAGAGGTATTTGTACATGGAGCGGAGAGGTACTTGTACATGGAGCGGAGAGGTACTTGTACATTCAGCGGAGAGGTACTTGTACATTGAGCGGAGAGGTACTTGTAGATGGAGCGGAGAGGTACTGTCGACACTTGTACATTGAGCGGAGAGGTACTTGTACATGGAGCGGAGAGGTACTTGTACATGGAGCGGAGAGGTACTGTCGACACTTGTACATTGAGCGGAGAGGTACTTGTACATGGAGCGGAGAGGTACTTGTACATGGAGCGGAGATGTACTTGTACAGGGAGCGGAGAGGTACTTGTACATTGAGCGGAGAGGTACTTGTACATGGAGCGGAGAGGTACTTGTACATGGAGCGGAGAGGTACTTGTACATGGAGCGGAGAGGTACTGTCGATACTTGACATTGAGCAGAGAGGTACTTGTACATGGAGCGGAGAGGTACTTGTACATGGAGCGGAGAGGTACTTGTACATGGAGCGGAGAGGTACTTGTACATTGAGCGGAGAGGTACTTGTACATGGAGCGGAGAGGTACTTGTACATTGAGCGGAGAGGTACTTGTACATGGAGCGGAGAGGTACTTGTACATGGAGCGGAGAGGTACTTGTACATGGAGCGGAGAGGTACTTGTACATGGAGCGGAGAGGTACTTGTACATTGAGCGGAGATGTACTTGTACATGGAGCGGAGATGTACTTGTACATGGATCGGAGAGGTACTTGTACATGAGAGCGGAGAGGTACTGTCGACACTTGTACATTGAGCGTAGAGGTACTGTCGACACTTGTACATTGAGCGGAGAGGTACTTGTACATGGAGCGGAGAGGTACTGTCGACACTTGTACATTGAGCGGAGAGGTACTTGTACATTGAGCGGAGAGGTACTTGTACATGGAGCGCAGAGGTACTTATACATTGAGCGGAGACGTACTTGTACATGGAGCGGAGATGTACTTGTACATTGAGCGGAGAGGTACTTGTACATTGAGCGGAGAGGTACTGGTACATGGAGCGGAGATGTACTTGTACATTGAGCGGAGAGGTACTTGTACATGGAGCGGAGAGGTACTTGTACATTGAGCGGAGAGGTACTTGTACATTGAGCGGAGACGTACTTGTACATTGAGCGGAGATGTACTTGTACATTGAGCGGAGATGTACTTGTACATTGAGCGGAGAGGTACTTGTACATGGAGCGGAGAGGTACTTGTACATTGAGCGGAGAGGTACTTGTACATTGAGCGGAGACGTACTTGTACATTGAGCGGAGATGTACTTGTACATTGAGCGGAGATGTACTTGTACATTGAGCGGAGAGGTACTGGTACATGGAGCGGAGAGGTACTTGTACATGGAGCGGAGAGGTATTTGTACATGGAGCGGAGAGGTATTTGTACATGGAGCGGAGAGGTACTTGTACATTGAGCGGAGAGGTACTTGTACATGGAGCGGAGAGGTACTTGTACATGGAGCGGAGAGGTACTTGTACATGTAGCGGAGAGGTGCTTGTACATGGAGCGGAGAGGTACTTGTACATGGAGCGGAGAGGTATTTGTACATGGAGCGGAGAGGTACTTGTACATGGAGCGGAGAGGTACTTGTACATTCAGCGGAGAGGTACTTGTACATTGAGCGGAGAGGTACTTGTAGATGGAGCGGAGAGGTACTGTTGACACTTGTACATTGAGCGGAGAGGTACTTGTACATGGAGCGGAGAGGTACTTGTACATGGAGCGGAGAGGTACTGTCGACACTTGTACATTGAGCGGAGAGGTACTTGTACATGGAGCGGAGAGGTACTTGTACATGGAGCGGAGATGTACTTGTACAGGGAGCGGAGAGGTACTTGTACATTGAGCGGAGAGGTACTTGTACATGGAGCGGAGAGGTACTTGTACATGGAGCGGAGAGGTACTTGTACATGGAGCGGAGAGGTACTGTCGATACTTGACATTGAGCAGAGAGGTACTTGTACATGGAGCGGAGAGGTACTTGTACATGGAGCGGAGAGGTACTTGTACATGGAGCGGAGAGGTACTTGTACATTGAGCGGAGAGGTACTTGTACATGGAGCGGAGAGGTACTTGTACATTGAGCGGAGAGGTACTTGTACATGGAGCGGAGAGGTACTTGTACATGGAGCGGAGAGGTACTTGTACATGGAGCGGAGAGGTACTTGTACATGGAGCGGAGAGGTACTTGTACATTGAGCGGAGATGTACTTGTACATGGAGCGGAGATGTACTTGTACATGGATCGGAGAGGTACTTGTACATGAGAGCGGAGAGGTACTGTCGACACTTGTACATTGAGCGTAGAGGTACTGTCGACACTTGTACATTGAGCGGAGAGGTACTTGTACATGGAGCGGAGAGGTACTGTCGACACTTGTACATTGAGCGGAGAGGTACTTGTACATTGAGCGGAGAGGTACTTGTACATGGAGCGCAGAGGTACTTGTACATTGAGCGGAGAGGTACTTGTACATGGAGCGGAGAGGTACTTGTACATGAGAGCGGAGAGGTACTTGTACATGGAGCGGAGAGGTACTTGTACATTGAGCGGAGAGGTACTGTCGACACTTGTACATTCAGCGGAGAGGTACTTGTACATGGAGCGGAGAGGTACTGTCGATACTTGACATTGAGCGGAGAGGTACTTGTACATGGAGCGGAGAGGTATTTGTACATTGAGCGGAGAGGTACTTGTACATTGAGCGGAGAGGTACTGTCGACACTTGTACATTCAGCGGAGAGCTACTTGTACATGGAGCGGAGAGGTATTTGTACATTGAGCGGAGAGGTACTTGTACATGGAGCGGAGAGGTACTTGTACATGGAGCGGAGAGGTACTTGTACATGTAGCGGAGAGGTGCTTGTACATGGAGCGGAGAGGTACTTGTACATGGAGCGGAGAGGTATTTGTACATGGAGCGGAGAGGTACTTGTACATGGAGCGGAGAGGTACTTGTACATTCAGCGGAGAGGTACTTGTACATTGAGCGGAGAGGTACTTGTAGATGGAGCGGAGAGGTACTGTCGACACTTGTACATTGAGCGGAGAGGTACTTGTACATGGAGCGGAGAGGTACTTGTACATGGAGCGGAGAGGTACTGTCGACACTTGTACATTGAGCGGAGAGGTACTTGTACATGGAGCGGAGAGGTACTTGTACATGGAGCGGAGATGTACTTGTACAGGGAGCGGAGAGGTACTTGTACATTGAGCGGAGAGGTACTTGTACATGGAGCGGAGAGGTACTTGTACATGGAGCGGAGAGGTACTTGTACATGGAGCGGAGAGGTACTTGTACATTGAGCGGAGAGGTACTTGTACATGGAGCGGAGAGGTACTTGTACATGGAGCGGAGAGGTACTTGTACATGGAGCGGAGAGGTACTTGTACATTGAGCGGAGAGGTACTTGTACATGGAGCGGAGAGGTACTTGTACATTGAGCGGAGAGGTACTTGTACATGGAGCGGAGATGTACTTGTACATTGAGCGGAGAGGTACTGGTACATGGAGCGGAGATGTACTTGTACATTGAGCGGAGAGGTACTTGTACATGGAGTGGAGATGTACTTGTACATTGAGCGGAGAGGTACTGGTACATGGAGCGGAGATGTACTTGTACATTGAGCGGAGAGGTACTTGTACATGGAGTGGAGATGTACTTGTACATTGAGCGGAGAGGTACTGGTACATGTAGCGGAGATGTACTTGTACATTGAGCGGAGAGGTACTTGTACATGGAGTGGAGATGTACTTGTACATGGAGCGGAGATGTACTTGTACATTGAGCGGAGAGGTACTTGTACATGGAGCGGAGATGTACTTGTACATGGAGCGGAGAGGTACTTGTACATGGAGCGGAGAGGTACTTGTACATGGAGCGGAGATGTACTTGTACATGGAGCGGAGATGTACTTGTACATGGAGCGGAGAGGTACTTGTACATGGAGCGGAGAGGTACTTATACATTGAGCGGAGACGTACTTGTACATGGAGCGGAGATGTACTTGTACATTGAGCGGAGAGGTACTTGTACATTGAGCGGAGAGGTACTGGTACATGGAGCGGAGATGTACTTGTACATTGAGCGGAGAGGTACTTGTACATGGAGCGGAGAGGTACTTGTACATTGAGCGGAGAGGTACTTGTACATTGAGCGGAGACGTACTTGTACATTGAGCGGAGATGTACTTGTACATTGAGCGGAGATGTACTTGTACATTGAGCGGAGAGGTACTTGTACATGGAGCGGAGAGGTACTTGTACATTGAGCGGAGAGGTACTTGTACATTGAGCGGAGACGTACTTGTACATTGAGCGGAGATGTACTTGTACATTGAGCGGAGATGTACTTGTACATTGAGCGGAGAGGTACTGGTACATGGAGCGGAGAGGTACTTGTACATGGAGCGGAGAGGTATTTGTACATGGAGCGGAGAGGTATTTGTACATGGAGCGGAGAGGTACTTGTACATTGAGCGGAGAGGTACTTGTACATGGAGCGGAGAGGTACTTGTACATGGAGCGGAGAGGTACTTGTACATGTAGCGGAGAGGTGCTTGTACATGGAGCGGAGAGGTACTTGTACATGGAGCGGAGAGGTATTTGTACATGGAGCGGAGAGGTACTTGTACATGGAGCGGAGAGGTACTTGTACATTCAGCGGAGAGGTACTTGTACATTGAGCGGAGAGGTACTTGTAGATGGAGCGGAGAGGTACTGTCGACACTTGTACATTGAGCGGAGAGGTACTTGTACATGGAGCGGAGAGGTACTTGTACATGGAGCGGAGAGGTACTGTCGACACTTGTACATTGAGCGGAGAGGTACTTGTACATGGAGCGGAGAGGTACTTGTACATGGAGCGGAGATGTACTTGTACAGGGAGCGGAGAGGTACTTGTACATTGAGCGGAGAGGTACTTGTACATGGAGCGGAGAGGTACTTGTACATGGAGCGGAGAGGTACTTGTACATGGAGCGGAGAGGTACTGTCGATACTTGACATTGAGCAGAGAGGTACTTGTACATGGAGCGGAGAGGTACTTGTACATGGAGCGGAGAGGTACTTGTACATGGAGCGGAGAGGTACTTGTACATTGAGCGGAGAGGTACTTGTACATGGAGCGGAGAGGTACTTGTACATTGAGCGGAGAGGTACTTGTACATGGAGCGGAGAGGTACTTGTACATGGAGCGGAGAGGTACTTGTACATGGAGCGGAGAGGTACTTGTACATGGAGCGGAGAGGTACTTGTACATTGAGCGGAGATGTACTTGTACATGGAGCGGAGATGTACTTGTACATGGATCGGAGAGGTACTTGTACATGAGAGCGGAGAGGTACTGTCGACACTTGTACATTGAGCGTAGAGGTACTGTCGACACTTGTACATTGAGCGGAGAGGTACTTGTACATGGAGCGGAGAGGTACTGTCGACACTTGTACATTGAGCGGAGAGGTACTTGTACATTGAGCGGAGAGGTACTTGTACATGGAGCGCAGAGGTACTTGTACATTGAGCGGAGAGGTACTTGTACATTGAGCGGAGACGTACTTGTACATTGAGCGGAGATGTACTTGTACATTGAGCGGAGATGTACTTGTACATTGAGCGGAGAGGTACTGGTACATGGAGCGGAGAGGTACTTGTACATGGAGCGGAGAGGTACTTGTACATGGAGCGGAGAGGTACTTGTACATTGAGCGGAGAGGTACTTGTACATTGAGCGGAGACGTACTTGTACATTGAGCGGAGATGTACTTGTACATTGAGCGGAGATGTACTTGTACATTGAGCGGAGAGGTACTGGTACATGGAGCGGAGAGGTACTTGTACATGGAGCGGAGAGGTATTTGTACATGGAGCGGAGAGGTATTTGTACATGGAGCGGAGAGGTACTTGTACATTGAGCGGAGAGGTACTTGTACATGGAGCGGAGAGGTACTTGTACATGGAGCGGAGAGGTACTTGTACATGTAGCGGAGAGGTGCTTGTACATGGAGCGGAGAGGTACTTGTACATGGAGCGGAGAGGTATTTGTACATGGAGCGGAGAGGTACTTGTACATGGAGCGGAGAGGTACTTGTACATTCAGCGGAGAGGTACTTGTACATTGAGCGGAGAGGTACTTGTAGATGGAGCGGAGAGGTACTGTCGACACTTGTACATTGAGCGGAGAGGTACTTGTACATGGAGCGGAGAGGTACTTGTACATGGAGCGGAGAGGTACTGTCGACACTTGTACATTGAGCGGAGAGGTACTTGTACATGGAGCGGAGAGGTACTTGTACATGGAGCGGAGATGTACTTGTACAGGGAGCGGAGAGGTACTTGTACATTGAGCGGAGAGGTACTTGTACATGGAGCGGAGAGGTACTTGTACATGGAGCGGAGAGGTACTTGTACATGGAGCGGAGAGGTACTGTCGATACTTGACATTGAGCAGAGAGGTACTTGTACATGGAGCGGAGAGGTACTTGTACATGGAGCTGAGAGGTACTTGTACATGGAGCGGAGAGGTACTTGTACATTGAGCGGAGAGGTACTTGTACATGGAGCGGAGAGGTACTTGTACATTGAGCGGAGAGGTACTTGTACATGGAGCGGAGAGGTACTTGTACATGGAGCGGAGAGGTACTTGTACATGGAGCGGAGAGGTACTTGTACATGGAGCGGAGAGGTACTTGTACATTGAGCGGAGATGTACTTGTACATGGAGCGGAGATGTACTTGTACATGGATCGGAGAGGTACTTGTACATGAGAGCGGAGAGGTACTGTCGACACTTGTACATTGAGCGTAGAGGTACTGTCGACACTTGTACATTGAGCGGAGAGGTACTTGTACATGGAGCGGAGAGGTACTGTCGACACTTGTACATTGAGCGGAGAGGTACTTGTACATTGAGCGGAGAGGTACTTGTACATGGAGCGCAGAGGTACTTGTACATTGAGCGGAGAGGTACTTGTACATGGAGCGGAGAGGTACTTGTACATGAGAGCGGAGAGGTACTTGTACATGGAGCGGAGAGGTACTTGTACATTGAGCGGAGAGGTACTGTCGACACTTGTACATTCAGCGGAGAGGTACTTGTACATGGAGCGGAGAGGTACTGTCGATACTTGACATTGAGCGGAGAGGTACTTGTACATGGAGCGGAGAGGTATTTGTACATTGAGCGGAGAGGTACTTGTACATTGAGCGGAGAGGTACTGTCGACACTTGTACATTCAGCGGAGAGCTACTTGTACATGGAGCGGAGAGGTATTTGTACATTGAGCGGAGAGGTACTTGTACATGGAGCGGAGAGGTACTTGTACATGGAGCGGAGAGGTACTTGTACATGTAGCGGAGAGGTGCTTGTACATGGAGCGGAGAGGTACTTGTACATGGAGCGGAGAGGTATTTGTACATGGAGCGGAGAGGTACTTGTACATGGAGCGGAGAGGTACTTGTACATTCAGCGGAGAGGTACTTGTACATTGAGCGGAGAGGTACTTGTAGATGGAGCGGAGAGGTACTGTCGACACTTGTACATTGAGCGGAGAGGTACTTGTACATGGAGCGGAGAGGTACTTGTACATGGAGCGGAGAGGTACTGTCGACACTTGTACATTGAGCGGAGAGGTACTTGTACATGGAGCGGAGAGGTACTTGTACATGGAGCGGAGATGTACTTGTACAGGGAGCGGAGAGGTACTTGTACATTGAGCGGAGAGGTACTTGTACATGGAGCGGAGAGGTACTTGTACATGGAGCGGAGAGGTACTTGTACATGGAGCGGAGAGGTACTTGTACATTGAGCGGAGAGGTACTTGTACATGGAGCGGAGAGGTACTTGTACATGGAGCGGAGAGGTACTTGTACATGGAGCGGAGAGGTACTTGTACATTGAGCGGAGAGGTACTTGTACATGGAGCGGAGAGGTACTTGTACATTGAGCGGAGAGGTACTTGTACATGGAGCGGAGAGGTACTTGTACATGGAGCGGAGAGGTACTTGTACATTGAGCGGAGAGGTACTTGTACATGGAGCGGAGAGGTACTTGTACATGAGAGCGGAGAGGTACTTGTACATGGAGCGGAGAGGTACTTGTACATTGAGCGGAGAGGTACTGTCGACACTTGTACATTCAGCGGAGAGGTACTTGTACATGGAGCGGAGAGGTACTGTCGATACTTGACATTGAGCGGAGAGGTACTTGTACATGGAGCGGAGAGGTATTTGTACATTGAGCGGAGAGGTACTTGTACATTGAGCGGAGAGGTACTGTCGACACTTGTACATTCAGCGGAGAGCTACTTGTACATGGAGCGGAGAGGTATTTGTACATTGAGCGGAGAGGTACTTGTACATGGAGCGGAGAGGTACTTGTACATGGAGCGGAGAGGTACTTGTACATGTAGCGGAGAGGTGCTTGTACATGGAGCGGAGAGGTACTTGTACATGGAGCGGAGAGGTATTTGTACATGGAGCGGAGAGGTACTTGTACATGGAGCGGAGAGGTACTTGTACATTCAGCGGAGAGGTACTTGTACATTGAGCGGAGAGGTACTTGTAGATGGAGCGGAGAGGTACTGTCGACACTTGTACATTGAGCGGAGAGGTACTTGTACATGGAGCGGAGATGTACTTGTACATGGAGCGGAGAGGTACTGTCGACACTTGTACATTGAGCGGAGAGGTACTTGTACATGGAGCGGAGAGGTACTTGTACATGGAGCGGAGATGTACTTGTACAGGGAGCGGAGAGGTACTTGTACATTGAGCGGAGAGGTACTTGTACATGGAGCGGAGAGGTACTTGTACATGGAGCGGAGAGGTACTTGTACATGGAGCGGAGAGGTACTTGTACATTGAGCGGAGAGGTACTTGTACATGGAGCGGAGAGGTACTTGTACATGGAGCGGAGAGGTACTTGTACATGGAGCGGAGAGGTACTTGTACATTGAGCGGAGAGGTACTTGTACATGGAGCGGAGAGGTACTTGTACATTGAGCGGAGAGGTACTTGTACATGGAGCGGAGAGGTACTTGTACATGGAGCGGAGAGGTACTTGTACATTGAGCGGAGATGTACTTGTACATGGAGCGGAGATGTACTTGTACATGGATCGGAGAGGTACTTGTACATGAGAGCGGAGAGGTACTGTCGACACTTGTACATTGAGCGGAGAGGTACTTGTACATTGAGCGGAGAGGTACTTGTACATGGAGCGCAGAGGTACTTGTACATTGAGCGGAGAGGTACTTGTACATGGAGCGGAGAGGTACTTGTACATGAGAGCGGAGAGGTACTTGTACATGGAGCGGAGAGGTACTTGTACATTGAGCGGAGAGGTACTGTCGACACTTGTACATTCAGCGGAGAGGTACTTGTACATGGAGCGGAGAGGTACTGTCGATACTTGACATTGAGCGGAGAGGTACTTGTACATGGAGCGGAGAGGTACTTGTACATGGAGCGGAGAGGTACTTGTACATGGAGCGGAGAGGTACTTGTACATTGAGCGGAGAGGTACTTGTACATGGAGCGGAGAGGTACTTGTACATTGAGCGGAGAGGTACTTGTACATGGAGCGGAGAGGTACTTGTACATGGAGCGGAGAGGTACTTGTACATGGAGCGGAGAGGTACTTGTACATGGAGCGGAGAGGTACTTGTACATTGAGCGGAGATGTACTTGTACATGGAGCGGAGATGTACTTGTACATGGATCGGAGAGGTACTTGTACATGAGAGCGGAGAGGTACTGTCGACACTTGTACATTGAGCGTAGAGGTACTGTCGACACTTGTACATTGAGCGGAGAGGTACTTGTACATGGAGCGGAGAGGTACTGTCGACACTTGTACATTGAGCGGAGAGGTACTTGTACATTGAGCGGAGAGGTACTTGTACATGGAGCGCAGAGGTACTTGTACATTGAGCGGAGAGGTACTTGTACATGGAGCGGAGAGGTACTTGTACATGAGAGCGGAGAGGTACTTGTACATGGAGCGGAGAGGTACTTGTACATTGAGCGGAGAGGTACTGTCGACACTTGTACATTCAGCGGAGAGGTACTTGTACATGGAGCGGAGAGGTACTGTCGATACTTGACATTGAGCGGAGAGGTACTTGTACATGGAGCGGAGAGGTATTTGTACATTGAGCGGAGAGGTACTTGTACATTGAGCGGAGAGGTACTGTCGACACTTGTACATTCAGCGGAGAGCTACTTGTACATGGAGCGGAGAGGTATTTGTACATTGAGCGGAGAGGTACTTGTACATGGAGCGGAGAGGTACTTGTACATAGAGCGGAGAGGTACTTATACATGGAGCGGAGAGGTATTTGTACATTGAGCGGAGAGGTACTTGTACATGGAACGGAGAGGTACTTGTACATGAGAGCGGAGAGGTATTTGTACATGGAGCGGAAAGGTACTGTCGACACTTGTACATTGAGCGGAGAGCTACTTGTACATGGAGCGGAGAGGTACTTGTACATGAGAGCGGAGAGGTACTTGTACATGGAGCGGAGAGGTATTTGTACATGGAGCGGAGAGGTACTGTCGACACTTGACATTGAGCGGAGAGGTACTTGTACATGGAGCGGAGAGGTACTTGTACATGAGAGCGGAGAGGTATTTGTACATGGAGCGGAGAGGTACTGTCGACACTTGACATTGAGCGGAGAGGTACTTGTACATGGAGCGGAGAGGTACTTGTACATGGAGCGGAGAGGTACTTGTACATGGAGCGGAGAGGTACTTGTACATGGAGCGGAGAGGTACTTGTACATGGAGCGGAGATGTACTTGTACATTGAGCGGAGAGGTACTTGTACATGGAGCAGAGATGTACTTGTACATGGAGCGGAGATGTACTTGTACATTGAGCGGTGAGGTACTTGTACATGGAGCGGAGAGGTACTTGTACATGGAGCGGAGATGTACTTGTACATGGAGCGGAGAGGTACTTGTACATGGAGCGGAGATGTACTTGTACATTGAGCGGAGAGGTACTTGTACATGGAGCAGAGATGTACTTGTACATGGAGCGGAGAGGTACTTGTACATGGAGCGGAGAGGTACTTGTACATGGAGCGGAGAGGTACTTGTACATGGAGCGGAGAGGTACTTGTACATTGAGCGGAGAGGTACTTGTACATTGAGCGGAGAGGTACTTGTACATGGAGCTAGGGCTGGGTATCGAGTTTCGATACTTACTTGGCACCGAAATGGAAACATCGATACTAAGGGGTATCGAAGCCTCCCTTGTCAATCGATACCAATTTTCGATACCAAAACAAAACAGCGTCATTGAGCCTATAAGCATGCGACATGCTTGCACGCCGCGCTCTAATACGGCTGGTGATTGGCTGTCATGTAGAGGCATGCAGGAAACGTTACGCCCACTTTAGCCGGTGTGTTTGTTGTGACTGTGAGCCAGGCGTGCGGTGCGGATAGTATACAAGAAGTTAGCCACTCAAGCTACTCCTATCCTGGATTACCATATGGCGAAGATGATGAAAAGCAGGAAAAGAAACAGAAACAACACGGACTGGTTTCCACAGACAAGAGAAATAATTGAGAGGTGGGTCAGCTCAGCTTACCGCAAGTTAGCGGTTATCAGATCCCTCAGTCTGACAAATCCATGCATCTGGCTGTGAGTTGTAGCATTAGATCGTTTAATTAATTGCCGCCGTAACGTTATGCGCAAGCGGGCATTGTGTATTTTTAGCAACTCGTTAACAAACGCTGATGTCATGATAGTTTGTTGAATGTAAATGCGATTCATTTATATTGATTGGCTAGTCAGTGAAGTTGAGCTGTCTCGTCAGATTTGACAAGAATGACGTTCTGTTGCAGCAGTGAGCACACTGATCTGCAACGCTAGCGTTAATGTTTAATTAATTAGCGTTATGTGCAAGCGGGCAGTTATCGCCCATGTATTTTTAGCAACTCGTTAACAAACGCTGATGTCATGATAGTTTGTTGAATATAAATGCGATTCACTTTGTGGCATATAAGGCTATATTGATAGGCTAGTCAATGCTCAACTAGTCTTCCATGCATGAAGTGGAGCCATCTCATCAGTTTGTACAAGAATAGAGTTCTGTTGCATCAGTGAGCATTAAACCCTGATTTGCAACTCTCTGTTTTGCACTGAAAACTATTCCACTGATTTATTTGTTTTAGCTACATTTCTTTCCTTTGTAGTACTCCAATATTTTTTGTAGGGACGGCAATACGTTTAGAGAACTTAAAGTTAAGTTAAATACAGTAGGTTTTATTTTTTTCTGCTGTAAAACTTAAGATGGGGGGAAACTAAAGATTTGTAAAATAATTTCAATGTGTAATGCAGTTTTATTTTTGTTAAAATGGATTTTTCTAAAAATTGGTATCGAAAAAAGTATCGTTCAGGAACCGGTATCGAAATCCAAGTATCGAAACGGTATCGATATCGAAAAATTTTGAACGATACCCAGCCCTACATGGAGCGCAGATGTACTTGTACATTGAGCGGAGAGGTACTGGTACATGGAGCGGAGATGTACTTGTACATTGAGCGGAGAGGTACTTGTACATTGAGCGGAGAGGTACTTGTACATGGAGCGGAGATGTACTTGTACATTGAGCGGAGAGGTACTGGTACATGGAGCGGAGATGTACTTGTACATTGAGCGGAGAGGTACTTGTACATGGAGTGGAGATGTACTTGTACATTGAGCGGAGAGGTACTGGTACATGGAGCGGAGATGTACTTGTACATTGAGCGGAGAGGTACTTGTACATGGAGTGGAGATGTACTTGTACATTGAGCGGAGAGGTACTGGTACATGGAGCGGAGATGTACTTGTACATTGAGCGGAGAGGTACTTGTACATGGAGTGGAGATGTACTTGTACATGGAGCGGAGATGTACTTGTACATTGAGCGGAGAGGTACTTGTACATGGAGCGGAGATGTACTTGTACATGGAGCGGAGAGGTACTTGTACATGGAGCGGAGATGTACTTGTACATTGAGCGGAGAGGTACTTGTACATGGAGCAGAGAGGTACTTGTACATGGAGCGGAGATGTACTTGTACATGGAGCGGAGAGGTACTTGTACATGAGAGCGGAGAGGTACTTGTACATGGAGCGGAGAGGTATTTGTACATGGAGCGGAGAGGTACTGTCGACACTTGACATTGAGCGGAGAGGTACTTGTACATGGAGCGGAGAGGTACTTGTACATGAGAGCGGAGAGGTATTTGTACATGGAGCGGAGAGGTACTGTCGACACTTGACATTGAGCGGAGAGGTACTTGTACATGGAGCGGAGAGGTACTTGTACATGGAGCGGAGAGGTACTTGTACATGGAGCGGAGAGGTACTTGTACATGGAGCGGAGAGGTACTTGTACATGGAGCGGAGATGTACTTGTACATTGAGCGGAGAGGTACTTGTACATGGAGCAGAGATGTACTTGTACATGGAGCGGAGATGTACTTGTACATTGAGCGGTGAGGTACTTGTACATGGAGCGGAGAGGTACTTGTACATGGAGCGGAGATGTACTTGTACATGGAGCGGAGAGGTACTTGTACATGGAGCGGAGATGTACTTGTACATTGAGCGGAGAGGTACTTGTACATGGAGCAGAGATGTACTTGTACATGGAGCGGAGAGGTACTTGTACATGGAGCGGAGAGGTACTTGTACATGGAGCGGAGAGGTACTTGTACATGGAGCGGAGAGGTACTTGTACATTGAGCGGAGAGGTACTTGTACATTGAGCGGAGAGGTACTTGTACATGGAGCTAGGGCTGGGTATCGAGTTTCGATACTTACTTGGCACCGAAATGGAAACATCGATACTAAGGGGTATCGAAGCCTCCCTTGTCAATCGATACCAATTTTCGATACCAAAACAAAACAGCGTCATTGAGCCTATAAGCATGCGACATGCTTGCACGCCGCGCTCTAATACGGCTGGTGATTGGCTGTCATGTAGAGGCATGCAGGAAACGTTACGCCCACTTTAGCCGGTGTGTTTGTTGTGACTGTGAGCCAGGCGTGCGGTGCGGATAGTATACAAGAAGTTAGCCACTCAAGCTACTCCTATCCTGGATTACCATATGGCGAAGATGATGAAAAGCAGGAAAAGAAACAGAAACAACACGGACTGGTTTCCACAGACAAGAGAAATAATTGAGAGGTGGGTCAGCTCAGCTTACCGCAAGTTAGCGGTTATCAGATCCCTCAGTCTGACAAATCCATGCATCTGGCTGTGAGTTGTAGCATTAGATCGTTTAATTAATTGCCGCCGTAACGTTATGCGCAAGCGGGCATTGTGTATTTTTAGCAACTCGTTAACAAACGCTGATGTCATGATAGTTTGTTGAATGTAAATGCGATTCATTTATATTGATTGGCTAGTCAGTGAAGTTGAGCTGTCTCGTCAGATTTGACAAGAATGACGTTCTGTTGCAGCAGTGAGCACACTGATCTGCAACGCTAGCGTTAATGTTTAATTAATTAGCGTTATGTGCAAGCGGGCAGTTATCGCCCATGTATTTTTAGCAACTCGTTAACAAACGCTGATGTCATGATAGTTTGTTGAATATAAATGCGATTCACTTTGTGGCATATAAGGCTATATTGATAGGCTAGTCAATGCTCAACTAGTCTTCCATGCATGAAGTGGAGCCATCTCATCAGTTTGTACAAGAATAGAGTTCTGTTGCATCAGTGAGCATTAAACCCTGATTTGCAACTCTCTGTTTTGCACTGAAAACTATTCCACTGATTTATTTGTTTTAGCTACATTTCTTTCCTTTGTAGTACTCCAATATTTTTTGTAGGGACGGCAATACGTTTAGAGAACTTAAAGTTAAGTTAAATACAGTAGGTTTTATTTTTTTCTGCTGTAAAACTTAAGATGGGGGGAAACTAAATATTTGTAAAATAATTTCAATGTGTAATGCAGTTTTATTTTTGTTAAAATGGATTTTTCTAAAAATTGGTATCGAAAAAAGTATCGTTCAGGAACCGGTATCGAAATCCAAGTATCGAAACGGTATCGATATCGAAAAATTTTGAACGATACCCAGCCCTACATGGAGCGCAGATGTACTTGTACATTGAGCGGAGAGGTACTGGTACATGGAGCGGAGATGTACTTGTACATTGAGCGGAGAGGTACTTGTACATTGAGCGGAGAGGTACTTGTACATGGAGCGGAGATGTACTTGTACATTGAGCGGAGAGGTACTGGTACATGGAGCGGAGATGTACTTGTACATTGAGCGGAGAGGTACTTGTACATGGAGTGGAGATGTACTTGTACATTGAGCGGAGAGGTACTGGTACATGGAGCGGAGATGTACTTGTACATTGAGCGGAGAGGTACTTGTACATGGAGTGGAGATGTACTTGTACATTGAGCGGAGAGGTACTGGTACATGGAGCGGAGATGTACTTGTACATTGAGCGGAGAGGTACTTGTACATGGAGTGGAGATGTACTTGTACATGGAGCGGAGATGTACTTGTACATTGAGCGGAGAGGTACTTGTACATGGAGCGGAGATGTACTTGTACATGGAGCGGAGAGGTACTTGTACATGGAGCGGAGATGTACTTGTACATTGAGCGGAGAGGTACTTGTACATGGAGCAGAGAGGTACTTGTACATGGAGCGGAGATGTACTTGTACATGGAGCGGAGAGGTACTTGTACATGAGAGCGGAGAGGTACTTGTACATGGAGCGGAGAGGTATTTGTACATGGAGCGGAGAGGTACTGTCGACACTTGACATTGAGCGGAGAGGTACTTGTACATGGAGCGGAGAGGTACTTGTACATGAGAGCGGAGAGGTATTTGTACATGGAGCGGAGAGGTACTGTCGACACTTGACATTGAGCGGAGAGGTACTTGTACATGGAGCGGAGAGGTACTTGTACATGGAGCGGAGAGGTACTTGTACATGGAGCGGAGAGGTACTTGTACATGGAGCGGAGAGGTACTTGTACATGGAGCGGAGATGTACTTGTACATTGAGCGGAGAGGTACTTGTACATGGAGCAGAGATGTACTTGTACATGGAGCGGAGATGTACTTGTACATTGAGCGGTGAGGTACTTGTACATGGAGCGGAGAGGTACTTGTACATGGAGCGGAGATGTACTTGTACATGGAGCGGAGAGGTACTTGTACATGGAGCGGAGATGTACTTGTACATTGAGCGGAGAGGTACTTGTACATGGAGCAGAGATGTACTTGTACATGGAGCGGAGAGGTACTTGTACATGGAGCGGAGAGGTACTTGTACATGGAGCGGAGAGGTACTTGTACATGGAGCGGAGAGGTACTTGTACATTGAGCGGAGAGGTACTTGTACATTGAGCGGAGAGGTACTTGTACATGGAGCTAGGGCTGGGTATCGAGTTTCGATACTTACTTGGCACCGAAATGGAAACATCGATACTAAGGGGTATCGAAGCCTCCCTTGTCAATCGATACCAATTTTCGATACCAAAACAAAACAGCGTCATTGAGCCTATAAGCATGCGACATGCTTGCACGCCGCGCTCTAATACGGCTGGTGATTGGCTGTCATGTAGAGGCATGCAGGAAACGTTACGCCCACTTTAGCCGGTGTGTTTGTTGTGACTGTGAGCCAGGCGTGCGGTGCGGATAGTATACAAGAAGTTAGCCACTCAAGCTACTCCTATCCTGGATTACCATATGGCGAAGATGATGAAAAGCAGGAAAATAAACAGAAACAACACGGACTGGTTTCCACAGACAAGAGAAATAATTGAGAGGTGGGTCAGCTCAGCTTACCGCAAGTTAGCGGTTATCAGATCCCTCAGTCTGACAAATCCATGCATCTGGCTGTGAGTTGTAGCATTAGATCGTTTAATTAATTGCCGCCGTAACGTTATGCGCAAGCGGGCATTGTGTATTTTTAGCAACTCGTTAACAAACGCTGATGTCATGATAGTTTGTTGAATGTAAATGCGATTCATTTATATTGATTGGCTAGTCAGTGAAGTTGAGCTGTCTCGTCAGATTTGACAAGAATGACGTTCTGTTGCAGCAGTGAGCACACTGATCTGCAACGCTAGCGTTAATGTTTAATTAATTAGCGTTATGTGCAAGCGGGCAGTTATCGCCCATGTATTTTTAGCAACTCGTTAACAAACGCTGATGTCATGATAGTTTGTTGAATATAAATGCGATTCACTTTGTGGCATATAAGGCTATATTGATAGGCTAGTCAATGCTCAACTAGTCTTCCATGCATGAAGTGGAGCCATCTCATCAGTTTGTACAAGAATAGAGTTCTGTTGCATCAGTGAGCATTAAACCCTGATTTGCAACTCTCTGTTTTGCACTGAAAACTATTCCACTGATTTATTTGTTTTAGCTACATTTCTTTCCTTTGTAGTACTCCAATATTTTTTGTAGGGACGGCAATACGTTTAGAGAACTTAAAGTTAAGTTAAATACAGTAGGTTTTATTTTTTTCTGCTGTAAAACTTAAGATGGGGGGAAACTAAAGATTTGTAAAATAATTTCAATGTGTAATGCAGTTTTATTTTTGTTAAAATGGATTTTTCTAAAAATTGGTATCGAAAAAAGTATCGTTCAGGAACCGGTATCGAAATCCAAGTATCGAAACGGTATCGATATCGAAAAATTTTGAACGATACCCAGCCCTACATGGAGCGCAGATGTACTTGTACATTGAGCGGAGAGGTACTGGTACATGGAGCGGAGATGTACTTGTACATTGAGCGGAGAGGTACTTGTACATTGAGCGGAGAGGTACTTGTACATGGAGCGGAGATGTACTTGTACATTGAGCGGAGAGGTACTGGTACATGGAGCGGAGATGTACTTGTACATTGAGCGGAGAGGTACTTGTACATGGAGTGGAGATGTACTTGTACATTGAGCGGAGAGGTACTGGTACATGGAGCGGAGATGTACTTGTACATTGAGCGGAGAGGTACTTGTACATGGAGTGGAGATGTACTTGTACATTGAGCGGAGAGGTACTGGTACATGGAGCGGAGATGTACTTGTACATTGAGCGGAGAGGTACTTGTACATGGAGTGGAGATGTACTTGTACATGGAGCGGAGATGTACTTGTACATTGAGCGGAGAGGTACTTGTACATGGAGCGGAGATGTACTTGTACATGGAGCGGAGAGGTACTTGTACATGGAGCGGAGATGTACTTGTACATTGAGCGGAGAGGTACTTGTACATGGAGCAGAGAGGTACTTGTACATGGAGCGGAGATGTACTTGTACATGGAGCGGAGAGGTACTTGTACATGAGAGCGGAGAGGTACTTGTACATGGAGCGGAGAGGTATTTGTACATGGAGCGGAGAGGTACTGTCGACACTTGACATTGAGCGGAGAGGTACTTGTACATGGAGCGGAGAGGTACTTGTACATGAGAGCGGAGAGGTATTTGTACATGGAGCGGAGAGGTACTGTCGACACTTGACATTGAGCGGAGAGGTACTTGTACATGGAGCGGAGAGGTACTTGTACATGGAGCGGAGAGGTACTTGTACATGGAGCGGAGAGGTACTTGTACATGGAGCGGAGAGGTACTTGTACATGGAGCGGAGATGTACTTGTACATTGAGCGGAGAGGTACTTGTACATGGAGCAGAGATGTACTTGTACATGGAGCGGAGATGTACTTGTACATTGAGCGGTGAGGTACTTGTACATGGAGCGGAGAGGTACTTGTACATGGAGCGGAGATGTACTTGTACATGGAGCGGAGAGGTACTTGTACATGGAGCGGAGATGTACTTGTACATTGAGCGGAGAGGTACTTGTACATGGAGCAGAGATGTACTTGTACATGGAGCGGAGAGGTACTTGTACATGGAGCGGAGAGGTACTTGTACATGGAGCGGAGAGGTACTTGTACATGGAGCGGAGAGGTACTTGTACATTGAGCGGAGAGGTACTTGTACATTGAGCGGAGAGGTACTTGTACATGGAGCTAGGGCTGGGTATCGAGTTTCGATACTTACTTGGGACCGAAATGGAAACATCGATACTAAGGGGTATCGAAGCCTCCCTTGTCAATCAATACCAATTTTCGATACCAAAACAAAACAGCGTCATTGAGCCTATAAGCATGCGACATGCTTGCACGCCGCGCTCTAATACGGCTGGTGATTGGCTGTCATGTAGAGGCATGCAGGAAACGTTACGCCCACTTTAGCCGGTGTGTTTGTTGTGACTGTGAGCCAGGCGTGCGGTGCGGATAGTATACAAGAAGTTAGCCACTCAAGCTACTCCTATCCTGGATTACCATATGGCGAAGATGATGAAAAGCAGGAAAAGAAACAGAAACAACACGGACTGGTTTCCACAGACAAGAGAAATAATTGAGAGGTGGGTCAGCTCAGCTTACCGCAAGTTAGCGGTTATCAGATCCCTCAGTCTGACAAATCCATGCATCTGGCTGTGAGTTGTAGCATTAGATCGTTTAATTAATTGCCGCCGTAACGTTATGCGCAAGCGGGCATTGTGTATTTTTAGCAACTCGTTAACAAACGCTGATGTCATGATAGTTTGTTGAATGTAAATGCGATTCATTTATATTGATTGGCTAGTCAGTGAAGTTGAGCTGTCTCGTCAGATTTGACAAGAATGACGTTCTGTTGCAGCAGTGAGCACACTGATCTGCAACGCTAGCGTTAATGTTTAATTAATTAGCGTTATGTGCAAGCGGGCAGTTATCGCCCATGTATTTTTAGCAACTCGTTAACAAACGCTGATGTCATGATAGTTTGTTGAATATAAATGCGATTCACTTTGTGGCATATAAGGCTATATTGATAGGCTAGTCAATGCTCAACTAGTCTTCCATGCATGAAGTGGAGCCATCTCATCAGTTTGTACAAGAATAGAGTTCTGTTGCATCAGTGAGCATTAAACCCTGATTTGCAACTCTCTGTTTTGCACTGAAAACTATTCCACTGATTTATTTGTTTTAGCTACATTTCTTTCCTTTGTAGTACTCCAATATTTTTTGTAGGGACGGCAATACGTTTAGAGAACTTAAAGTTAAGTTAAATACAGTAGGTTTTATTTTTTTCTGCTGTAAAACTTAAGATGGGGGGAAACTAAAGATTTGTAAAATAATTTCAATGTGTAATGCAGTTTTATTTTTGTTAAAATGGATTTTTCTAAAAATTGGTATCGAAAAAAGTATCGTTCAGGAACCGGTATCGAAATCCAAGTATCGAAACGGTATCGATATCGAAAAATTTTGAACGATACCCAGCCCTACATGGAGCGCAGATGTACTTGTACATTGAGCGGAGAGGTACTGGTACATGGAGCGGAGATGTACTTGTACATTGAGCGGAGAGGTACTTGTACATTGAGCGGAGAGGTACTTGTACATGGAGCGGAGATGTACTTGTACATTGAGCGGAGAGGTACTGGTACATGGAGCGGAGATGTACTTGTACATTGAGCGGAGAGGTACTTGTACATGGAGTGGAGATGTACTTGTACATTGAGCGGAGAGGTACTGGTACATGGAGCGGAGATGTACTTGTACATTGAGCGGAGAGGTACTTGTACATGGAGTGGAGATGTACTTGTACATTGAGCGGAGAGGTACTGGTACATGGAGCGGAGATGTACTTGTACATTGAGCGGAGAGGTACTTGTACATGGAGTGGAGATGTACTTGTACATGGAGCGGAGATGTACTTGTACATTGAGCGGAGAGGTACTTGTACATGGAGCGGAGATGTACTTGTACATGGAGCGGAGAGGTACTTGTACATGGAGCGGAGATGTACTTGTACATTGAGCGGAGAGGTACTTGTACATGGAGCAGAGAGGTACTTGTACATGGAGCGGAGATGTACTTGTACATGGAGCGGAGAGGTACTTGTACATGAGAGCGGAGAGGTACTTGTACATGGAGCGGAGAGGTATTTGTACATGGAGCGGAGAGGTACTGTCGACACTTGACATTGAGCGGAGAGGTACTTGTACATGGAGCGGAGAGGTACTTGTACATGAGAGCGGAGAGGTATTTGTACATGGAGCGGAGAGGTACTGTCGACACTTGACATTGAGCGGAGAGGTACTTGTACATGGAGCGGAGAGGTACTTGTACATGGAGCGGAGAGGTACTTGTACATGGAGCGGAGAGGTACTTGTACATGGAGCGGAGAGGTACTTGTACATGGAGCGGAGATGTACTTGTACATTGAGCGGAGAGGTACTTGTACATGGAGCAGAGATGTACTTGTACATGGAGCGGAGATGTACTTGTACATTGAGCGGTGAGGTACTTGTACATGGAGCGGAGAGGTACTTGTACATGGAGCGGAGATGTACTTGTACATGGAGCGGAGAGGTACTTGTACATGGAGCGGAGATGTACTTGTACATTGAGCGGAGAGGTACTTGTACATGGAGCAGAGATGTACTTGTACATGGAGCGGAGAGGTACTTGTACATGGAGCGGAGAGGTACTTGTACATGGAGCGGAGAGGTACTTGTACATGGAGCGGAGAGGTACTTGTACATTGAGCGGAGAGGTACTTGTACATTGAGCGGAGAGGTACTTGTACATGGAGCTAGGGCTGGGTATCGAGTTTCGATACTTACTTGGCACCGAAATGGAAACATCGATACTAAGGGCTATCGAAGCCTCCCTTGTCAATCGATACCAATTTTCGATACCAAAACAAAACAGCGTCATTGAGCCTATAAGCATGCGACATGCTTGCACGCCGCGCTCTAATACGGCTGGTGATTGGCTGTCATGTAGAGGCATGCAGGAAACGTTACGCCCACTTTAGCCGGTGTGTTTGTTGTGACTGTGAGCCAGGCGTGCGGTGCGGATAGTATACAAGAAGTTAGCCACTCAAGCTACTCCTATCCTGGATTACCATATGGCGAAGATGATGAAAAGCAGGAAAAGAAACAGAAACAACACGGACTGGTTTCCACAGACAAGAGAAATAATTGAGAGGTGGGTCAGCTCAGCTTACCGCAAGTTAGCGGTTATCAGATCCCTCAGTCTGACAAATCCATGCATCTGGCTGTGAGTTGTAGCATTAGATCGTTTAATTAATTGCCGCCGTAACGTTATGCGCAAGCGGGCATTGTGTATTTTTAGCAACTCGTTAACAAACGCTGATGTCATGATAGTTTGTTGAATGTAAATGCGATTCATTTATATTGATTGGCTAGTCAGTGAAGTTGAGCTGTCTCGTCAGATTTGACAAGAATGACGTTCTGTTGCAGCAGTGAGCACACTGATCTGCAACGCTAGCGTTAATGTTTAATTAATTAGCGTTATGTGCAAGCGGGCAGTTATCGCCCATGTATTTTTAGCAACTCGTTAACAAACGCTGATGTCATGATAGTTTGTTGAATATAAATGCGATTCACTTTGTGGCATATAAGGCTATATTGATAGGCTAGTCAATGCTCAACTAGTCTTCCATGCATGAAGTGGAGCCATCTCATCAGTTTGTACAAGAATAGAGTTCTGTTGCATCAGTGAGCATTAAACCCTGATTTGCAACTCTCTGTTTTGCACTGAAAACTATTCCACTGATTTATTTGTTTTAGCTACATTTCTTTCCTTTGTAGTACTCCAATATTTTTTGTAGGGACGGCAATACGTTTAGAGAACTTAAAGTTATGTTAAATACAGTAGGTTTTATTTTTTTCTGCTGTAAAACTTAAGATGGGGGGAAACTAAAGATTTGTAAAATAATTTCAATGTGTAATGCAGTTTTATTTTTGTTAAAATGGATTTTTCTAAAAATTGGTATCGAAAAAAGTATCGTTCAGGAACCGGTATCGAAATCCAAGTATCGAAACGGTATCGATATCGAAAAATTTTGAACGATACCCAGCCCTACATGGAGCGCAGATGTACTTGTACATTGAGCGGAGAGGTACTGGTACATGGAGCGGAGATGTACTTGTACATTGAGCGGAGAGGTACTTGTACATTGAGCGGAGAGGTACTTGTACATGGAGCGGAGATGTACTTGTACATTGAGCGGAGAGGTACTGGTACATGGAGCGGAGATGTACTTGTACATTGAGCGGAGAGGTACTTGTACATGGAGTGGAGATGTACTTGTACATTGAGCGGAGAGGTACTGGTACATGGAGCGGAGATGTACTTGTACATTGAGCGGAGAGGTACTTGTACATGGAGTGGAGATGTACTTGTACATTGAGCGGAGAGGTACTGGTACATGGAGCGGAGATGTACTTGTACATTGAGCGGAGAGGTACTTGTACATGGAGTGGAGATGTACTTGTACATGGAGCGGAGATGTACTTGTACATTGAGCGGAGAGGTACTTGTACATGGAGCGGAGATGTACTTGTACATGGAGCGGAGAGGTACTTGTACATGGAGCGGAGATGTACTTGTACATTGAGCGGAGAGGTACTTGTACATGGAGCGGAGAGGTACTTGTACATGGAGCGGAGATGTACTTGTACATGGAGCGGAGAGGTACTTGTACATGGAGCGGAGATGTACTTGTACATTGAGCGGAGAGGTACTTGTACATGGAGCAGAGATGTACTTGTACATGGAGCGGAGAGGTACTTGTACATGGAGCGGAGAGGTACTTGTACATTGAGCGGAGATGTACTTGTACATGGAGCGGAGATGTACTTGTACATGGATCGGAGAGGTACTTGTACATGAGAGCGGAGAGGTACTGTCGACACTTGTACATTGAGCGTAGAGGTACTGTCGACACTTGTACATTGAGCGGAGAGGTACTTGTACATGGAGCGGAGAGGTACTGTCGACACTTGTACATTGAGCGGAGAGGTACTTGTACATTGAGCGGAGAGGTACTTGTACATGGAGCGCAGAGGTACTTGTACATTGAGCGGAGAGGTACTTGTACATGGAGCGGAGAGGTACTTGTACATGAGAGCGGAGAGGTACTTGTACATGGAGCGGAGAGGTACTTGTACATTGAGCGGAGAGGTACTGTCGACACTTGTACATTCAGCGGAGAGGTACTTGTACATGGAGCGGAGAGGTACTGTCGATACTTGACATTGAGCGGAGAGGTACTTGTACATGGAGCGGAGAGGTACTTGTACATGGAGCGGAGAGGTACTTGTACATGGAGCGGAGATGTACTTGTACATTGAGCGGAGAGGTACTTGTACATGGAGCGGAGAGGTACTTGTACATGGAGCGGAGATGTACTTGTACATGGAGCGGAGAGGTACTTGTACATGGAGCGGAGATGTACTTGTACATTGAGCGGAGAGGTACTTGTACATGGAGCAGAGATGTACTTGTACATGGAGCGGAGAGGTACTTGTACATGGAGCGGAGAGGTACTTGTACATTGAGCGGAGATGTACTTGTACATGGAGCGGAGATGTACTTGTACATGGATCGGAGAGGTACTTGTACATGAGAGCGGAGAGGTACTGTCGACACTTGTACATTGAGCGTAGAGGTACTGTCGACACTTGTACATTGAGCGGAGAGGTACTTGTACATGGAGCGGAGAGGTACTGTCGACACTTGTACATTGAGCGGAGAGGTACTTGTACATTGAGCGGAGAGGTACTTGTACATGGAGCGCAGAGGTACTTGTACATTGAGCGGAGAGGTACTTGTACATGGAGCGGAGAGGTACTTGTACATGAGAGCGGAGAGGTACTTGTACATGGAGCGGAGAGGTACTTGTACATTGAGCGGAGAGGTACTGTCGACACTTGTACATTCAGCGGAGAGGTACTTGTACATGGAGCGGAGAGGTACTGTCGATACTTGACATTGAGCGGAGAGGTACTTGTACATGGAGCGGAGAGGTACTTGTACATGGAGCGGAGAGGTACTTGTACATGGAGCGGAGAGGTACTTGTACATTGAGCGGAGAGGTACTTGTACATGGAGCGGAGAGGTACTTGTACATTGAGCGGAGAGGTACTTGTACATGGAGCGGAGAGGTACTTGTACATGGAGCGGAGAGGTACTTGTACATGGAGCGGAGAGGTACTTGTACATGGAGCGGAGAGGTACTTGTACATTGAGCGGAGAGGTACTTGTACATGGAGCGGAGAGGTACTTGTACATGGAGCGGAGAGGTACTTGTACATGGAGCGGAGAGGTACTTGTACATTGAGCGGAGAGGTACTTGTACATGGAGCGGAGAGGTACTTGTACATTGAGCGGAGAGGTACTTGTACATGGAGCGGAGAGGTACTTGTACATGGAGCGGAGAGGTACTTGTACATTGAGCGGAGATGTACTTGTACATGGAGCGGAGATGTACTTGTACATGGATCGGAGAGGTACTTGTACATGAGAGCGGAGAGGTACTGTCGACACTTGTACATTGAGCGGAGAGGTACTTGTACATTGAGCGGAGAGGTACTTGTACATGGAGCGCAGAGGTACTTGTACATTGAGCGGAGAGGTACTTGTACATGGAGCGGAGAGGTACTTGTACATGAGAGCGGAGAGGTACTTGTACATGGAGCGGAGAGGTACTTGTACATTGAGCGGAGAGGTACTGTCGACACTTGTACATTCAGCGGAGAGGTACTTGTACATGGAGCGGAGAGGTACTGTCGATACTTGACATTGAGCGGAGAGGTACTTGTACATGGAGCGGAGAGGTACTTGTACATGGAGCGGAGAGGTACTTGTACATGGAGCGGAGAGGTACTTGTACATTGAGCGGAGAGGTACTTGTACATGGAGCGGAGAGGTACTTGTACATTGAGCGGAGAGGTACTTGTACATGGAGCGGAGAGGTACTTGTACATGGAGCGGAGAGGTACTTGTACATGGAGCGGAGAGGTACTTGTACATGGAGCGGAGAGGTACTTGTACATTGAGCGGAGATGTACTTGTACATGGAGCGGAGATGTACTTGTACATGGATCGGAGAGGTACTTGTACATGAGAGCGGAGAGGTACTGTCGACACTTGTACATTGAGCGTAGAGGTACTGTCGACACTTGTACATTGAGCGGAGAGGTACTTGTACATGGAGCGGAGAGGTACTGTCGACACTTGTACATTGAGCGGAGAGGTACTTGTACATTGAGCGGAGAGGTACTTGTACATGGAGCGCAGAGGTACTTGTACATTGAGCGGAGAGGTACTTGTACATGGAGCGGAGAGGTACTTGTACATGAGAGCGGAGAGGTACTTGTACATGGAGCGGAGAGGTACTTGTACATTGAGCGGAGAGGTACTGTCGACACTTGTACATTCAGCGGAGAGGTACTTGTACATGGAGCGGAGAGGTACTGTCGATACTTGACATTGAGCGGAGAGGTACTTGTACATGGAGCGGAGAGGTATTTGTACATTGAGCGGAGAGGTACTTGTACATTGAGCGGAGAGGTACTGTCGACACTTGTACATTCAGCGGAGAGCTACTTGTACATGGAGCGGAGAGGTATTTGTACATTGAGCGGAGAGGTACTTGTACATGGAGCGGAGAGGTACTTGTACATAGAGCGGAGAGGTACTTATACATGGAGCGGAGAGGTATTTGTACATTGAGCGGAGAGGTACTTGTACATGGAGCGGAGAGGTACTTGTACATGAGAGCGGAGAGGTATTTGTACATGGAGCGGAAAGGTACTGTCGACACTTGTACATTGAGCGGAGAGCTACTTGTACATGGAGCGGAGAGGTACTTGTACATGAGAGCGGAGAGGTACTTGTACATGGAGCGGAGAGGTATTTGTACATGGAGCGGAGAGGTACTGTCGACACTTGACATTGAGCGGAGAGGTACTTGTACATGGAGCGGAGAGGTACTTGTACATGAGAGCGGAGAGGTATTTGTACATGGAGCGGAGAGGTACTGTCGACACTTGACATTGAGCGGAGAGGTACTTGTACATGGAGCGGAGAGGTACTTGTACATGGAGCGGAGAGGTACTTGTACATGGAGCGGAGAGGTACTTGTACATGGAGCGGAGAGGTACTTGTACATGGAGCGGAGATGTACTTGTACATTGAGCGGAGAGGTACTTGTACATGGAGCAGAGATGTACTTGTACATGGAGCGGAGATGTACTTGTACATTGAGCGGTGAGGTACTTGTACATGGAGCGGAGAGGTACTTGTACATGGAGCGGAGATGTACTTGTACATGGAGCGGAGAGGTACTTGTACATGGAGCGGAGATGTACTTGTACATTGAGCGGAGAGGTACTTGTACATGGAGCAGAGATGTACTTGTACATGGAGCGGAGAGGTACTTGTACATGGAGCGGAGAGGTACTTGTACATGGAGCGGAGAGGTACTTGTACATGGAGCGGAGAGGTACTTGTACATTGAGCGGAGAGGTACTTGTACATTGAGCGGAGAGGTACTTGTACATGGAGCTAGGGCTGGGTATCGAGTTTCGATACTTACTTGGCACCGAAATGGAAACATCGATACTAAGGGGTATCGAAGCCTCCCTTGTCAATCGATACCAATTTTCGATACCAAAACAAAACAGCGTCATTGAGCCTATAAGCATGCGACATGCTTGCACGCCGCGCTCTAATACGGCTGGTGATTGGCTGTCATGTAGAGGCATGCAGGAAACGTTACGCCCACTTTAGCCAGTGTGTTTGTTGTGACTGTGAGCCAGGCGTGCGGTGCGGATAGTATACAAGAAGTTAGCCACTCAAGCTACTCCTATCCTGGATTACCATATGGCGAAGATGATGAAAAGCAGGAAAAGAAACAGAAACAACACGGACTGGTTTCCACAGACAAGAGAAATAATTGAGAGGTGGGTCAGCTCAGCTTACCGCAAGTTAGCGGTTATCAGATCCCTCAGTCTGACAAATCCATGCATCTGGCTGTGAGTTGTAGCATTAGATCGTTTAATTAATTGCCGCCGTAACGTTATGCGCAAGCGGGCATTGTGTATTTTTAGCAACTCGTTAACAAACGCTGATGTCATGATAGTTTGTTGAATGTAAATGCGATTCATTTATATTGATTGGCTAGTCAGTGAAGTTGAGCTGTCTCGTCAGATTTGACAAGAATGACGTTCTGTTGCAGCAGTGAGCACACTGATCTGCAACGCTAGCGTTAATGTTTAATTAATTAGCGTTATGTGCAAGCGGGCAGTTATCGCCCATGTATTTTTAGCAACTCGTTAACAAACGCTGATGTCATGATAGTTTGTTGAATATAAATGCGATTCACTTTGTGGCATATAAGGCTATATTGATAGGCTAGTCAATGCTCAACTAGTCTTCCATGCATGAAGTGGAGCCATCTCATCAGTTTGTACAAGAATAGAGTTCTGTTGCATCAGTGAGCATTAAACCCTGATTTGCAACTCTCTGTTTTGCACTGAAAACTATTCCACTGATTTATTTGTTTTAGCTACATTTCTTTCCTTTGTAGTACTCCAATATTTTTTGTAGGGACGGCAATACGTTTAGAGAACTTAAAGTTATGTTAAATACAGTAGGTTTTATTTTTTTCTGCTGTAAAACTTAAGATGGGGGGAAACTAAAGATTTGTAAAATAATTTCAATGTGTAATGCAGTTTTATTTTTGTTAAAATGGATTTTTCTAAAAATTGGTATCGAAAAAAGTATCGTTCAGGAACCGGTATCGAAATCCAAGTATCGAAACGGTATCGATATCGAAAAATTTTGAACGATACCCAGCCCTACATGGAGCGCAGATGTACTTGTACATTGAGCGGAGAGGTACTGGTACATGGAGCGGAGATGTACTTGTACATTGAGCGGAGAGGTACTTGTACATTGAGCGGAGAGGTACTTGTACATGGAGCGGAGATGTACTTGTACATTGAGCGGAGAGGTACTGGTACATGGAGCGGAGATGTACTTGTACATTGAGCGGAGAGGTACTTGTACATGGAGTGGAGATGTACTTGTACATTGAGCGGAGAGGTACTGGTACATGGAGCGGAGATGTACTTGTACATTGAGCGGAGAGGTACTTGTACATGGAGTGGAGATGTACTTGTACATTGAGCGGAGAGGTACTGGTACATGGAGCGGAGATGTACTTGTACATTGAGCGGAGAGGTACTTGTACATGGAGTGGAGATGTACTTGTACATGGAGCGGAGATGTACTTGTACATTGAGCGGAGAGGTACTTGTACATGGAGCGGAGATGTACTTGTACATGGAGCGGAGAGGTACTTGTACATGGAGCGGAGATGTACTTGTACATTGAGCGGAGAGGTACTTGTACATGGAGCGGAGAGGTACTTGTACATGGAGCGGAGATGTACTTGTACATGGAGCGGAGAGGTACTTGTACATGGAGCGGAGATGTACTTGTACATTGAGCGGAGAGGTACTTGTACATGGAGCAGAGATGTACTTGTACATGGAGCGGAGAGGTACTTGTACATGGAGCGGAGAGGTACTTGTACATTGAGCGGAGATGTACTTGTACATGGAGCGGAGATGTACTTGTACATGGATCGGAGAGGTACTTGTACATGAGAGCGGAGAGGTACTGTCGACACTTGTACATTGAGCGTAGAGGTACTGTCGACACTTGTACATTGAGCGGAGAGGTACTTGTACATGGAGCGGAGAGGTACTGTCGACACTTGTACATTGAGCGGAGAGGTACTTGTACATTGAGCGGAGAGGTACTTGTACATGGAGCGCAGAGGTACTTGTACATTGAGCGGAGAGGTACTTGTACATGGAGCGGAGAGGTACTTGTACATGAGAGCGGAGAGGTACTTGTACATGGAGCGGAGAGGTACTTGTACATTGAGCGGAGAGGTACTGTCGACACTTGTACATTCAGCGGAGAGGTACTTGTACATGGAGCGGAGAGGTACTGTCGATACTTGACATTGAGCGGAGAGGTACTTGTACATGGAGCGGAGAGGTACTTGTACATGGAGCGGAGAGGTACTTGTACATGGAGCGGAGATGTACTTGTACATTGAGCGGAGAGGTACTTGTACATGGAGCGGAGAGGTACTTGTACATGGAGCGGAGATGTACTTGTACATGGAGCGGAGAGGTACTTGTACATGGAGCGGAGATGTACTTGTACATTGAGCGGAGAGGTACTTGTACATGGAGCAGAGATGTACTTGTACATGGAGCGGAGAGGTACTTGTACATGGAGCGGAGAGGTACTTGTACATTGAGCGGAGATGTACTTGTACATGGAGCGGAGATGTACTTGTACATGGATCGGAGAGGTACTTGTACATGAGAGCGGAGAGGTACTGTCGACACTTGTACATTGAGCGTAGAGGTACTGTCGACACTTGTACATTGAGCGGAGAGGTACTTGTACATGGAGCGGAGAGGTACTGTCGACACTTGTACATTGAGCGGAGAGGTACTTGTACATTGAGCGGAGAGGTACTTGTACATGGAGCGCAGAGGTACTTGTACATTGAGCGGAGAGGTACTTGTACATGGAGCGGAGAGGTACTTGTACATGAGAGCGGAGAGGTACTTGTACATGGAGCGGAGAGGTACTTGTACATTGAGCGGAGAGGTACTGTCGACACTTGTACATTCAGCGGAGAGGTACTTGTACATGGAGCGGAGAGGTACTGTCGATACTTGACATTGAGCGGAGAGGTACTTGTACATGGAGCGGAGAGGTACTTGTACATGGAGCGGAGAGGTACTTGTACATGGAGCGGAGAGGTACTTGTACATTGAGCGGAGAGGTACTTGTACATGGAGTGGAGAGGTACTTGTACATTGAGCGGAGAGGTACTTGTACATGGAGCGGAGAGGTACTTGTACATGGAGCGGAGAGGTACTTGTACATGGAGCGGAGAGGTACTTGTACATGGAGCGGAGAGGTACTTGTACATTGAGCGGAGATGTACTTGTACATGGAGCGGAGATGTACTTGTACATGGATCGGAGAGGTACTTGTACATGAGAGCGGAGAGGTACTGTCGACACTTGTACATTGAGCGTAGAGGTACTGTCGACACTTGTACATTGAGCGGAGAGGTACTTGTACATGGAGCGGAGAGGTACTGTCGACACTTGTACATTGAGCGGAGAGGTACTTGTACATTGAGCGGAGAGGTACTTGTACATGGAGCGCAGAGGTACTTGTACATTGAGCGGAGAGGTACTTGTACATGGAGCGGAGAGGTACTTGTACATGAGAGCGGAGAGGTACTTGTACATGGAGCGGAGAGGTACTTGTACATTGAGCGGAGAGGTACTGTCGACACTTGTACATTCAGCGGAGAGGTACTTGTACATGGAGCGGAGAGGTACTGTCGATACTTGACATTGAGCGGAGAGGTACTTGTACATGGAGCGGAGAGGTATTTGTACATTGAGTGGAGAGGTACTTGTACATTGAGCGGAGAGGTACTGTCGACACTTGTACATTCAGCGGAGAGCTACTTGTACATGGAGCGGAGAGGTATTTGTACATTGAGCGGAGAGGTACTTGTACATGGAGCGGAGAGGTACTTGTACATAGAGCGGAGAGGTACTTATACATGGAGCGGAGAGGTATTTGTACATTGAGCGGAGAGGTACTTGTACATGGAGCGGAGAGGTACTTGTACATGAGAGCGGAGAGGTATTTGTACATGGAGCGGAAAGGTACTGTCGACACTTGTACATTGAGCGGAGAGCTACTTGTACATGGAGCGGAGAGGTACTTGTACATGAGAGCGGAGAGGTACTTGTACATGGAGCGGAGAGGTATTTGTACATGGAGCGGAGAGGTACTGTCGACACTTGACATTGAGCGGAGAGGTACTTGTACATGGAGCGGAGAGGTACTTGTACATGAGAGCGGAGAGGTATTTGTACATGGAGCGGAGAGGTACTGTCGACACTTGACATTGAGCGGAGAGGTACTTGTACATGGAGCGGAGATGTACTTGTACATGGAGCGGAGAGGTACTTGTACATGGAGCGGAGAGGTACTTGTACATGGAGCGGAGAGGTACTTGTACATGGAGCGGAGATGTACTTGTACATTGAGCGGAGAGGTACTTGTACATGGAGCAGAGATGTACTTGTACATGGAGCGGAGATGTACTTGTACATTGAGCGGAGAGGTACTTGTACATGGAGCGGAGAGGTACTTGTACATGGAGCGGAGATGTACTTGTACATGGAGCGGAGAGGTACTTGTACATGGAGCGGAGATGTACTTGTACATTGAGCGGAGAGGTACTTGTACATGGAGCGGAGAGGTACTTGTACATGGAGCGGAGATGTACTTGTACATGGAGCGGAGAGGTACTTGTACATGGAGCGGAGATGTACTTGTACATTGAGCGGAGAGGTACTTGTACATGGAGCAGAGATGTACTTGTACATGGAGCGGAGAGGTACTTGTACATGGAGCGGAGAGGTACTTGTACATTGAGCGGAGATGTACTTGTACATGGAGCGGAGATGTACTTGTACATGGATCGGAGAGGTACTTGTACATGAGAGCGGAGAGGTACTGTCGACACTTGTACATTGAGCGTAGAGGTACTGTCGACACTTGTACATTGAGCGGAGAGGTACTTGTACATGGAGCGGAGAGGTACTGTCGACACTTGTACATTGAGCGGAGAGGTACTTGTACATTGAGCGGAGAGGTACTTGTACATGGAGCGCAGAGGTACTTGTACATTGAGCGGAGAGGTACTTGTACATGGAGCGGAGAGGTACTTGTACATGAGAGCGGAGAGGTACTTGTACATGGAGCGGAGAGGTACTTGTACATTGAGCGGAGAGGTACTGTCGACACTTGTACATTCAGCGGAGAGGTACTTGTACATGGAGCGGAGAGGTACTGTCGATACTTGACATTGAGCGGAGAGGTACTTGTACATGGAGCGGAGAGGTACTTGTACATGGAGCAGAGAGGTACTTGTACATGGAGCGGAGAGGTACTTGTACATTGAGCGGAGAGGTACTTGTACATGGAGCGGAGAGGTACTTGTACATTGAGCGGAGAGGTACTTGTACATGGAGCGGAGAGGTACTTGTACATGGAGCGGAGAGGTACTTGTACATGGAGCGGAGAGGTACTTGTACATGGAGCGGAGAGGTACTTGTACATTGAGCGGAGATGTACTTGTACATGGAGCGGAGATGTACTTGTACATGGATCGGAGAGGTACTTGTACATGAGAGCGGAGAGGTACTGTCGACACTTGTACATTGAGCGTAGAGGTACTGTCGACACTTGTACATTGAGCGGAGAGGTACTTGTACATGGAGCGGAGAGGTACTGTCGACACTTGTACATTGAGCGGAGAGGTACTTGTACATTGAGCGGAGAGGTACTTGTACATGGAGCGCAGAGGTACTTGTACATTGAGCGGAGAGGTACTTGTACATGGAGCGGAGAGGTACTTGTACATGAGAGCGGAGAGGTACTTGTACATGGAGCGGAGAGGTACTTGTACATTGAGCGGAGAGGTACTGTCGACACTTGTACATTCAGCGGAGAGGTACTTGTACATGGAGCGGAGAGGTACTGTCGATACTTGACATTGAGCGGAGAGGTACTTGTACATGGAGCGGAGAGGTATTTGTACATTGAGTGGAGAGGTACTTGTACATTGAGCGGAGAGGTACTGTCGACACTTGTACATTCAGCGGAGAGCTACTTGTACATGGAGCGGAGAGGTATTTGTACATTGAGCGGAGAGGTACTTGTACATGGAGCGGAGAGGTACTTGTACATAGAGCGGAGAGGTACTTATACATGGAGCGGAGAGGTATTTGTACATTGAGCGGAGAGGTACTTGTACATGGAGCGGAGAGGTACTTGTACATGAGAGCGGAGAGGTATTTGTACATGGAGCGGAAAGGTACTGTCGACACTTGTACATTGAGCGGAGAGCTACTTGTACATGGAGCGGAGAGGTACTTGTACATGAGAGCGGAGAGGTACTTGTACATGGAGCGGAGAGGTATTTGTACATGGAGCGGAGAGGTACTGTCGACACTTGACATTGAGCGGAGAGGTACTTGTACATGGAGCGGAGAGGTACTTGTACATGAGAGCGGAGAGGTATTTGTACATGGAGCGGAGAGGTACTGTCGACACTTGACATTGAGCGGAGAGGTACTTGTACATGGAGCGGAGATGTACTTGTACATGGAGCGGAGAGGTACTTGTACATGGAGCGGAGAGGTACTTGTACATGGAGCGGAGAGGTACTTGTACATGGAGCGGAGATGTACTTGTACATTGAGCGGAGAGGTACTTGTACATGGAGCAGAGATGTACTTGTACATGGAGCGGAGATGTACTTGTACATTGAGCGGAGAGGTACTTGTACATGGAGCGGAGAGGTACTTGTACATGGAGCGGAGATGTACTTGTACATGGAGCGGAGAGGTACTTGTACATGGAGCGGAGATGTACTTGTACATTGAGCGGAGAGGTACTTGTACATGGAGCAGAGATGTACTTGTACATGGAGCGGAGAGGTACTTGTACATGGAGCGGAGAGGTACTTGTACATGGAGCGGAGAGGTACTTGTACATTGAGCGGAGAGGTACTTGTACATTGAGCGGAGAGGTACTTGTACATGGAGCTAGGGCTGGGTATCGAGTTTCGATACTTACTTGGCACCGAAATGGAAACATCGATACTAAGGGGTATCGAAGCCTCCCTTGTCAATCGATACCAATTTTCGATACCAAAACAAAACAGCGTCATTGAGCCTATAAGCATGCGACATGCTTGCACGCCGCGCTCTAATACGGCTGGTGATTGGCTGTCATGTAGAGGCATGCAGGAAACGTTACGCCCACTTTAGCCGGTGTGTTTGTTGTGACTGTGAGCCAGGCGTGCGGTGCGGATAGTATACAAGAAGTTAGCCACTCAAGCTACTCCTATCCTGGATTACCATATGGCGAAGATGATGAAAAGCAGGAAAAGAAACAGAAACAACACGGACTGGTTTCCACAGACAAGAGAAATAATTGAGAGGTGGGTCAGCTCAGCTTACCGCAAGTTAGCGGTTATCAGATCCCTCAGTCTGACAAATCCATGCATCTGGCTGTGAGTTGTAGCATTAGATCGTTTAATTAATTGCCGCCGTAACGTTATGCGCAAGCGGGCATTGTGTATTTTTAGCAACTCGTTAACAAACGCTGATGTCATGATAGTTTGTTGAATGTAAATGCGATTCATTTATATTGATTGGCTAGTCAGTGAAGTTGAGCTGTCTCGTCAGATTTGACAAGAATGACGTTCTGTTGCAGCAGTGAGCACACTGATCTGCAACGCTAGCGTTAATGTTTAATTAATTAGCGTTATGTGCAAGCGGGCAGTTATCGCCCATGTATTTTTAGCAACTCGTTAACAAACGCTGATGTCATGATAGTTTGTTGAATATAAATGCGATTCACTTTGTGGCATATAAGGCTATATTGATAGGCTAGTCAATGCTCAACTAGTCTTCCATGCATGAAGTGGAGCCATCTCATCAGTTTGTACAAGAATAGAGTTCTGTTGCATCAGTGAGCATTAAACCCTGATTTGCAACTCTCTGTTTTGCACTGAAAACTATTCCACTGATTTATTTGTTTTAGCTACATTTCTTTCCTTTGTAGTACTCCAATATTTTTTGTAGGGACGGCAATACGTTTAGAGAACTTAAAGTTATGTTAAATACAGTAGGTTTTATTTTTTTCTGCTGTAAAACTTAAGATGGGGGGAAACTAAAGATTTGTAAAATAATTTCAATGTGTAATGCAGTTTTATTTTTGTTAAAATGGATTTTTCTAAAAATTGGTATCGAAAAAAGTATCGTTCAGGAACCGGTATCGAAATCCAAGTATCGAAACGGTATCGATATCGAAAAATTTTGAACGATACCCAGCCCTACATGGAGCGCAGATGTACTTGTACATTGAGCGGAGAGGTACTGGTACATGGAGCGGAGATGTACTTGTACATTGAGCGGAGAGGTACTTGTACATTGAGCGGAGAGGTACTTGTACATGGAGCGGAGATGTACTTGTACATTGAGCGGAGAGGTACTGGTACATGGAGCGGAGATGTACTTGTACATTGAGCGGAGAGGTACTTGTACATGGAGTGGAGATGTACTTGTACATTGAGCGGAGAGGTACTGGTACATGGAGCGGAGATGTACTTGTACATTGAGCGGAGAGGTACTTGTACATGGAGTGGAGATGTACTTGTACATTGAGCGGAGAGGTACTGGTACATGGAGCGGAGATGTACTTGTACATTGAGCGGAGAGGTACTTGTACATGGAGTGGAGATGTACTTGTACATGGAGCGGAGATGTACTTGTACATTGAGCGGAGAGGTACTTGTACATGGAGCGGAGATGTACTTGTACATGGAGCGGAGAGGTACTTGTACATGGAGCGGAGATGTACTTGTACATTGAGCGGAGAGGTACTTGTACATGGAGCGGAGAGGTACTTGTACATGGAGCGGAGATGTACTTGTACATGGAGCGGAGAGGTACTTGTACATGGAGCGGAGATGTACTTGTACATTGAGCGGAGAGGTACTTGTACATGGAGCAGAGATGTACTTGTACATGGAGCGGAGAGGTACTTGTACATGGAGCGGAGAGGTACTTGTACATTGAGCGGAGATGTACTTGTACATGGAGCGGAGATGTACTTGTACATGGATCGGAGAGGTACTTGTACATGAGAGCGGAGAGGTACTGTCGACACTTGTACATTGAGCGTAGAGGTACTGTCGACACTTGTACATTGAGCGGAGAGGTACTTGTACATGGAGCGGAGAGGTACTGTCGACACTTGTACATTGAGCGGAGAGGTACTTGTACATTGAGCGGAGAGGTACTTGTACATGGAGCGCAGAGGTACTTGTACATTGAGCGGAGAGGTACTTGTACATGGAGCGGAGAGGTACTTGTACATGAGAGCGGAGAGGTACTTGTACATGGAGCGGAGAGGTACTTGTACATTGAGCGGAGAGGTACTGTCGACACTTGTACATTCAGCGGAGAGGTACTTGTACATGGAGCGGAGAGGTACTGTCGATACTTGACATTGAGCGGAGAGGTACTTGTACATGGAGCGGAGAGGTACTTGTACATGGAGCGGAGAGGTACTTGTACATGGAGCGGAGATGTACTTGTACATTGAGCGGAGAGGTACTTGTACATGGAGCGGAGAGGTACTTGTACATGGAGCGGAGATGTACTTGTACATGGAGCGGAGAGGTACTTGTACATGGAGCGGAGATGTACTTGTACATTGAGCGGAGAGGTACTTGTACATGGAGCAGAGATGTACTTGTACATGGAGCGGAGAGGTACTTGTACATGGAGCGGAGAGGTACTTGTACATTGAGCGGAGATGTACTTGTACATGGAGCGGAGATGTACTTGTACATGGATCGGAGAGGTACTTGTACATGAGAGCGGAGAGGTACTGTCGACACTTGTACATTGAGCGTAGAGGTACTGTCGACACTTGTACATTGAGCGGAGAGGTACTTGTACATGGAGCGGAGAGGTACTGTCGACACTTGTACATTGAGCGGAGAGGTACTTGTACATTGAGCGGAGAGGTACTTGTACATGGAGCGCAGAGGTACTTGTACATTGAGCGGAGAGGTACTTGTACATGGAGCGGAGAGGTACTTGTACATGAGAGCGGAGAGGTACTTGTACATGGAGCGGAGAGGTACTTGTACATTGAGCGGAGAGGTACTGTCGACACTTGTACATTCAGCGGAGAGGTACTTGTACATGGAGCGGAGAGGTACTGTCGATACTTGACATTGAGCGGAGAGGTACTTGTACATGGAGCGGAGAGGTACTTGTACATGGAGCGGAGAGGTACTTGTACATGGAGCGGAGAGGTACTTGTACATTGAGCGGAGAGGTACTTGTACATGGAGCGGAGAGGTACTTGTACATTGAGCGGAGAGGTACTTGTACATGGAGCGGAGAGGTACTTGTACATGGAGCGGAGAGGTACTTGTACATGGAGCGGAGAGGTACTTGTACATGGAGCGGAGAGGTACTTGTACATTGAGCGGAGATGTACTTGTACATGGAGCGGAGATGTACTTGTACATGGATCGGAGAGGTACTTGTACATGAGAGCGGAGAGGTACTGTCGACACTTGTACATTGAGCGTAGAGGTACTGTCGACACTTGTACATTGAGCGGAGAGGTACTTGTACATGGAGCGGAGAGGTACTGTCGACACTTGTACATTGAGCGGAGAGGTACTTGTACATTGAGCGGAGAGGTACTTGTACATGGAGCGCAGAGGTACTTGTACATTGAGCGGAGAGGTACTTGTACATGGAGCGGAGAGGTACTTGTACATGAGAGCGGAGAGGTACTTGTACATGGAGCGGAGAGGTACTTGTACATTGAGCGGAGAGGTACTGTCGACACTTGTACATTCAGCGGAGAGGTACTTGTACATGGAGCGGAGAGGTACTGTCGATACTTGACATTGAGCGGAGAGGTACTTGTACATGGAGCGGAGAGGTATTTGTACATTGAGTGGAGAGGTACTTGTACATTGAGCGGAGAGGTACTGTCGACACTTGTACATTCAGCGGAGAGCTACTTGTACATGGAGCGGAGAGGTATTTGTACATTGAGCGGAGAGGTACTTGTACATGGAGCGGAGAGGTACTTGTACATAGAGCGGAGAGGTACTTATACATGGAGCGGAGAGGTATTTGTACATTGAGCGGAGAGGTACTTGTACATGGAGCGGAGAGGTACTTGTACATGAGAGCGGAGAGGTATTTGTACATGGAGCGGAAAGGTACTGTCGACACTTGTACATTGAGCGGAGAGCTACTTGTACATGGAGCGGAGAGGTACTTGTACATGAGAGCGGAGAGGTACTTGTACATGGAGCGGAGAGGTATTTGTACATGGAGCGGAGAGGTACTGTCGACACTTGACATTGAGCGGAGAGGTACTTGTACATGGAGCGGAGAGGTACTTGTACATGAGAGCGGAGAGGTATTTGTACATGGAGCGGAGAGGTACTGTCGACACTTGACATTGAGCGGAGAGGTACTTGTACATGGAGCGGAGATGTACTTGTACATGGAGCGGAGAGGTACTTGTACATGGAGCGGAGAGGTACTTGTACATGGAGCGGAGAGGTACTTGTACATGGAGCGGAGATGTACTTGTACATTGAGCGGAGAGGTACTTGTACATGGAGCAGAGATGTACTTGTACATGGAGCGGAGATGTACTTGTACATTGAGCGGAGAGGTACTTGTACATGGAGCGGAGAGGTACTTGTACATGGAGCGGAGATGTACTTGTACATGGAGCGGAGAGGTACTTGTACATGGAGCGGAGATGTACTTGTACATTGAGCGGAGAGGTACTTGTACATGGAGCAGAGATGTACTTGTACATGGAGCGGAGAGGTACTTGTACATGGAGCGGAGAGGTACTTGTACATGGAGCGGAGAGGTACTTGTACATTGAGCGGAGAGGTACTTGTACATTGAGCGGAGAGGTACTTGTACATGGAGCTAGGGCTGGGTATCGAGTTTCGATACTTACTTGGCACCGAAATGGAAACATCGATACTAAGGGGTATCGAAGCCTCCCTTGTCAATCGATACCAATTTTCGATACCAAAACAAAACAGCGTCATTGAGCCTATAAGCATGCGACATGCTTGCACGCCGCGCTCTAATACGGCTGGTGATTGGCTGTCATGTAGAGGCATGCAGGAAACGTTACGCCCACTTTAGCCGGTGTGTTTGTTGTGACTGTGAGCCAGGCGTGCGGTGCGGATAGTATACAAGAAGTTAGCCACTCAAGCTACTCCTATCCTGGATTACCATATGGCGAAGATGATGAAAAGCAGGAAAAGAAACAGAAACAACACGGACTGGTTTCCACAGACAAGAGAAATAATTGAGAGGTGGGTCAGCTCAGCTTACCGCAAGTTAGCGGTTATCAGATCCCTCAGTCTGACAAATCCATGCATCTGGCTGTGAGTTGTAGCATTAGATCGTTTAATTAATTGCCGCCGTAACGTTATGCGCAAGCGGGCATTGTGTATTTTTAGCAACTCGTTAACAAACGCTGATGTCATGATAGTTTGTTGAATGTAAATGCGATTCATTTATATTGATTGGCTAGTCAGTGAAGTTGAGCTGTCTCGTCAGATTTGACAAGAATGACGTTCTGTTGCAGCAGTGAGCACACTGATCTGCAACGCTAGCGTTAATGTTTAATTAATTAGCGTTATGTGCAAGCGGGCAGTTATCACCCATGTATTTTTAGCAACTCGTTAACAAACGCTGATGTCATGATAGTTTGTTGAATATAAATGCGATTCACTTTGTGGCATATAAGGCTATATTGATAGGCTAGTCAATGCTCAACTAGTCTTCCATGCATGAAGTGGAGCCATCTCATCAGTTTGTACAAGAATAGAGTTCTGTTGCATCAGTGAGCATTAAACCCTGATTTGCAACTCTCTGTTTTGCACTGAAAACTATTCCACTGATTTATTTGTTTTAGCTACATTTCTTTCCTTTGTAGTACTCCAATATTTTTTGTAGGGACGGCAATACGTTTAGAGAACTTAAAGTTATGTTAAATACAGTAGGTTTTATTTTTTTCTGCTGTAAAACTTAAGATGGGGGGAAACTAAAGATTTGTAAAATAATTTCAATGTGTAATGCAGTTTTATTTTTGTTAAAATGGATTTTTCTAAAAATTGGTATCGAAAAAAGTATCGTTCAGGAACCGGTATCGAAATCCAAGTATCGAAACGGTATCGATATCGAAAAATTTTGAACGATACCCAGCCCTACATGGAGCGCAGATGTACTTGTACATTGAGCGGAGAGGTACTGGTACATGGAGCGGAGATGTACTTGTACATTGAGCGGAGAGGTACTGGTACATGGAGCGGAGATGTACTTGTACATTGAGCGGAGAGGTACTTGTACATTGAGCGGAGAGGTACTTGTACATGGAGCGGAGATGTACTTGTACATTGAGCGGAGAGGTACTGGTACATGGAGCGGAGATGTACTTGTACATTGAGCGGAGAGGTACTTGTACATGGAGTGGAGATGTACTTGTACATTGAGCGGAGAGGTACTGGTACATGGAGCGGAGATGTACTTGTACATTGAGCGGAGAGGTACTTGTACATGGAGTGGAGATGTACTTGTACATTGAGCGGAGAGGTACTGGTACATGGAGCGGAGATGTACTTGTACATTGAGCGGAGAGGTACTTGTACATGGAGTGGAGATGTACTTGTACATGGAGCGGAGATGTACTTGTACATTGAGCGGAGAGGTACTTGTACATGGAGCGGAGATGTACTTGTACATGGAGCGGAGAGGTACTTGTACATGGAGCGGAGATGTACTTGTACATTGAGCGGAGAGGTACTTGTACATGGAGCGGAGAGGTACTTGTACATGGAGCGGAGATGTACTTGTACATGGAGCGGAGAGGTACTTGTACATGGAGCGGAGATGTACTTGTACATTGAGCGGAGAGGTACTTGTACATGGAGCAGAGATGTACTTGTACATGGAGCGGAGAGGTACTTGTACATGGAGCGGAGAGGTACTTGTACATTGAGCGGAGATGTACTTGTACATGGAGCGGAGATGTACTTGTACATGGATCGGAGAGGTACTTGTACATGAGAGCGGAGAGGTACTGTCGACACTTGTACATTGAGCGTAGAGGTACTGTCGACACTTGTACATTGAGCGGAGAGGTACTTGTACATGGAGCGGAGAGGTACTGTCGACACTTGTACATTGAGCGGAGAGGTACTTGTACATTGAGCGGAGAGGTACTTGTACATGGAGCGCAGAGGTACTTGTACATTGAGCGGAGAGGTACTTGTACATGGAGCGGAGAGGTACTTGTACATGAGAGCGGAGAGGTACTTGTACATGGAGCGGAGAGGTACTTGTACATTGAGCGGAGAGGTACTGTCGACACTTGTACATTCAGCGGAGAGGTACTTGTACATGGAGCGGAGAGGTACTGTCGATACTTGACATTGAGCGGAGAGGTACTTGTACATGGAGCGGAGAGGTACTTGTACATGGAGCGGAGAGGTACTTGTACATGGAGCGGAGAGGTACTTGTACATTGAGCGGAGAGGTACTTGTACATGGAGCGGAGAGGTACTTGTACATGAGAGCGGAGAGGTACTTGTACATGGAGCGGAGAGGTACTTGTACATTGAGCGGAGAGGTACTGTCGACACTTGTACATTCAGCGGAGAGGTACTTGTACATGGAGCGGAGAGGTACTGTCGATACTTGACATTGAGCGGAGAGGTACTTGTACATGGAGCGGAGAGGTACTTGTACATGGAGCGGAGAGGTACTTGTACATGGAGCGGAGATGTACTTGTACATTGAGCGGAGAGGTACTTGTACATGGAGCGGAGAGGTACTTGTACATGGAGCGGAGATGTACTTGTACATGGAGCGGAGAGGTACTTGTACATGGAGCGGAGATGTACTTGTACATTGAGCGGAGAGGTACTTGTACATGGAGCAGAGATGTACTTGTACATGGAGCGGAGAGGTACTTGTACATGGAGCGGAGAGGTACTTGTACATTGAGCGGAGATGTACTTGTACATGGAGCGGAGATGTACTTGTACATGGATCGGAGAGGTACTTGTACATGAGAGCGGAGAGGTACTGTCGACACTTGTACATTGAGCGTAGAGGTACTGTCGACACTTGTACATTGAGCGGAGAGGTACTTGTACATGGAGCGGAGAGGTACTGTCGACACTTGTACATTGAGCGGAGAGGTACTTGTACATTGAGCGGAGAGGTACTTGTACATGGAGCGCAGAGGTACTTGTACATTGAGCGGAGAGGTACTTGTACATGGAGCGGAGAGGTACTTGTACATGAGAGCGGAGAGGTACTTGTACATGGAGCGGAGAGGTACTTGTACATTGAGCGGAGAGGTACTGTCGACACTTGTACATTCAGCGGAGAGGTACTTGTACATGGAGCGGAGAGGTACTGTCGATACTTGACATTGAGCGGAGAGGTACTTGTACATGGAGCGGAGAGGTACTTGTACATGGAGCGGAGAGGTACTTGTACATGGAGCGGAGAGGTACTTGTACATTGAGTGGAGAGGTACTTGTACATGGAGCGGAGAGGTACTTGTACATTGAGCGGAGAGGTACTTGTACATGGAGCGGAGAGGTACTTGTACATGGAGCGGAGAGGTACTTGTACATGGAGCGGAGAGGTACTTGTACATGGAGCGGAGAGGTACTTGTACATTGAGCGGAGATGTACTTGTACATGGAGCGGAGATGTACTTGTACATGGATCGGAGAGGTACTTGTACATGAGAGCGGAGAGGTACTGTCGACACTTGTACATTGAGCGTAGAGGTACTGTCGACACTTGTACATTGAGCGGAGAGGTACTTGTACATGGAGCGGAGAGGTACTGTCGACACTTGTACATTGAGCGGAGAGGTACTTGTACATTGAGCGGAGAGGTACTTGTACATGGAGCGCAGAGGTACTTGTACATTGAGCGGAGAGGTACTTGTACATGGAGCGGAGAGGTACTTGTACATGAGAGCGGAGAGGTACTTGTACATGGAGCGGAGAGGTACTTGTACATTGAGCGGAGAGGTACTGTCGACACTTGTACATTCAGCGGAGAGGTACTTGTACATGGAGCGGAGAGGTACTGTCGATACTTGACATTGAGCGGAGAGGTACTTGTACATGGAGCGGAGAGGTATTTGTACATTGAGCGGAGAGGTACTTGTACATTGAGCGGAGAGGTACTGTCGACACTTGTACATTCAGCGGAGAGCTACTTGTACATGGAGCGGAGAGGTATTTGTACATTGAGCGGAGAGGTACTTGTACATGGAGCGGAGAGGTACTTGTACATAGAGCGGAGAGGTACTTATACATGGAGCGGAGAGGTATTTGTACATTGAGCGGAGAGGTACTTGTACATGGAGCGGAGAGGTACTTGTACATGAGAGCGGAGAGGTATTTGTACATGGAGCGGAAAGGTACTGTCGACACTTGTACATTGAGCGGAGAGCTACTTGTACATGGAGCGGAGAGGTACTTGTACATGAGAGCGGAGAGGTACTTGTACATGGAGCGGAGAGGTATTTGTACATGGAGCGGAGAGGTACTGTCGACACTTGACATTGAGCGGAGAGGTACTTGTACATGGAGCGGAGAGGTACTTGTACATGAGAGCGGAGAGGTATTTGTACATGGAGCGGAGAGGTACTGTCGACACTTGACATTGAGCGGAGAGGTACTTGTACATGGAGCGGAGAGGTACTTGTACATGGAGCGGAGAGGTACTTGTACATGGAGCGGAGAGGTACTTGTACATGGAGCGGAGAGGTACTTGTACATGGAGCGGAGATGTACTTGTACATTGAGCGGAGAGGTACTTGTACATGGAGCAGAGATGTACTTGTACATGGAGCGGAGATGTACTTGTACATTGAGCGGAGAGGTACTTGTACATGGAGCGGAGAGGTACTTGTACATGGAGCGGAGATGTACTTGTACATGGAGCGGAGAGGTACTTGTACATGGAGCGGAGATGTACTTGTACATTGAGCGGAGAGGTACTTGTACATGGAGCAGAGATGTACTTGTACATGGAGCGGAGAGGTACTTGTACATGGAGCGGAGAGGTACTTGTACATGGAGCGGAGAGGTACTTGTACATTGAGCGGAGAGGTACTTGTACATTGAGCGGAGAGGTACTTGTACATGGAGCTAGGGCTGGGTATCGAGTTTCGATACTTACTTGGCACCGAAATGGAAACATCGATACTAAGGGGTATCGAAGCCTCCCTTGTCAATCGATACCAATTTTGTTAGGATGACGTCATCATTCCTACTTTGACGTCGTCATTCCGACTATGATGTCATCGATCACTGATGATGTCATGGTTCATAAGTGTCTTTCATGCCTTTCGCTAGTGATGTCATAGCACAGGTGATGTCATGTCTCTGATGATGTCACAAACGGTATGATGTCATAGCACAGGTGGTGTCATGCTCGGATCTATAAAGGCCTGTTCCAGCAGGCTCTGGCGAGTGATTCAAAATCTAAATTAGGATCATACCAATCTCAAGCAACGTCTGCAACCTGCAACCAACTGTTCCCAAACCCCGAACAGTGCAGCTCCCAGCTTTCAAGCTACCAAGTTCCACAGCACCCCGGCTTCTCCAGACCTACCAAGTTTCCCGTGGTCATCAACCACCCGCGATTAGATCCACACTTCTCACTCCGATCCTGACAGTATGAATCACTCTGAACTGGATCTAGCGGATATATCTCCGCCAATCAGGGAGGCCTTTCGAATGATAATTGAGCTCCTCGTAAGAGCAACCCAGGCTCTGGCTCTCGAAGCCACTGATCGGCACGCCCAGCAGGAAAAAGCAATCCAGGCTCTGGCTTCCGAAGCCGCTGGTCGGCACGCCCTCTTGATTGGCCGGCTAGATCGTCTCGACGGGCTAGGCCCCCAGGGTGCCATTCCGCAGCCTTCTGCCCCTCCTGCCCCAGTTTCCGAGCGCGCCGCCGTTCCGGAGGTCTCCAGACCTGCCACTCCCCCGTCCACAGCGGCCGTTGCTTCTAGCCCTGCCTCTCGGTCGCCTCCAGCTGCTAAGCGGAAGGCTTCTAGCCCTGCCTCTCGGTCGCCTCCAGTTGCTAAGCGGAAGGCTTCTAGCCCTGCCTCTCGGTCGCCTCCAGCTGCTAAGCGGAAGGCTTCTAGCCCTGCCTCTCGGTCGCCTCCAGCTGCTAAGCGCGTATTCTGGGGGGGAGTTCGCGTCATCCCAGAGCAGGGGCTGCCACATTCGACTCCCAGCAGCCATCTGTACCGTGATCTGACCGGCAGGGTTCGCATCACACCTGAGGAGAGGCAGCGCCGTTTGGACACCCGGAGCTGCCTGTACTGTGGCCGAGCCGGGCATTACCTCTCCTCCTGCTCCCGGCGTCCAGTAAGTGGTCCCACCGCTCGCCGGCCCCTGGTACTCTCAGTGGATCAAGACTCTACGTGTCCAGCGAAGAAATCTGTACGGTTGGGTAGCGCTCCCTGCAGGACCCAGGAGTGGCAGTGTGTCTCCAAGAGGGTTAGGGAGTTGGAGAGGACTGTCGATCATCTCATGGGGAAGTTCAATCGCTGCCTGCAGATCGGCTCCGTCCCCCCGCAGGGGGCCTCCGAGTCTGCTGGCCCTGAGGCACAACCTATGGACCTGCCCCTCGCCGAGTCTGAACCCGTACCTGAGGCACAACCTGTGGACCTTCCCCTCGCCGAGTCTGAACCCGTACCTGAGGCACAACCTGTGGACCTTCCCCTCGCCGAGTCTGAGCCCGTACCCCAGCAGCAGCCAATTCCTGTCCTTGACCAACAACTCATGCTGGACCAACAACTCATGCGGGGAGGCTCCCGTAGTGTCGTCAGCCCTCGGTCAAGAGCAAGAAGAAACAAGAGGCGTTTGAAGGAGGAGACGGTGGGTGACCTCCCCAAACTACAGGTCGGGAGGGCAGGCCTCGCTGTGTCAGATCCCCCTGCGGCTCTGCCTTCGGAGACGGCGGCATTTGACCCTTTTGATGGTCCCCAGCCTCCCATGTTTGGATCGTGCCCCGGGGGATGGCCGGTCCCAGAGGATCCACCGGACCCGGTGGAAGTTCTATCCACGTATCGGTCCATCTATGGCTTCGATATCCTGTATTAGGGAGGAGCACATCCACTGTCCTGCACCCCCTTTGGGGTCTGACCACCTGCATCTAACCACCTGCGGAAGAGCACCTCCACCAGAACCTACGGATTTTTTGTCTCCCAGATGCCATCCTTGATGGCCTCATTGGACGCCAGGTGACGTCCCTTGAGGGGAGGGTACTGTTAGGATGACGTCATCATTCCTACTTTGACGTCGTCATTCCGACTATGATGTCATCGATCACTGATGATGTCATGGTTCATAAGTGTCTTTCATGCCTTTCGCTAGTGATGTCATAGCACAGGTGATGTCATGTCTCTGATGATGTCACAAACGGTATGATGTCATAGCACAGGTGGTGTCATGCTCGGATCTATAAAGGCCTGTTCCAGCAGGCTCTGGCGAGTGATTCATAATCTAAATTAGGATCATACCAATCTCAAGCAACGTCTGCAACCTGCAACCAACTGTTCCCAAACCCCGAACAGTGCAGCTCCCAGCTTTCAAGCTACCAAGTTCCACAGCACCCCGGCTTCTCCAGACCTACCAAGTTTCCCGTGGTCATCAACTACCCGCGATTAGATCCACACTTCTCACTCCGATCCTGACAAATTTTCGATACCAAAACAAAACAGCGTCATTGAGCCTATAAGCATGCGACATGCTTGCACGCCGCGCTCTAATACGGCTGGTGATTGGCTGTCATGTAGAGGCATGCAGGAAACGTTACGCCCACTTTAGCCGGTGTGTTTGTTGTGACTGTGAGCCAGGCGTGCGGTGCGGATAGTATACAAGAAGTTAGCCACTCAAGCTACTCCTATCCTGGATTACCATATGGGGAAGATGATGAAAAGCAGGAAAAGAAACAGAAACAACACGGACTGGTTTCCACAGACAAGAGAAATAATTGAGAGGTGGGTCAGCTCAGCTTACCGCAAGTTAGCGGTTATCAGATCCCTCAGTCTGACAAATCCATGCATCTGGCTGTGAGTTGTAGCATTAGATCGTTTAATTAATTGCCGCCGTAACGTTATGCGCAAGCGGGCATTGTGTATTTTTAGCAACTCGTTAACAAACGCTGATGTCATGATAGTTTGTTGAATGTAAATGCGATTCATTTATATTGATTGGCTAGTCAGTGAAGTTGAGCTGTCTCGTCAGATTTGACAAGAATGACGTTCTGTTGCAGCAGTGAGCACACTGATCTGCAACGCTAGCGTTAATGTTTAATTAATTAGCGTTATGTGCAAGCGGGCAGTTATCGCCCATGTATTTTTAGCAACTCGTTAACAAACGCTGATGTCATGATAGTTTGTTGAATATAAATGCGATTCACTTTGTGGCATATAAGGCTATATTGATAGGCTAGTCAATGCTCAACTAGTCTTCCATGCATGAAGTGGAGCCATCTCATCAGTTTGTACAAGAATAGAGTTCTGTTGCATCAGTGAGCATTAAACCCTGATTTGCAACTCTCTGTTTTGCACTGAAAACTATTCCACTGATTTATTTGTTTTAGCTACATTTCTTTCCTTTGTAGTACTCCAATATTTTTTGTAGGGACGGCAATACGTTTAGAGAACTTAAAGTTATGTTAAATACAGTAGGTTTTATTTTTTTCTGCTGTAAAACTTAAGATGGGGGGAAACTAAAGATTTGTAAAATAATTTCAATGTGTAATGCAGTTTTATTTTTGTTAAAATGGATTTTTCTAAAAATTGGTATCGAAAAAAGTATCGTTCAGGAACCGGTATCGAAATCCAAGTATCGAAACGGTATCGATATCGAAAAATTTTGAACGATACCCAGCCCTACATGGAGCGCAGATGTACTTGTACATTGAGCGGAGAGGTACTGGTACATGGAGCGGAGATGTACTTGTACATTGAGCGGAGAGGTACTTGTACATTGAGCGGAGAGGTACTTGTACATGGAGCGGAGATGTACTTGTACATTGAGCGGAGAGGTACTGGTACATGGAGCGGAGATGTACTTGTACATTGAGCGGAGAGGTACTTGTACATGGAGCGGAGATGTACTTGTACATTGAGCGGAGAGGTACTGGTACATGGAGCGGAGATGTACTTGTACATTGAGCGGAGAGGTACTTGTACATGGAGTGGAGATGTACTTGTACATTGAGCGGAGAGGTACTGGTACATGGAGCGGAGATGTACTTGTACATTGAGCGGAGAGGTACTTGTACATGGAGTGGAGATGTACTTGTACATTGAGCGGAGAGGTACTGGTACATGGAGCGGAGATGTACTTGTACATTGAGCGGAGAGGTACTTGTACATGGAGTGGAGATGTACTTGTACATGGAGCGGAGATGTACTTGTACATTGAGCGGAGAGGTACTTGTACATGGAGCGGAGATGTACTTGTACATGGAGCGGAGAGGTACTTGTACATGGAGCGGAGATGTACTTGTACATTGAGCGGAGAGGTACTTGTACATGGAGCGGAGAGGTACTTGTACATGGAGCGGAGATGTACTTGTACATGGAGCGGAGAGGTACTTGTACATGGAGCGGAGATGTACTTGTACATTGAGCGGAGAGGTACTTGTACATGGAGCAGAGATGTACTTGTACATGGAGCGGAGAGGTACTTGTACATGGAGCGGAGAGGTACTTGTACATTGAGCGGAGATGTACTTGTACATGGAGCGGAGATGTACTTGTACATGGATCGGAGAGGTACTTGTACATGGAGCGGAGAGGTACTTGTACATTGAGCGGAGATGTACTTGTACATGGAGCGGAGATGTACTTGTACATGGATCGGAGAGGTACTTGTACATGAGAGCGGAGAGGTACTGTCGACACTTGTACATTGAGCGTAGAGGTACTGTCGACACTTGTACATTGAGCGGAGAGGTACTTGTACATGGAGCGGAGAGGTACTGTCGACACTTGTACATTGAGCGGAGAGGTACTTGTACATTGAGCGGAGAGGTACTTGTACATGGAGCGCAGAGGTACTTGTACATTGAGCGGAGAGGTACTTGTACATGGAGCGGAGAGGTACTTGTACATGAGAGCGGAGAGGTACTTGTACATGGAGCGGAGAGGTACTTGTACATTGAGCGGAGAGGTACTGTCGACACTTGTACATTCAGCGGAGAGGTACTTGTACATGGAGCGGAGAGGTACTGTCGATACTTGACATTGAGCGGAGAGGTACTTGTACATGGAGCGGAGAGGTACTTGTACATGGAGCGGAGAGGTACTTGTACATGGAGCGGAGAGGTACTTGTACATTGAGTGGAGAGGTACTTGTACATGGAGCGGAGAGGTACTTGTACATTGAGCGGAGAGGTACTTGTACATGGAGCGGAGAGGTACTTGTACATGGAGCGGAGAGGTACTTGTACATGGAGCGGAGAGGTACTTGTACATGGAGCGGAGAGGTACTTGTACATTGAGCGGAGATGTACTTGTACATGGAGCGGAGATGTACTTGTACATGGATCGGAGAGGTACTTGTACATGAGAGCGGAGAGGTACTGTCGACACTTGTACATTGAGCGTAGAGGTACTGTCGACACTTGTACATTGAGCGGAGAGGTACTTGTACATGGAGCGGAGAGGTACTGTCGACACTTGTACATTGAGCGGAGAGGTACTTGTACATTGAGCGGAGAGGTACTTGTACATGGAGCGCAGAGGTACTTGTACATTGAGCGGAGAGGTACTTGTACATGGAGCGGAGAGGTACTTGTACATGAGAGCGGAGAGGTACTTGTACATGGAGCGGAGAGGTACTTGTACATTGAGCGGAGAGGTACTGTCGACACTTGTACATTCAGCGGAGAGGTACTTGTACATGGAGCGGAGAGGTACTGTCGATACTTGACATTGAGCGGAGAGGTACTTGTACATGGAGCGGAGAGGTATTTGTACATTGAGCGGAGAGGTACTTGTACATTGAGCGGAGAGGTACTGTCGACACTTGTACATTCAGCGGAGAGCTACTTGTACATGGAGCGGAGAGGTATTTGTACATTGAGCGGAGAGGTACTTGTACATGGAGCGGAGAGGTACTTGTACATAGAGCGGAGAGGTACTTATACATGGAGCGGAGAGGTATTTGTACATTGAGCGGAGAGGTACTTGTACATGGAGCGGAGAGGTACTTGTACATGAGAGCGGAGAGGTATTTGTACATGGAGCGGAAAGGTACTGTCGACACTTGTACATTGAGCGGAGAGCTACTTGTACATGGAGCGGAGAGGTACTTGTACATGAGAGCGGAGAGGTACTTGTACATGGAGCGGAGAGGTATTTGTACATGGAGCGGAGAGGTACTGTCGACACTTGACATTGAGCGGAGAGGTACTTGTACATGGAGCGGAGAGGTACTTGTACATGAGAGCGGAGAGGTATTTGTACATGGAGCGGAGAGGTACTGTCGACACTTGACATTGAGCGGAGAGGTACTTGTACATGGAGCGGAGAGGTACTTGTACATGGAGCGGAGAGGTACTTGTACATGGAGCGGAGAGGTACTTGTACATGGAGCGGAGAGGTACTTGTACATGGAGCGGAGATGTACTTGTACATTGAGCGGAGAGGTACTTGTACATGGAGCAGAGATGTACTTGTACATGGAGCGGAGATGTACTTGTACATTGAGCGGAGAGGTACTTGTACATGGAGCGGAGAGGTACTTGTACATGGAGCGGAGATGTACTTGTACATGGAGCGGAGAGGTACTTGTACATGGAGCGGAGATGTACTTGTACATTGAGCGGAGAGGTACTTGTACATGGAGCAGAGATGTACTTGTACATGGAGCGGAGAGGTACTTGTACATGGAGCGGAGAGGTACTTGTACATGGAGCGGAGAGGTACTTGTACATTGAGCGGAGAGGTACTTGTACATTGAGCGGAGAGGTACTTGTACATGGAGCTAGGGCTGGGTATCGAGTTTCGATACTTACTTGGCACCGAAATGGAAACATCGATACTAAGGGGTATCGAAGCCTCCCTTGTCAATCGATACCAATTTTGTTAGGATGACGTCATCATTCCTACTTTGACGTCGTCATTCCGACTATGATGTCATCGATCACTGATGATGTCATGGTTCATAAGTGTCTTTCATGCCTTTCGCTAGTGATGTCATAGCACAGGTGATGTCATGTCTCTGATGATGTCACAAACGGTATGATGTCATAGCACAGGTGGTGTCATGCTCGGATCTATAAAGGCCTGTTCCAGCAGGCTCTGGCGAGTGATTCAAAATCTAAATTAGGATCATACCAATCTCAAGCAACGTCTGCAACCTGCAACCAACTGTTCCCAAACCCCGAACAGTGCAGCTCCCAGCTTTCAAGCTACCAAGTTCCACAGCACCCCGGCTTCTCCAGACCTACCAAGTTTCCCGTGGTCATCAACCACCCGCGATTAGATCCACACTTCTCACTCCGATCCTGACAGTATGAATCACTCTGAACTGGATCTAGCGGATATATCTCCGCCAATCAGGGAGGCCTTTCGAATGATAATTGAGCTCCTCGTAAGAGCAACCCAGGCTCTGGCTCTCGAAGCCACTGATCGGCACGCCCAGCAGGAAAAAGCAATCCAGGCTCTGGCTTCCGAAGCCGCTGGTCGGCACGCCCTCTTGATTGGCCGGCTAGATCGTCTCGACGGGCTAGGCCCCCAGGGTGCCATTCCGCAGCCTTCTGCCCCTCCTGCCCCAGTTTCCGAGCGCGCCGCCGTTCCGGAGGTCTCCAGACCTGCCACTCCCCCGTCCACAGCGGCCGTTGCTTCTAGCCCTGCCTCTCGGTCGCCTCCAGCTGCTAAGCGGAAGGCTTCTAGCCCTGCCTCTCGGTCGCCTCCAGTTGCTAAGCGGAAGGCTTCTAGCCCTGCCTCTCGGTCGCCTCCAGCTGCTAAGCGGAAGGCTTCTAGCCCTGCCTCTCGGTCGCCTCCAGCTGCTAAGCGCGTATTCTGGGGGGGAGTTCGCGTCATCCCAGAGCAGGGGCTGCCACATTCGACTCCCAGCAGCCATCTGTACCGTGATCTGACCGGCAGGGTTCGCATCACACCTGAGGAGAGGCAGCGCCGTTTGGACACCCGGAGCTGCCTGTACTGTGGCCGAGCCGGGCATTACCTCTCCTCCTGCTCCCGGCGTCCAGTAAGTGGTCCCACCGCTCGCCGGCCCCTGGTACTCTCAGTGGATCAAGACTCTACGTGTCCAGCGAAGAAATCTGTACGGTTGGGTAGCGCTCCCTGCAGGACCCAGGAGTGGCAGTGTGTCTCCAAGAGGGTTAGGGAGTTGGAGAGGACTGTCGATCATCTCATGGGGAAGTTCAATCGCTGCCTGCAGATCGGCTCCGTCCCCCCGCAGGGGGCCTCCGAGTCTGCTGGCCCTGAGGCACAACCTATGGACCTGCCCCTCGCCGAGTCTGAACCCGTACCTGAGGCACAACCTGTGGACCTTCCCCTCGCCGAGTCTGAACCCGTACCTGAGGCACAACCTGTGGACCTTCCCCTCGCCGAGTCTGAGCCCGTACCCCAGCAGCAGCCAATTCCTGTCCTTGACCAACAACTCATGCTGGACCAACAACTCATGCGGGGAGGCTCCCGTAGTGTCGTCAGCCCTCGGTCAAGAGCAAGAAGAAACAAGAGGCGTTTGAAGGAGGAGACGGTGGGTGACCTCCCCAAACTACAGGTCGGGAGGGCAGGCCTCGCTGTGTCAGATCCCCCTGCGGCTCTGCCTTCGGAGACGGCGGCATTTGACCCTTTTGATGGTCCCCAGCCTCCCATGTTTGGATCGTGCCCCGGGGGATGGCCGGTCCCAGAGGATCCACCGGACCCGGTGGAAGTTCTATCCACGTATCGGTCCATCTATGGCTTCGATATCCTGTATTAGGGAGGAGCACATCCACTGTCCTGCACCCCCTTTGGGGTCTGACCACCTGCATCTAACCACCTGCGGAAGAGCACCTCCACCAGAACCTACGGATTTTTTGTCTCCCAGATGCCATCCTTGATGGCCTCATTGGACGCCAGGTGACGTCCCTTGAGGGGAGGGTACTGTTAGGATGACGTCATCATTCCTACTTTGACGTCGTCATTCCGACTATGATGTCATCGATCACTGATGATGTCATGGTTCATAAGTGTCTTTCATGCCTTTCGCTAGTGATGTCATAGCACAGGTGATGTCATGTCTCTGATGATGTCACAAACGGTATGATGTCATAGCACAGGTGGTGTCATGCTCGGATCTATAAAGGCCTGTTCCAGCAGGCTCTGGCGAGTGATTCATAATCTAAATTAGGATCATACCAATCTCAAGCAACGTCTGCAACCTGCAACCAACTGTTCCCAAACCCCGAACAGTGCAGCTCCCAGCTTTCAAGCTACCAAGTTCCACAGCACCCCGGCTTCTCCAGACCTACCAAGTTTCCCGTGGTCATCAACTACCCGCGATTAGATCCACACTTCTCACTCCGATCCTGACAAATTTTCGATACCAAAACAAAACAGCGTCATTGAGCCTATAAGCATGCGACATGCTTGCACGCCGCGCTCTAATACGGCTGGTGATTGGCTGTCATGTAGAGGCATGCAGGAAACGTTACGCCCACTTTAGCCGGTGTGTTTGTTGTGACTGTGAGCCAGGCGTGCGGTGCGGATAGTATACAAGAAGTTAGCCACTCAAGCTACTCCTATCCTGGATTACCATATGGGGAAGATGATGAAAAGCAGGAAAAGAAACAGAAACAACACGGACTGGTTTCCACAGACAAGAGAAATAATTGAGAGGTGGGTCAGCTCAGCTTACCGCAAGTTAGCGGTTATCAGATCCCTCAGTCTGACAAATCCATGCATCTGGCTGTGAGTTGTAGCATTAGATCGTTTAATTAATTGCCGCCGTAACGTTATGCGCAAGCGGGCATTGTGTATTTTTAGCAACTCGTTAACAAACGCTGATGTCATGATAGTTTGTTGAATGTAAATGCGATTCATTTATATTGATTGGCTAGTCAGTGAAGTTGAGCTGTCTCGTCAGATTTGACAAGAATGACGTTCTGTTGCAGCAGTGAGCACACTGATCTGCAACGCTAGCGTTAATGTTTAATTAATTAGCGTTATGTGCAAGCGGGCAGTTATCGCCCATGTATTTTTAGCAACTCGTTAACAAACGCTGATGTCATGATAGTTTGTTGAATATAAATGCGATTCACTTTGTGGCATATAAGGCTATATTGATAGGCTAGTCAATGCTCAACTAGTCTTCCATGCATGAAGTGGAGCCATCTCATCAGTTTGTACAAGAATAGAGTTCTGTTGCATCAGTGAGCATTAAACCCTGATTTGCAACTCTCTGTTTTGCACTGAAAACTATTCCACTGATTTATTTGTTTTAGCTACATTTCTTTCCTTTGTAGTACTCCAATATTTTTTGTAGGGACGGCAATACGTTTAGAGAACTTAAAGTTATGTTAAATACAGTAGGTTTTATTTTTTTCTGCTGTAAAACTTAAGATGGGGGGAAACTAAAGATTTGTAAAATAATTTCAATGTGTAATGCAGTTTTATTTTTGTTAAAATGGATTTTTCTAAAAATTGGTATCGAAAAAAGTATCGTTCAGGAACCGGTATCGAAATCCAAGTATCGAAACGGTATCGATATCGAAAAATTTTGAACGATACCCAGCCCTACATGGAGCGCAGATGTACTTGTACATTGAGCGGAGAGGTACTGGTACATGGAGCGGAGATGTACTTGTACATTGAGCGGAGAGGTACTTGTACATTGAGCGGAGAGGTACTTGTACATGGAGCGGAGATGTACTTGTACATTGAGCGGAGAGGTACTGGTACATGGAGCGGAGATGTACTTGTACATTGAGCGGAGAGGTACTTGTACATGGAGCGGAGATGTACTTGTACATTGAGCGGAGAGGTACTGGTACATGGAGCGGAGATGTACTTGTACATTGAGCGGAGAGGTACTTGTACATGGAGTGGAGATGTACTTGTACATTGAGCGGAGAGGTACTGGTACATGGAGCGGAGATGTACTTGTACATTGAGCGGAGAGGTACTTGTACATGGAGTGGAGATGTACTTGTACATTGAGCGGAGAGGTACTGGTACATGGAGCGGAGATGTACTTGTACATTGAGCGGAGAGGTACTTGTACATGGAGTGGAGATGTACTTGTACATGGAGCGGAGATGTACTTGTACATTGAGCGGAGAGGTACTTGTACATGGAGCGGAGATGTACTTGTACATGGAGCGGAGAGGTACTTGTACATGGAGCGGAGATGTACTTGTACATTGAGCGGAGAGGTACTTGTACATGGAGCGGAGAGGTACTTGTACATGGAGCGGAGATGTACTTGTACATGGAGCGGAGAGGTACTTGTACATGGAGCGGAGATGTACTTGTACATTGAGCGGAGAGGTACTTGTACATGGAGCAGAGATGTACTTGTACATGGAGCGGAGAGGTACTTGTACATGGAGCGGAGAGGTACTTGTACATTGAGCGGAGATGTACTTGTACATGGAGCGGAGATGTACTTGTACATGGATCGGAGAGGTACTTGTACATGAGAGCGGAGAGGTACTGTCGACACTTGTACATTGAGCGTAGAGGTACTGTCGACACTTGTACATTGAGCGGAGAGGTACTTGTACATGGAGCGGAGAGGTACTGTCGACACTTGTACATTGAGCGGAGAGGTACTTGTACATTGAGCGGAGAGGTACTTGTACATGGAGCGCAGAGGTACTTGTACATTGAGCGGAGAGGTACTTGTACATGGAGCGGAGAGGTACTTGTACATGAGAGCGGAGAGGTACTTGTACATGGAGCGGAGAGGTACTTGTACATTGAGCGGAGAGGTACTGTCGACACTTGTACATTCAGCGGAGAGGTACTTGTACATGGAGCGGAGAGGTACTGTTGATACTTGACATTGAGCGGAGAGGTACTTGTACATGGAGCGGAGAGGTACTTGTACATGGAGCGGAGAGGTACTTGTACATGGAGCGGAGATGTACTTGTACATTGAGCGGAGAGGTACTTGTACATGGAGCGGAGAGGTACTTGTACATGGAACGGAGATGTACTTGTACATGGAGCGGAGAGGTACTTGTACATGGAGCGGAGATGTACTTGTACATTGAGCGGAGAGGTACTTGTACATGGAGCGGAGATGTACTTGTACATGGAGCGGAGAGGTACTTGTACATGGAGCGGAGATGTACTTGTACATTGAGCGGAGAGGTACTTGTACATGGAGCGGAGAGGTACTTGTACATGGAGCGGAGATGTACTTGTACATGGAGCGGAGAGGTACTTGTACATGGAGCGGAGATGTACTTGGACATTGAGCGGAGAGGTACTTGTACATGGAGCAGAGATGTACTTGTACATGGAGCGGAGAGGTACTTGTACATGGAGCGGAGAGGTACTTGTACATTGAGCGGAGATGTACTTGTACATGGAGCGGAGATGTACTTGTACATGGATCGGAGAGGTACTTGTACATGAGAGCGGAGAGGTACTGTCGACACTTGTACATTGAGCGTAGAGGTACTGTCGACACTTGTACATTGAGCGGAGAGGTACTTGTACATGGAGCGGAGAGGTACTGTCGACACTTGTACATTGAGCGGAGAGGTACTTGTACATTGAGCGGAGAGGTACTTGTACATGGAGCGCAGAGGTACTTGTACATTGAGCGGAGAGGTACTTGTACATGGAGCGGAGAGGTACTTGTACATGAGAGCGGAGAGGTACTTGTACATGGAGCGGAGAGGTACTTGTACATTGAGCGGAGAGGTACTGTCGACACTTGTACATTCAGCGGAGAGGTACTTGTACATGGAGCGGAGAGGTACTGTCGATACTTGACATTGAGCGGAGAGGTACTTGTACATGGAGCGGAGAGGTACTTGTACATGGAGCGGAGAGGTACTTGTACATGGAGCGGAGATGTACTTGTACATTGAGCGGAGAGGTACTTGTACATGGAGCGGAGAGGTACTTGTACATGGAGCGGAGATGTACTTGTACATGGAGCGGATAGGTACTTGTACATGGAGCGGAGATGTACTTGTACATTGAGCGGAGAGGTACTTGTACATGGAGCAGAGATGTACTTGTACATGGAGCGGAGAGGTACTTGTACATGGAGCGGAGAGGTACTTGTACATTGAGCGGAGATGTACTTGTACATGGAGCGGAGATGTACTTGTACATGGATCGGAGAGGTACTTGTACATGAGAGCGGAGAGGTACTGTCGACACTTGTACATTGAGCGTAGAGGTACTGTCGACACTTGTACATTGAGCGGAGAGGTACTTGTACATGGAGCGGAGAGGTACTGTCGACACTTGTACATTGAGCGGAGAGGTACTTGTACATTGAGCGGAGAGGTACTTGTACATGGAGCGCAGAGGTACTTGTACATTGAGCGGAGAGGTACTTGTACATGGAGCGGAGAGGTACTTGTACATGAGAGCGGAGAGGTACTTGTACATGGAGCGGAGAGGTACTTGTACATTGAGCGGAGAGGTACTGTCGACACTTGTACATTCAGCGGAGAGGTACTTGTACATGGAGCGGAGAGGTACTGTCGATACTTGACATTGAGCGGAGAGGTACTTGTACATGGAGCGGAGAGGTACTTGTACATGGAGCGGAGAGGTACTTGTACATGGAGCGGAGAGGTACTTGTACATTGAGCGGAGAGGTACTTGTACATGGAGCGGAGAGGTACTTGTACATTGAGCGGAGAGGTACTTGTACATGGAGCGGAGAGGTACTTGTACATGGAGCGGAGAGGTACTTGTACATGGAGCGGAGAGGTACTTGTACATGGAGCGGAGAGGTACTTGTACATTGAGCGGAGATGTACTTGTACATGGAGCGGAGATGTACTTGTACATGGATCGGAGAGGTACTTGTACATGAGAGCGGAGAGGTACTGTCGACACTTGTACATTGAGCGTAGAGGTACTGTCGACACTTGTACATTGAGCGGAGAGGTACTTGTACATGGAGCGGAGAGGTACTGTCGACACTTGTACATTGAGCGGAGAGGTACTTGTACATTGAGCGGAGAGGTACTTGTACATGGAGCGCAGAGGTACTTGTACATTGAGCGGAGAGGTACTTGTACATGGAGCGGAGAGGTACTTGTACATGAGAGCGGAGAGGTACTTGTACATGGAGCGGAGAGGTACTTGTACATTGAGCGGAGAGGTACTGTCGACACTTGTACATTCAGCGGAGAGGTACTTGTACATGGAGCGGAGAGGTACTGTCGATACTTGACATTGAGCGGAGAGGTACTTGTACATGGAGCGGAGAGGTATTTGTACATTGAGCGGAGAGGTACTTGTACATTGAGCGGAGAGGTACTGTCGACACTTGTACATTCAGCGGAGAGCTACTTGTACATGGAGCGGAGAGGTATTTGTACATTGAGCGGAGAGGTACTTGTACATGGAGCGGAGAGGTACTTGTACATAGAGCGGAGAGGTACTTATACATGGAGCGGAGAGGTATTTGTACATTGAGCGGAGAGGTACTTGTACATGGAGCGGAGAGGTACTTGTACATGAGAGCGGAGAGGTATTTGTACATGGAGCGGAAAGGTACTGTCGACACTTGTACATTGAGCGGAGAGCTACTTGTACATGGAGCGGAGAGGTACTTGTACATGAGAGCGGAGAGGTACTTGTACATGGAGCGGAGAGGTATTTGTACATGGAGCGGAGAGGTACTGTCGACACTTGACATTGAGCGGAGAGGTACTTGTACATGGAGCGGAGAGGTACTTGTACATGAGAGCGGAGAGGTATTTGTACATGGAGCGGAGAGGTACTGTCGACACTTGACATTGAGCGGAGAGGTACTTGTACATGGAGCGGAGAGGTACTTGTACATGGAGCGGAGAGGTACTTGTACATGGAGCGGAGAGGTACTTGTACATGGAGCGGAGAGGTACTTGTACATGGAGCGGAGATGTACTTGTACATTGAGCGGAGAGGTACTTGTACATGGAGCAGAGATGTACTTGTACATGGAGCGGAGATGTACTTGTACATTGAGCGGAGAGGTACTTGTACATGGAGCGGAGAGGTACTTGTACATGGAGCGGAGATGTACTTGTACATGGAGCGGAGAGGTACTTGTACATGGAGCGGAGATGTACTTGTACATTGAGCGGAGAGGTACTTGTACATGGAGCGGAGATGTACTTGTACATGGAGCGGAGAGGTACTTGTACATGGAGCGGAGAGGTACTTGTACATGGAGCGGAGAGGTACTTGTACATTGAGCGGAGAGGTACTTGTACATGGAAGTAGGGCTGGCTATCGAGTTTCGATACTTACTTGGCACCGAAATGGAAACATCGATACTAAGGGGTATCGAAGCCTCCCTTGTCAATCGATACCAATTTTCGATACCAAAACAAAACAGCGTCATTGAGCCTATAAGCATGCGACATGCTTGCACGCCGCGCTCTAATACGGCTGGTGATTGGCTGTCATGTAGAGGCATGCAGGAAACGTTACGCCCACTTTAGCCGGTGTGTTTGTTGTGACTGTGAGCCAGGCGTGCGGTGCGGATAGTATACAAGAAGTTAGCCACTCAAGCTACTCCTATCCTGGATTACCATATGGCGAAGATGATGAAAAGCAGGAAAAGAAACAGAAACAACACGGACTGGTTTCCACAGACAAGAGAAATAATTGAGAGGTGGGTCAGCTCAGCTTACCGCAAGTTAGCGGTTATCAGATCCCTCAGTCTGACAAATCCATGCATCTGGCTGTGAGTTGTAGCATTAGATCGTTTAATTAATTGCCGCCGTAACGTTATGCGCAAGCGGGCATTGTGTATTTTTAGCAACTCGTTAACAAACGCTGATGTCATGATAGTTTGTTGAATGTAAATGCGATTCATTTATATTGATTGGCTAGTCAGTGAAGTTGAGCTGTCTCGTCAGATTTGACAAGAATGACGTTCTGTTGCAGCAGTGAGCACACTGATCTGCAACGCTAGCGTTAATGTTTAATTAATTAGCGTTATGTGCAAGCGGGCAGTTATCGCCCATGTATTTTTAGCAACTCGTTAACAAACGCTGATGTCATGATAGTTTGTTGAATATAAATGCGATTCACTTTGTGGCATATAAGGCTATATTGATAGGCTAGTCAATGCTCAACTAGTCTTCCATGCATGAAGTGGAGCCATCTCATCAGTTTGTACAAGAATAGAGTTCTGTTGCATCAGTGAGCATTAAACCCTGATTTGCAACTCTCTGTTTTGCACTGAAAACTATTCCACTGATTTATTTGTTTTAGCTACATTTCTTTCCTTTGTAGTACTCCAATATTTTTTGTAGGGATGGCAATACGTTTAGAGAACTTAAAGTTATGTTAAATACAGTAGGTTTTATTTTTTTCTGCTGTAAAACTTAAGATGGGGGGAAACTAAAGATTTGTAAAATAATTTCAATGTGTAATGCAGTTTTATTTTTGTTAAAATGGATTTTTCTAAAAATTGGTATCGAAAAAAGTATCGTTCAGGAACCGGTATCGAAATCCAAGTATCGAAACGGTATCGATATCGAAAAATTTTGAACGATACCCAGCCCTACATGGAGCGCAGATGTACTTGTACATTGAGCGGAGAGGTACTGGTACATGGAGCGGAGATGTACTTGTACATTGAGCGGAGAGGTACTTGTACATTGAGCGGAGAGGTACTTGTACATGGAGCGGAGATGTACTTGTACATTGAGCGGAGAGGTACTGGTACATGGAGCGGAGATGTACTTGTACATTGAGCGGAGAGGTACTTGTACATGGAGTGGAGATGTACTTGTACATTGAGCGGAGAGGTACTGGTACATGGAGCGGAGATGTACTTGTACATTGAGCGGAGAGGTACTTGTACATGGAGTGGAGATGTACTTGTACATTGAGCGGAGAGGTACTGGTACATGGAGCGGAGATGTACTTGTACATTGAGCGGAGAGGTACTTGTACATGGAGTGGAGATGTACTTGTACATGGAGCGGAGATGTACTTGTACATTGAGCGGAGAGGTACTTGTACATGGAGCGGAGATGTACTTGTACATGGAGCGGAGAGGTACTTGTACATGGAGCGGAGATGTACTTGTACATTGAGCGGAGAGGTACTTGTACATGGAGCGGAGAGGTACTTGTACATGGAGCAGAGATGTACTTGTACATGGAGCGGAGAGGTACTTGTACATGGAGCGGAGATGTACTTGTACATTGAGCGGAGAGGTACTTGTACATGGAGCAGAGATGTACTTGTACATGGAGCGGAGAGGTACTTGTACATGGAGCGGAGAGGTACTTGTACATTGAGCGGAGATGTACTTGTACATGGAGCGGAGATGTACTTGTACATGGATCGGAGAGGTACTTGTACATGAGAGCGGAGAGGTACTGTCGACACTTGTACATTGAGCGTAGAGGTACTGTCGACACTTGTACATTGAGCGGAGAGGTACTTGTACATGGAGCGGAGAGGTACTGTCGACACTTGTACATTGAGCGGAGAGGTACTTGTACATTGAGCGGAGAGGTACTTGTACATGGAGCGCAGAGGTACTTGTACATTGAGCGGAGAGGTACTTGTACATGGAGCGGAGAGGTACTTGTACATGAGAGCGGAGAGGTACTTGTACATGGAGCGGAGAGGTACTTGTACATTGAGCGGAGAGGTACTGTCGACACTTGTACATTCAGCGGAGAGGTACTTGTACATGGAGCGGAGAGGTACTGTCGATACTTGACATTGAGCGGAGAGGTACTTGTACATGGAGCGGAGAGGTACTTGTACATGGAGCGGAGAGGTACTTGTACATGGAGCGGAGATGTACTTGTACATTGAGCGGAGAGGTACTTGTACATGGAGCGGAGAGGTACTTGTACATGGAGCGGAGATGTACTTGTACATGGAGCGGAGAGGTACTTGTACATGGAGCGGAGATGTACTTGTACATTGAGCGGAGAGGTACTTGTACATGGAGCGGAGATCTACTTGTACATGGAGCGGAGAGGTACTTGTACATGGAGCGGAGATGTACTTGTACATTGAGCGGAGAGGTACTTGTACATGGAGCGGAGAGGTACTTGTACATGGAGCGGAGATGTACTTGTACATGGAGCGGAGAGGTACTTGTACATGGAGCGGAGATGTACTTGTACATTGAGCGGAGAGGTACTTGTACATGGAGCAGAGATGTACTTGTACATGGAGCGGAGAGGTACTTGTACATGGAGCGGAGAGGTACTTGTACATTGAGCGGAGATGTACTTGTACATGGAGCGGAGATGTACTTGTACATGGATCGGAGAGGTACTTGTACATGAGAGCGGAGAGGTACTGTCGACACTTGTACATTGAGCGTAGAGGTACTGTCGACACTTGTACATTGAGCGGAGAGGTACTTGTACATGGAGCGGAGAGGTACTGTCGACACTTGTACATTGAGCGGAGAGGTACTTGTACATTGAGCGGAGAGGTACTTGTACATGGAGCGCAGAGGTACTTGTACATTGAGCGGAGAGGTACTTGTACATGGAGCGGAGAGGTACTTGTACATGAGAGCGGAGAGGTACTTGTACATGGAGCGGAGAGGTACTTGTACATTGAGCGGAGAGGTACTGTCGACACTTGTACATTCAGCGGAGAGGTACTTGTACATGGAGCGGAGAGGTACTGTCGATACTTGACATTGAGCGGAGAGGTACTTGTACATGGAGCGGAGAGGTACTTGTACATGGAGCGGAGAGGTACTTGTACATGGAGCGGAGAGGTACTTGTACATTGAGCGGAGAGGTACTTGTACATGGAGCGGAGAGGTACTTGTACATTGAGCGGAGAGGTACTTGTACATGGAGCGGAGAGGTACTTGTACATGGAGCGGAGAGGTACTTGTACATGGAGCGGAGAGGTACTTGTACATGGAGCGGAGAGGTACTTGTACATTGAGCGGAGATGTACTTGTACATGGAGCGGAGATGTACTTGTACATGGATCGGAGAGGTACTTGTACATGAGAGCGGAGAGGTACTGTCGACACTTGTACATTGAGCGTAGAGGTACTGTCGACACTTGTACATTGAGCGGAGAGGTACTTGTACATGGAGCGGAGAGGTACTGTCGACACTTGTACATTGAGCGGAGAGGTACTTGTACATTGAGCGGAGAGGTACTTGTACATGGAGCGCAGAGGTACTTGTACATTGAGCGGAGAGGTACTTGTACATGGAGCGGAGAGGTACTTGTACATGAGAGCGGAGAGGTACTTGTACATGGAGCGGAGAGGTACTTGTACATTGAGCGGAGAGGTACTGTCGACACTTGTACATTCAGCGGAGAGGTACTTGTACATGGAGCGGAGAGGTACTGTCGATACTTGACATTGAGCGGAGAGGTACTTGTACATGGAGCGGAGAGGTATTTGTACATTGAGCGGAGAGGTACTTGTACATTGAGCGGAGAGGTACTGTCGACACTTGTACATTCAGCGGAGAGCTACTTGTACATGGAGCGGAGAGGTATTTGTACATTGAGCGGAGAGGTACTTGTACATGGAGCGGAGAGGTACTTGTACATAGAGCGGAGAGGTACTTATACATGGAGCGGAGAGGTATTTGTACATTGAGCGGAGAGGTACTTGTACATGGAGCGGAGAGGTACTTGTACATGAGAGCGGAGAGGTATTTGTACATGGAGCGGAAAGGTACTGTCGACACTTGTACATTGAGCGGAGAGCTACTTGTACATGGAGCGGAGAGGTACTTGTACATGAGAGCGGAGAGGTACTTGTACATGGAGCGGAGAGGTATTTGTACATGGAGCGGAGAGGTACTGTCGACACTTGACATTGAGCGGAGAGGTACTTGTACATGGAGCGGAGAGGTACTTGTACATGAGAGCGGAGAGGTATTTGTACATGGAGCGGAGAGGTACTGTCGACACTTGACATTGAGCGGAGAGGTACTTGTACATGGAGCGGAGAGGTACTTGTACATGGAGCGGAGAGGTACTTGTACATGGAGCGGAGAGGTACTTGTACATGGAGCGGAGAGGTACTTGTACATGGAGCGGAGATGTACTTGTACATTGAGCGGAGAGGTACTTGTACATGGAGCAGAGATGTACTTGTACATGGAGCGGAGATGTACTTGTACATTGAGCGGAGAGGTACTTGTACATGGAGCGGAGAGGTACTTGTACATGGAGCGGAGATGTACTTGTACATGGAGCGGAGAGGTACTTGTACATGGAGCGGAGATGTACTTGTACATTGAGCGGAGAGGTACTTGTACATGGAGCAGAGATGTACTTGTACATGGAGCGGAGAGGTACTTGTACATGGAGCGGAGAGGTACTTGTACATGGAGCGGAGAGGTACTTGTACATTGAGCGGAGAGGTACTTGTACATGGAGCTAGGGCTGGGTATCGAGTTTCGATACTTACTTGGCACCGAAATGGAAACATCGATACTAAGGGGTATCGAAGCCTCCCTTGTCAATCGATACCAATTTTCGATACCAAATGTAGAATTATTTAATTTGACTTAATTTGATATGCACATTAATAAGCTTAATCTGTCCATCAAACCATTAGGGCACCACCCCGATTCATGTATTTATAAACACACACTGCCTTGGGTCACAGGTCGCACGATCAATGCATTTGCTGAAGGAAAAATATGAATTCTTTTCTCTGATGAAAAGCTTCTGGGTATCTGACTTCAAAGTAAAAGCAACAACAGCTGAATCATTACCTTTAAAACATATGGCGTTTATTTCAAATGGACCAGTTGAAACATTACATTTTCAGCCAACTTCTCATAGCTGAAAAACACACTGATTCATTTTACAAATAACACATATGGTTTCATTGATTTATCACACTGAGCATAGGTCGATTATACACACACAGGTTATAGGCATATATATATTCATTAATATTGTAAGACTCGCCCGATGATTAATTCTAATAGAAGGGGGAATAAGAAGAATTAGCCTATGGTAAGAAGCTAATTTTCTGATAATTAACCCTGACCTTCTCATCCGTTGTAAAGCTCATGGACTGCACACAGACTCATTTCACCGCACTGAATCATACAGTATCAGAAATCAGTCCACCACCTGAGACGGTCTCGGCTGTAACAGGACACGTGGTTGGATCATATCCGTCACACACCGTCGCTCAGATTAGCAAATCTGTCTCTCTTACTTTGGTTGAAGAATGGATGGCTCCATTAGGCACTTCGGTGAGAGGCTGGTGTTCTCCCAGCTGGTACAGTCGGCGTCTGATGTGTGCAGGCCGAAAATGGTCCGAGAGCCTTCTATTTGGGATGCTTATCGCAGCGGTCACCTCTTTTCCTCTCGAGAAAAGGAGGAAAAGTCTATACTCGTTTTAAACTTGTTAAGAAAATAATAAAAAGCTATAAAATAAGCGATACTCTATAAATGCGAGACGTCTCTTGCGATTTTACAGGGATCACCTTTTCAAGCTACAAATAAACAAAATAATACTAAGAGGTCGGCTTTGTCACTGCTTTGTCCCGCGGCCGCAGGGATCAAAAGTTTAGACAAGGCCTTAGGGTGGTTTGGCAAAAGGGGGATGTTGGATCCTCCTTTCTTTCCGTTTTCAGTTGAAGAGCCTCTGTATCATTCTCGGGTGTGGTTTAAATACCCCAAAAGTGATATGTAGATTAGCTGGGACGTCCCTATAGGACATAACTCAGATCACTTTTAAACACTTTATATACCAAATAAGTCTAAGTCTTCAAATTTTCCCATTCAAAATAGAGTCAATCATTGAAGTTATGCATGAATCATATTTCTGTTTATAGGACATTAAAACAGTTATTCCCTAAAGGAGTTTATCAGTTTTAACAATCCTCCTGCATAGTCTGTGGTATGAAAACACATATTATTCAAACTCAGTCAAAGTATAACTATGCCTTTCATATATATAAGATAGGCCTTGGGATACACTTAATATCACGAATAAGGAGAGAGAAAACACTTTCACTCAGGGACATTTTACAAGGCAGCAGTGTATTATATTCCCCACTAGGGGGCACTATGGTACCACCTACAAAAGTGTGGGACTTGCACCAAAACACAACTCTGCCTATGAACGTCTGAAATAAACAGAAACCACGTGTAGTTTATCAGAATGACATTTCCTATAATATGAACCTTCATTTTATAATTGAACATAGTTCCTTCACATACATTTAACATACTCCGCTTTCCTGGACTTCTTGGAGTGAAACCAGATGGAAATTCCTGTCTGGGTTCAACGCATATTCAAATGTTCAAATCACTCTAGGGGTGACAGGATGTTTGATTTAACACCCCGAAACGGCCTTACTCCTGGCTTGCTGGCGATGCTCCCCTTTGAAGCCGGAGCCTGGCCAAAAGGCCCCAAGAGATAAGAAGTCATTCTTGTTTTAAAATGTGTGAATAATGACGCTGTTTTGAAACAAGTCTGTTGTTCTTTGTCTTTAAACCATCTCCAGATGGTCTCAGGAAAAATCACATGGGAGTGAGAATGGTGATCTCACTGTGGTATGATATAAAAATAACCCAGATTTCTTACATATCCCCCCCCTTGGAGGAAGAAGAGCGCTTCTTGTACGCTTCTCCTATCTCCAAGGTCGGCCCCCCGTAGGCCTTCTTCTTGGATCAACAAAGACCCACCACCAGCCGGTGGTAGTCAGTTATTCCAATGACTCAGCATTGACTCCTCGCCGTCCGGTGAGGATCGATCATCCCAGGGATTCAGCAGAAACCCCCCACCATCCGGTGAGAGTTGGTCGGAACCTGGGTACAGCAGAGACTCCTCGCCAGCCGGTGATGAGTCGAGCATCCCCTTGGTAGCAGACCATCTGGTTGAGGCCCTGGGGTTGCAATGGTGGTTGGTTGAAGTCATCCAGGCCCCAGTCTATGGTCTTGGACCCAACCTCGGTCCAGGATCTTCCTGTGGGGAAAAGAGCCTGGTGCAGTCCCTAACTAGGCCTATGGTCTAGAAAGAAACTGTGTGGAGTTTTCTAAATGGAAAAAGGGTTCTGTACCCTAGGGGGAGGTATAGGGACCTCAAAGAGTGTATCGTCGCTCATGTCGAGCACAGCGGGGAGTGAGTTACGACGGAGCTCGTCGGCTGCTGGGTTTAGTGGGCGTTCTACGTGCAGGAGTTCAGGCACATCTCTGTTTCTCCTGCGGAAAATAGCGGGGATGTCTCTACGGGCGTTACATCTGTCTATCTGATATTGCATGGCCATGAATTTTCGCCGAGTGATACACATTCCAATGCAGATCACGACAACTGCCACGCAAACGATAACGATGGCAATGGCGTCCGGGGTTCCCCAGGAGTTATCTGTGAAGTTGGGGCGGGACTTGTCGCGTCGGTTAATGTCGACCAAGACACTCTCAAGTGGGGTCAAGTCTACCGTTTGAGCACCCTCATATTGAAGGAGTGAAAGGGTCTTGGCGTCGAGAGAGAGTGTGTGCTTACTGAAGAACTCAGAGATCTCAATCTCACCCTCATATTGCTCAGGGTCTAGGTGATACAAAGCGAGTTCGTCTATGTGTAATATTGCGTTTGGGGGAACATCGACCCAAAAGGTCTGGTTGGGCAGTCGAACTCGCGTCTCTGTTTCATGTTTATCATAGGTCAGGGTGGCTTGCGTGGCGGGGGTATTTACAAGCCAACGGTTCGTTACAACCTCTGCCTGGGTGCTTGTGATCTCATACCTTGGGGTAATTGTGGCTGGACAGCGTGACTCATCAGTCATCGGTTTAAGACCACAAACCCCATAAGTAGTATCTCTGACAAAAGGCTTACTCGGGCAAAGGTAGTGTATTTCCCTTGTCAAGGTACACATGTGTAGGTTTGGGGCTAAATATAAGTCTGGACTCTCGTCATGGTATGCAACGACTGGGGGGGTACGCACTCTAACGTGTGCATTGCTGTGCCAGGATCCAACATTAACGACGTCTTTTAATCTATATATATTCATTGCTTCTATGACGGGAAGATTGAGCAGAAAAGCAACTTGTCTCATCTCCGGCTCCACCCAGATTGGAATGGCACTTCCCAACGAGTAGGCAAGGTGAGCCTGTAAGGGTGACACTATTGACGAAGTTGCGACCGCGATGATGTTTTGAACCAGTGATAAGGGTACCAGGTACGCAGGGATTCTCCCCATAGCCAGACTATCCATGCTCGAAGCAATTTCTCTTAACATGTCACCCATTAGCATATTTACAACCTGGGTGTGGGCAACGTCTCGATTTACTACTGACAATAGTTTGTTAACGCTCTGCATAGTTTTGTTAAGTTGAGTAGCGTGAGTGTTCAGGACCAGAATTGTGCCTTTTAGGGTCTGGCCTACAGTCTCCAATTGTTGTTCCTGAACATTCATTTGGTCAAATATCTTTGGTATCTCTTCATGCAACTCTCCTATTTGGCGTCTTATGGTCGCTATGCTAATGGAATTTGCCGATGAGACTCCCAAACTGAACAGGGATCCCACAGCTGCCGCTGCTGTCAGCAAACCAGCTAGAAACCGTTTGGATCGTGTGGAAATAGGCTTGTGACCACTTAACTCAGACTGCGTGACTGTAAACTTCTGGAGCTGTTGTAGCATGTGGGTGGTATCTAACTCTGCATGTCTGAGCACATCTTGGGTCCAGTGCACCCCTGCCCAACTGGTCAATCCCCCAGTAGGCCTGAGATGTTTCCTTGCCACATCATTTGGGTTTAGTCGAACAAATACTCTCTGAGTATGGATTCGACAATTTGTGATAAGCAGCCCGGGTTGGTCACGAAGCACGATGCCGGAGTTAGGTCCTGGTTCAATGGTTTCCCCGCGGACGAGGACCAGCAAGCAGACGGACATCAACATGCACATCCACATCCTGACAAAGCAAGCACATATTACAAAGCAATCATTGGTTAGGGATGCATCATGCAGTTGGATTATACTTGTTTTATAATAAGATTATACATTCCATGTGTGGCGGCAGTCATGACTAGAAGGTTTTCTTCTTTGCACATGCCAAACATGGTAATACAAAAGTACATTAATATTGGTAATGATAAAAAAAAAAAAACAAGAGAAAGAATCTAAATCAATCAATCTGTTTCTCTTCCTAAGTTGTTAGGTCAGCTTACTATTGGACCTGCTCAGTTCTTTTCTGACTGAGTCTTCCCCCCTTTTCTTCACAAGTGACTGAAACCTTCCTACCAGTCAGGGGCATCCCTGTGAGGGCGGATTTGGTTACGGTGTGCCCACTTGAAAGTGGGTTCCTTCTTTCCCTTGTGGATTTTCAATCGATATACAACAGGGGAGAGCTTTTCCACAATCTGAAATGGACCTGTCCATCGGGCCATTAGCTTTTTGGCCATCTTACGAGATCCTCTGGGTTCTCGCCCAGTGGTTGGTGCGAAGATGTAATACCATGCCTTGTCTCCTACCTCGAGTTCCTTGTGAGAAGCCTTGCGGTCATAGAAAGCTTTCCTGCCTTCTGCGCTTTGGTCAAAGTTTTGCTGTGCAAAAGCAAAGGTGGCTTTCAAGTGTTCTTTCAAGTCTGTGACATACTGATGACCTGTGTAGGCGGTGGCTAAATTAGCCTCGCCGGGCTGGTACAGTATGTGCAGCGGAAGTGTCATTTGTCGCCCTGTCATCATTTCAAATGGGGAAATCCCCGTTGTTGCATGTGGAGTAGCGCGGATTGCCATCAGTGCCAGGGGCAGTTTGATGTCCCAATCTTTGTGGTTATTAGCCACATACTTTTTCAGTATGGTTACCACGGTTCGGTTCGCTCTCTCCACCTGGCCAGAGGCCCGTGGATGGTAAGAAATGTGGAACTTGACTTCCACCCCTAGCATTTGCCAGAGTTTCCTCATGACATCGGCCGTGAAGTGTGTTCCCCGGTCCGAGTCAATACGCGAAGGGAGTCCGAACCGTGAGAAGACATGGTTCATGAGCAAACAAGCGGTTGCCTCTGCTGTGTCGCTCGGCGCTGGTAGGCATTCCAACCACTTTGTGAAGGCACATGTGACTGTGAGGAAATACTTGTTACCTCTGCTGGACTTTGTTAGTGGTCCCACCCAATCAATTTGGAGATCGGACCATGGAAAAACAATCCCTTTTCTTTGTAAGGGTGCTCTGTGAATTGGGTTTGTCGGTTGAAATTGACAACAAACCAAGCAGCCTTGAATGTATTCAGCAACATCTTGCTGCATACAAGGCCAGTACGCTACCTGTTTTAATGCTTCATAGGTTGCTTTGATTCCTCGGTGGCCTGCAGGGGGCACATCATGCGCATGGGCTAACATCACCCCCCTCTGGCTCCTCGGAACCACAAAGCAACAGGATTCTGGTTCCTTGGAGACATGAACCAACAGCCCATCTACCAGTTTCAACTTCGCCCTTGCGGCGAATAGCACCCGCAGGTCAGACCCCCTATCTAGATCAGCCGCTGAAAGCGTACTGTCGGATTCCGGGGTCAGGTGTGAAATCATGGCGAGTATGGCGTCGTCCTGCCTCTGCAGTGCCACCAGGTCGGAGCCCGTAAAAGCGGGCTCCACCGTCGCCGAGCACGGCCCCTCCTCCTCTGCTACCGTCGGCATAGCTGCCTGTGCCCTGGTAACTACACACACAGTGTGGGTTGGGAGGGAGGGAAACACCTGTTGTTCGAAAGACCAGGGCTCGCCACAAATGGCTCCCTTCTTTGCCAGTTCATCGGCCTCATCGTTCAAAATTTTGTCTATGCCCGGGGTGCGTGAATGACCTTTGACCTTTCGCCAGTACAGCTGCATGTCATGGTGCTCCAGCATCTGATCGCACGCCATGAACAGCTCTTTGTGTTTGACTGGCTTCCTGCTGGAAGTGACAAACCCGTTCCGGCGCCAGTGTGTCAGGTGGAGAATAAATGACAGCCTTGCATAATTGGAATCTGAGCAAACCACAAATTCCTGGAGGCCCAGCTTGACCGCTGTCTGTATCACTATGAGTACTGCTGCAATTTCAGCGTACTGAGATGTCTGTGGGCCCAGCATAAACTGTTGGGGTGGGCCTGGCTCGTCCCGTACCCAAACTAGCCCTACCCCCGCTTGCACCTTGCTTTCATGGTGGTAAGAGCAGCCATCTATGTAGGCTATGCATAATGGCTCGCACACGTCTGCATCAAAGTAATGATTACGAGAGTGTTCTGCGACAGGCGGTACCCAGGCCATGGGTGGGCCGTTCAGGGGTGTGGCTACGTGTTCAGTGTCAACGCAGGACTGACAAGCTGCCAGGCCTGTGCCAAGCGGCAGCCTGTTGTTCTGTGCGTATTTGACCTGGACGTCAAAGCTCTGCAGTGACATCATCCACTTAGCCACCCGCGCATTGGTCACTGTTCCATCCCGTAAACGTTGACTGTTAAGGAACACCACGGGTTGGTGACAGGTTTCTACGATGACTTTCTGCCCGCCTATATAGTTGGCAAAGTGCCTTACTGCCCACACTGTGGACAATAATGCCTTCTCACAATCTGAAAACCGGCGTTCTGGTGACAGTAGTGTCCTGCTGGCGTATGCAACTACTCGTTTGTCTTTGTCATGCATCTGGTATAAACCAGCACTCAGGCATTCTCCTGAAAACCCCACCTCTAGGTGGAATGGCTTTGCCTCGTTTGGGTAGACCAGACAAGGTGCGGAGCATAGCCGAGCCTGCATTTCTTTCATTGCTCGCTGTTGGGGTTCTCCCCAAATGAACGGCACCTCGTTCTTGAGCAACCCTGTCATTGGTCTCGCAATGTCAGAGAAGTCCTCAATAAACTGGCGCGAATAGTTGCATACCCCTAGGAAGCTTCGCAGTTCAGAGATGTTGGAAGGAGTTTTGATGTTCAACAGTCCCTGGACTCGGCTAACCTGAGGCTCCACCCCCTGCGCTCCTACTGAGAGGCCGACATAGTTAACCTTGGTCTTTCCCCACTGACACTTGGATAAAGAAATTTTAGCCCCAGCCTGAGTGAGCTGTCCCAGTACATGGTCTATTTCTTCCATGTGTTTGTGGAATGTGGCACTTCTCATGAGGATATCATCGACATAAATCAATGTTCCTCGCTCGTTAGCGTCAGGGCATGCTTTGTTCAGGAAGATATTAAACTCAGCAGGCGAGTTGGAATACCCAAAAGGGCAGCGTGTGAAGGTGTACTGCCTTCGTGCGAATGTAAACGCCAGTTTATGTTGATCAGCGATGTCCACGGGGATAGTCCAGAAGCCAGAGGCTACATCAAGCGTGCTGAAATAGCGCGCGTCTCTGACTTTCGGCAAATCCTGTTCTAGCTGGGTCATGGGCCACCTAGATAAAGGAACCTGCTTGTTCAGTTGTCTATAGTCTATTGTTACACGCCAGCTGCCATTAGGCTTCAAGACCGGCCACAGAGGGGCGCTGTAGGTGCTGTTACACAGCCGGATGACGCCCTTGGTCAATAGCCCGTCTATGATTTCTTGTACAGGTTCATAGGACGCCAAAGGTATCTTGTATTGCCGGACGTACGCTGGCGGTGCATCTGCCGAAGTTGGGATGCGCACAGTATGTAAATGCGTGAGGCCACAGTCAAGTGAGTCTTTTGCAAATGACGGACCATACTTTGTCAATACACAACGTAGTCCGTCCCTTTCTTCCTCAGTCTGAAGTGCATTAGCCTCTAGTACTATGTGTTCTATCTGGTCTAGGAACCCCACATAGGGCTCACCCACTGTTTGGTCTGTCACTGTTTGGATGTTGAGCACCGTGGGTGCCACAGGGGGGCATTCCCCCTGGTGCAGAACGGCGTCAATGACCATACCCCCCTCGGAGGTGAGGTCAACACGACAAACAGTGTCAGTCCCCAACTGAGTGGCGGGGAAGACTGCTACTGTCCCTGATGGGAGTGTGAAATATGCATCTGCGTTAGTTTGGCACGCGACCCCCAGAGCAGCTTGTTTAAGAGGCATGTCCTTTGGCAGGGTGCCTATGACAGGAAGTCTGAGCTCGAAGTCATGGAATGTTGTGCTGACTAACCAGCCTAGTGATGTGGACTTTGGAATCACCACGTCCTCCACAGAAGTGTTCTGAACCAGTAAGTAGGTTGTCCGATTCGGGACCTCCACCAAAGGTGTGGCCTCAAGAGAGAGACCTAGTTCAAAGAACACAGGCGATGGTTGGAACACCGCCCGGTGATGTTTCAAGCTCTGCCCAGGCTCTATTTTCATCCTAATAGAAACATCTTTGGTCCTCGCTGGGACCACAACATCCTGTTCGTTAGACACTAGGCATGCCTGAGGAATCGTTTGTCCTGACCTCAAGTTAGGTAAGCTAACCGGGTCCGGCTCTAACGGGGCCCCAGTCAATGTCCACAGTACTCCATTGATCAAATCTACCTGGGTTCCTAGTCTAACTAACAGGTCAGCACCGACGTAAACCGAGTGCGCCAGGTCTGTCACAACTAGGAAGTAGTGTGTCAGTGCCCGGTGATTCCATTTCACTTGCAGTGCACAAACCCCCCTTGCAGTTACCACAGTCGTTGGTGTGGGATCCAATGGGAAACGGGACGTCTTTGTTTCAAAAGGCAGGACTCCCCCTTCCCTTTTCAGGAACTCAAAAAGTTCCAAGCTAATGGCTGACTTGTCAGCCCAAAGCGCCAAGCCCACATCGTGGACAGGCGTCTCCTCTAGGACGATGCCATTCAGCACCTTCATATGGGAGGCGGTGTCTGATGCACTGAGAGCACAGAGGAATGTGTCCCTGGTTGACCCTAGATAGTCGCTCTCCCCAGGCTCTGGGGAGTTGGGCGGCGGTGGAGACGCTGTCTCAGCGTCAATGACACAGCACTGAACCTGGGCTGTGTCCCTGAGAGGGTCACAGAGAGGCTCTCGCACCTGTGCCCAGATGCTTAGATGCTTGAAATCAATCAGTGGCTCAAAGCGGTTCAACAAATCTTTGCCAATCAGGAGTGGTATCGTGTTTAATGGTGAGACGTACACAGGATGCGTCAATTTCATAGGGCCAATTTGAAAGTGTACTAGTGTCCTGTAAGGCAAAGTGATTCCCGTAGTTGAGTAGGCTTGCACGTCCAGTGAACATGCCTGCAGTTTTAGATCGCGATTGACTCGCCGAGAACGGGCTCTGAGCTCGTTAAAGAGCTCTTGAGACATTAGGGTTATGTCAGCGGCAGTATCGAGGAGGGCCTCATAGGTTAACAGGTTCTCTAACCTGGTAGATATGTAGAATTTCCTCGCCACTCCTTTTTCAGTGAGATGGCACAGAAATTGATGGAAAGGAGGACTTCCTTGCACAGACGAGTCGCTAGTGTTGCGAGTGTCCGGAGTTTGTCCTAGCTGCACAACCAATACCGCGCTCTGGGGAATTGGTTTAGGCTCCACCCCTCCACCAGTCTCCACCAAAGGGAACCCTCCCTCCTGTTGAGGTGGGGTGTTTTCCCGTTGGCTAGTTGGCTTTGACTCCCGGTCATCTCTAACCGGGAAGTCAAGAGGGGTGGAGTTGTCCTCCTCCGAGGACCCGCTAAGATACAACTCCTCCCAACAGCTCACCGTGTCTCCGAAATCACCATACTGCTCCCCTGTGGAGATGGAGGTCACTGCATGGTAGTTTTCCTTTTTGGCCTTTCTTTTTTTTCTCAAGTTTTTCATGGCTAGTGCAACAACGTCTAGGTCCTCCTCAGAGAGACCCAGTTGTCGAACCTTTGTAGCAATGCGGTCATCAGACTTGTCTGATGCTTGGGAATTATCATTCCGATTGGTCCTAGTTTTATGGGACCCATCGTGATCATTAGAAGATTGGCGGCCACTCTTTTGGTTGCTGTTACTACTGCGATGAGATCGTTGATCGCTATTATTGGTCTGATCCTCTCTCTCATCATCAGAACGTTTGCGTTCGTCATAGAAGTTCTTTTTTGTAAACTTCTTGTATCTGCTTTTTTTTTGACGGCCATTGTCTCCTACTTCCTGTTGGGTGGAAGAGTTATTTTCCCCCTTTTGTTTGGGACGAGACTTATGATTCTGTTGGTTGGCCGTGGCCGAACTATCTGGGTTAGGCTGGGGGTAGGTTTTAGTTCCCTCCAACTCTAAAGGGGGATCAGACGCGTCCACACTAAACAATGTGGGCGTGTCTGAGCCCCCTTGCCCAGCTTTGGAAGCTTCAAAGCTTCTTACGGCAAGACTACGTAGGGCCTGTATGTTTTGCACATACGGGTCTGCTAGAAAGAGCAACTTACTGCTTGTATTGGGATGCAGGTTGCTCATATAGAGCGACCTGAAATGCACATCATCTTCCATATTTGGTTGTGTGCGTGACCCAAAAAAGGCGCGTTTTAGACGTTGGTAATACGCGTTGGGGTGTTCAGCTCGTTGCTGTTTCACAGACATAGCAGCCATCAGACCAGTTTTCCCTCGGGACTCACCATATTCAGTAGTCAGGGCCAAGCAGAGTGACTGCCAATCAAGTAACACATCTTGGGGCTGACAGTGCAAGAACGACATAACATCGCGGCTGCTTGTTATTCTGATCAAATACAGTCTGTCTGACATAGATGTGTATCCCAGCCTATTGAGATGGAAGTTTAAATCCTCGAGATATGAAACAACATCTCCACCGCTAGCATTTGGCTCAAACTTGATAATCGTTTTAGCCACCTTGTCTAACTCTCCACCAGGGCGATGGAGCGTCACGTGGGGAGTTTGAGACCCCTCCCTAGCCAGGGAAGAATGGCCTACTCCCCCCCCGTGACTTGTATGATCTGTCCCCATCTCGGGGTCAGACTGAGAGGGAAAAGCCGGAGGCCTGAACCTGGAGGATACCTGTGGGTGGACAGGTGTGTCAGGTTGTGGTTCTGTTGCTGAGGGCCCACGTGGCGTACCACCTGGGTGTCCAGCAGCGGGCTGTGAGGGCCCACGTGGCGTACCACCTGGGTGCCCAGCAGCTGGCTGTGGGGGCCCACGTGGCGTACCACCTGGGTGTCCGGCAGCTGGCTGTGGGGGCTGTTGTCCCTCTTTGGCTTTTGCCAGCTCCCTCTGGAGGAAAGCTATATGTCTTTTGGTGGTTATTTCATATTCTTCATATGACTTCGCAGAGATTTGCGCATCTCTCTCGAGGTCAGCGTAGTCTCTTCGAACATTGTCATAACTATTCATAGCTTGTTTGTGCTGGGTTTGCCACTTTATAACTTCATTTTGGTACTCTTCAAGTGAGGATTGAGTTAGCATCAAATGTTGCCTATCCTCGTCTTGAGTCCTTTTAAATGAATCTATTTTGTCTAGAGACCTCAGTAACAAGCTTGAACTCTTCTCTAATTCATCTTCTACAGCTGTCAGCTTTATCTGAGTTTGCTCTAACAGTTCGCTGTCAGCTACTGACTGCTCTGATGTTTCGTCAGTGGGCGGAGCATTAGCTTGTAACTGGGAGATTTGTTCATCTTTGTCAGTAACCAGGTCTTTAGCCTGCTGTAGTTGAGAAATAACTTGTGTGTTCTCCTCTTTCATTTTAGCAAGGTGATGGTTTTGCTTGGTTACTGTAACTTGTAGTTCAAGAGTTTGCTTGGTAGCTGAAGCAGCTTGATCTGTGGTAATTTTCAGTTTTTCTGTCAATAATATGAGCATTTTACTCATAACCTTCACAAGCTTCTTGCTCTCCTTGGGGCCAGACTCAGTATCTTTAACCAGCGTCTCTACTAACTGCTTGTAGTTCCTCGTTCACTTTTGCCTCAGGGTACTTGCTACATTCAGTGGCAAAGTCACCCATGGAATCTTTGGTAACTGTTTGTATTTCTTTGGCCAGCCACATAACATATTCCATGTCTGCTATTGTTTGTGGTTTAGGCAATACAAGAGCGGTACCTGTTCGCGGGACAAGAGGAATAGGTGTGGCAGGTGATGGCACTTACCCTTTGTGTGGGAAAAGTCGTCCGCTGCAGCGCGTGTTGAATACACAGCTGGGAAAACCTTGTGTTAAACAGTGGTTTAATGACACTGAACAGCTGTGTTTATGCTACTGACTTCAAATCATTCCACTTCTAGGGTGGAATGTGTTTGTGTCTGTGCAACAAACAGTGGTAATTTATTTTTCAAATAACCACAATCGTAAAAGCCGCTATCACAATCAAGCTTAAAGCACAATTCTGTTCAGCTTCCGGATTGTGGGCATTTAAACAAACATTGAGTTGTATTTCTCAATGAGAGGAGGTCAGTAATTACACAATACAACCCAAAACAAGGAAAAAGGGAATTTTCTTTTTCCTTTCCTTTCAGTGAGAGCCAAATGCAATTGTCTGCTTGAGGTTTACCACAGAGTTCTTATGTCATACCACTGTTTACACAATCGTAAGCGTTTCCAGCTTTAATGAGTCATTAACTGTTGCAGTACCTGTCATTCATTCGTTTATTTGGGAAAAAGAAACGATTAAACAACGCACGCATTCATACACAGTTAATACATGCTTTGGGGATGCATCTGTTAGCACAAGCTACTGTTTTAGCCTTGAGCTAAGTGCTAGCCACCGGCATGCTAACTTGTAAACACGGCTTCAGGAAGTGTGCAGCACAAGCTACTGTTTTAGCCTTGAGCTAAGTGCTAGCCACCGGCATGCTAACTTGTAAACACGGCTTCAGGAAGTGTGCAGCACAAGCTACTGTTTTAGCCTTGAGCTAAGTGCTAGCCACCGGCATGCTAACTTGTAAACACGGCTTCAGGAAGTGTGCAGCACACCCTGTGGGCTTGTGACGCCTTTAGGCTCCGCCCCTCGATATACGCTGAGCGTTTTGCTGCGCTGTGCTCAGTCTGTCTGTGAGGACATGTAGAGCACGTATCGTGGTAGAGTGGCCTTTCAGTCAGTCTGAGTCAACTTTTTCACAAGCCGAGATGGTCGCGTCTGGTTTAAACAGACGGAGACCGAGTCCTCTCTGTCTATCTTTCAGATCAGACAGAGAGTAATATTAGCAGGGTAATTAAGCCTACTAATTATTTGGGGGAAAAATGCCTAAAGCCAGACAAACGTGGCGCTTAGCCAAATTTTACCCCAAAACAGCTCTTTTCAAATAGACGGGCAAACGCGCCTATTCGTAATAAGATCTGTTTATTTTGGTAATACCGAATCTGGGTTTACAGACGGCTCACGTCTGTTACATCCAGGATTGGTTCAATTTGCGGGGCTTTTTTAAGCCACACCGCTCAACGTTTTAGTATGGAGGGCCAACAACTGAAGGAAAAAACACACCGCTTTATCCTGGCATTGCTTTAAATGTTATTTAGCGGTTCAAAACAGCACTGCGTGGTTTTAGGATAAAAGCATTGGTGTTATTTAAAACGGCATTGCATCCATTCAAACCAACACTGCGTTTTTTTGTAGGGGAAGAAGCATTGGTGTTATTTAAACGGCATTGCATCAATTCAAACCAACACTGCGTTTTTTGTAGGGGAAAAAGCATTGGTGTTATTTAAACGGCATTGCATCAATTCAAACCAACACTGCGTTTTTTGTAGGGGAAAAAGCATTGGTGTTATTTAAACGGCATTGCATCAATTCAAACCAACACTGCGCTTTTTTAACCAACACTGCCTTGACGATAATGATCAGCCATTCAGTCACCCAGAACCGATTCTATCAAAGCCTCACACGGGGCACCATTTATGTAGAATTATTTAATTTGACTTAATTTGATATGCACATTAATAAGCTTAATCTGTCCATCAAACCATTAGGGCACCACCCCGATTCATGTATTTATAAACACACACTGCCTTGGGTCACAGGTCGCACGATCAATGCATTTGCTGAAGGAAAAATATGAATTCTTTTCTCTGATGAAAAGCTTCTGGGTATCTGACTTCAAAGTAAAAGCAACAACAGCTGAATCATTATCTTCAAAACATATGGCGTTTATTTCAAATGGACCAGTTGAAACATTACATTTTCAGCCAACTTCTCATAGCTGAAAAACACACTGATTCATTTTACAAATAACACATATGGTTTCATTGATTTATCACACTGAGCATAGGTCGATTATACACACACAGGTTATAGGCATATATATATTCATTAATATTGTAAGACTCGCCCGATGATTAATTCTAATAGAAGGGGGAATAAGAAGAATTAGCCTATGGTAAGAAGCTAATTTTCTGATAATTAACCCTGACCTTCTCATCCGTTGTAAAGCTCATGGACTGCACACAGACTCATTTCACCGCACTGAATCATACAGTATCAGAAATCAGTCCACCACCTGAGACGGTCTCGGCTGTAACAGGACACGTGGTTGGATCATATCCGTCACACACCGTCGCTCAGATTAGCAAATCTGTCTCTCTTACTTTGGTTGAAGAATGGATGGCTCCATTAGGCACTTCGGTGAGAGGCTGGTGTTCTCCCAGCTGGTACAGTCGGCGTCTGATGTGTGCAGGCCGAAAATGGTCCGAGAGCCTTCTATTTGGGATGCTTATCGCAGCGGTCACCTCTTTTCCTCTCGAGAAAAGGAGGAAAAGTCTATACTCGTTTTAAACTTGTTAAGAAAATAATAAAAAGCTATAAAATAAGCGATACTCTATAAATGCGAGACGTCTCTTGCGATTTTACAGGGATCACCTTTTCAAGCTACAAATAAACAAAATAATACTAAGAGGTCGGCTTTGTCACTGCTTTGTCCCGCGGCCGCAGGGATCAAAAGTTTAGACAAGGCCTTAGGGTGGTTTGGCAAAAGGGGGATGTTGGATCCTCCTTTCTTTCCGTTTTCAGTTGAAGAGCCTCTGTATCATTCTCGGGTGTGGTTTAAATACCCCAAAAGTGATATGTAGATTAGCTGGGACGTCCCTATAGGACATAACTCAGATCACTTTTAAACACTTTATATACCAAATAAGTCTAAGTCTTCAAATTTTCCCATTCAAAATAGAGTCAATCATTGAAGTTATGCATGAATCATATTTCTGTTTATAGGACATTAAAACAGTTATTCCCTAAAGGAGTTTATCAGTTTTAACAATCCTCCTGCATAGTCTGTGGTATGAAAACACATATTATTCAAACTCAGTCAAAGTATAACTATGCCTTTCATATATATAAGATAGGCCTTGGGATACACTTAATATCACGAATAAGGAGAGAGAAAACACTTTCACTCAGGGACATTTTACAAGGCAGCAGTGTATTATATTCCCCACTAGGGGGCACTATGGTACCACCTACAAAAGTGTGGGACTTGCACCAAAACACAACTCTGCCTATGAACGTCTGAAATAAACAGAAACCACGTGTAGTTTATCAGAATGACATTTCCTATAATATGAACCTTCATTTTATAATTGAACATAGTTCCTTCACATACATTTAACATACTCCGCTTTCCTGGACTTCTTGGAGTGAAACCAGATGGAAATTCCTGTCTGGGTTCAACGCATATTCAAATGTTCAAATCACTCTAGGGGTGACAGGATGTTTGATTTAACACCCCGAAACGGCCTTACTCCTGGCTTGCTGGCGATGCTCCCCTTTGAAGCCGGAGCCTGGCCAAAAGGCCCCAAGAGATAAGAAGTCATTCTTGTTTTAAAATGTGTGAATAATGACGCTGTTTTGAAACAAGTCTGTTGTTCTTTGTCTTTAAACCATCTCCAGATGGTCTCAGGAAAAATCACATGGGAGTGAGAATGGTGATCTCACTGTGGTATGATATAAAAATAACCCAGATTTCTTACACAAAACAAAACAGCGTCATTGAGCCTATAAGCATGCGACATGCTTGCACGCCGCGCTCTAATACGGCTGGTGATTGGCTGTCATGTAGAGGCATGCAGGAAACGTTACGCCCACTTTAGCCGGTGTGTTTGTTGTGACTGTGAGCCAGGCGTGCGGTGCGGATAGTATACAAGAAGTTAGCCACTCAAGCTACTCCTATCCTGGATTACCATATGGCGAAGATGATGAAAAGCAGGAAAAGAAACAGAAACAACACGGACTGGTTTCCACAGACAAGAGAAATAATTGAGAGGTGGGTCAGCTCAGCTTACCGCAAGTTAGCGGTTATCAGATCCCTCAGTCTGACAAATCCATGCATCTGGCTGTGAGTTGTAGCATTAGATCGTTTAATTAATTGCCGCCGTAACGTTATGCGCAAGCGGGCATTGTGTATTTTTAGCAACTCGTTAACAAACGCTGATGTCATGATAGTTTGTTGAATGTAAATGCGATTCATTTATATTGATTGGCTAGTCAGTGAAGTAGAGCTGTCTCGTCAGATTTGACAAGAATGACGTTCTGTTGCAGCAGTGAGCACACTGATCTGCAACGCTAGCGTTAATGTTTAATTAATTAGCGTTATGTGCAAGCGGGCAGTTATCGCCCATGTATTTTTAGCAACTCGTTAACAAACGCTGATGTCATGATAGTTTGTTGAATATAAATGCGATTCACTTTGTGGCATATAAGGCTATATTGATAGGCTAGTCAATGCTCAACTAGTCTTCCATGCATGAAGTGGAGCCATCTCATCAGTTTGTACAAGAATAGAGTTCTGTTGCATCAGTGAGCATTAAACCCTGATTTGCAACTCTCTGTTTTGCACTGAAAACTATTCCACTGATTTATTTGTTTTAGCTACATTTCTTTCCTTTGTAGTACTCCAATATTTTTTGTAGGGACGGCAATACGTTTAGAGAACTTAAAGTTATGTTAAATACAGTAGGTTTTATTTTTTTCTGCTGTAAAACTTAAGATGGGGGGAAACTAAAGATTTGTAAAATAATTTCAATGTGTAATGCAGTTTTATTTTTGTTAAAATGGATTTTTCTAAAAATTGGTATCGAAAAAAGTATCGTTCAGGAACCGGTATCGAAATCCAAGTATCGAAACGGTATCGATATCGAAAAATTTTGAACGATACCCAGCCCTACATGGAGCGCAGATGTACTTGTACATTGAGCGGAGAGGTACTGGTACATGGAGCGGAGATGTACTTGTACATTGAGCGGAGAGGTACTTGTACATTGAGCGGAGAGGTACTTGTACATGGAGCGGAGATGTACTTGTACATTGAGCGGAGAGGTACTGGTACATGGAGCGGAGATGTACTTGTACATTGAGCGGAGAGGTACTTGTACATGGAGTGGAGATGTACTTGTACATTGAGCGGAGAGGTACTGGTACATGGAGCGGAGATGTACTTGTACATTGAGCGGAGAGGTACTTGTACATGGAGTGGAGATGTACTTGTACATTGAGCGGAGAGGTACTGGTACATGGAGCGGAGATGTACTTGTACATTGAGCGGAGAGGTACTTGTACATGGAGTGGAGATGTACTTGTACATGGAGCGGAGATGTACTTGTACATTGAGCGGAGAGGTACTTGTACATGGAGCGGAGATGTACTTGTACATGGAGCGGAGAGGTACTTGTACATGGAGCGGAGATGTACTTGTACATTGAGCGGAGAGGTACTTGTACATGGAGCGGAGAGGTACTTGTACATGGAGCGGAGATGTACTTGTACATGGAGCGGAGAGGTACTTGTACATGGAGCGGAGATGTACTTGTACATTGAGCGGAGAGGTACTTGTACATGGAGCAGAGATGTACTTGTACATGGAGCGGAGAGGTACTTGTACATTGAGCGGAGAGGTACTTGTACATGGAGCGCAGAGGTACTTGTACATTGAGCGGAGAGGTACTTGTACATGGAGCGGAGAGGTACTTGTACATGAGAGCGGAGAGGTACTTGTACATGGAGCGGAGAGGTACTTGTACATTGAGCGGAGAGGTACTGTCGACACTTGTACATTCAGCGGAGAGGTACTTGTACATGGAGAGGAGAGGTACTGTCGATACTTGACATTGAGCGGAGAGGTACTTGTACATGGAGCGGAGAGGTACTTGTACATGGAGCGGAGAGGTACTTGTACATGGAGCGGAGATGTACTTGTACATTGAGCGGAGAGGTACTTGTACATGGAGCGGAGAGGTACTTGTACATGGAGCGGAGATGTACTTGTACATGGAGCGGAGAGGTACTTGTACATGGAGCGGAGATGTACTTGTACATTGAGCGGAGAGGTACTTGTACATGGAGCGGAGATGTACTTGTACATGGAGCGGAGAGGTACTTGTACATGGAGCGGAGATGTACTTGTACATTGAGCGGAGAGGTACTTGTACATGGAGCGGAGAGGTACTTGTACATGGAGCGGAGATGTACTTGTACATGGAGCGGAGAGGTACTTGTACATGGAGCGGAGATGTACTTGTACATTGAGCGGAGAGGTACTTGTACATGGAGCAGAGTTGTACTTGTACATGGAGCGGAGAGGTACTTGTACATGGAGCGGAGAGGTACTTGTACATTGAGCGGAGATGTACTTGTACATGGAGCGGAGATGTACTTGTACATGGATCGGAGAGGTACTTGTACATGAGAGCGGAGAGGTACTGTCGACACTTGTACATTGAGCGTAGAGGTACTGTCGACACTTGTACATTGAGCGGAGAGGTACTTGTACATGGAGCGGAGAGGTACTGTCGACACTTGTACATTGAGCGGAGAGGTACTTGTACATTGAGCGGAGAGGTACTTGTACATGGAGCGCAGAGGTACTTGTACATTGAGCGGAGAGGTACTTGTACATGGAGCGGAGAGGTACTTGTACATGAGAGCGGAGAGGTACTTGTACATGGAGCGGAGAGGTACTTGTACATTGAGCGGAGAGGTACTGTCGACACTTGTACATTCAGCGGAGAGGTACTTGTACATGGAGCGGAGAGGTACTGTCGATACTTGACATTGAGCGGAGAGGTACTTGTACATGGAGCGGAGAGGTACTTGTACATGGAGCGGAGAGGTACTTGTACATGGAGCGGAGATGTACTTGTACATTGAGCGGAGAGGTACTTGTACATGGAGCGGAGAGGTACTTGTACATGGAGCGGAGATGTACTTGTACATGGAGCGGAGAGGTACTTGTACATGGAGCGGAGATGTACTTGTACATTGAGCGGAGAGGTACTTGTACATGGAGCAGAGATGTACTTGTACATGGAGCGGAGAGATACTTGTACATGGAGCGGAGAGGTACTTGTACATTGAGCGGAGATGTACTTGTACATGGAGCGGAGATGTACTTGTACATGGATCGGAGAGGTACTTGTACATGAGAGCGGAGAGGTACTGTCGACACTTGTACATTGAGCGTAGAGGTACTGTCGACACTTGTACATTGAGCGGAGAGGTACTTGTACATGGAGCGGAGAGGTACTGTCGACACTTGTACATTGAGCGGAGAGGTACTTGTACATTGAGCGGAGAGGTACTTGTACATGGAGCGCAGAGGTACTTGTACATTGAGCGGAGAGGTACTTGTACATGGAGCGGAGAGGTACTTGTACATGAGAGCGGAGAGGTACTTGTACATGGAGCGGAGAGGTACTTGTACATTGAGCGGAGAGGTACTGTCGACACTTGTACATTCAGCGGAGAGGTACTTGTACATGGAGCGGAGAGGTACTGTCGATACTTGACATTGAGCGGAGAGGTACTTGTACATGGAGCGGAGAGGTACTTGTACATGGAGCGGAGAGGTACTTGTACATGGAGCGGAGAGGTACTTGTACATTGAGCGGAGAGGTACTTGTACATGGAGCGGAGAGGTACTTGTACATTGAGCGGAGAGGTACTTGTACATGGAGCGGAGAGGTACTTGTACATGGAGCGGAGAGGTACTGTCGACACTTGTACATTGAGCGGAGAGGTACTTGTACATTGAGCGGAGAGGTACTTGTACATGGAGCGCAGAGGTACTTGTACATTGAGCGGAGAGGTACTTGTACATGGAGCGGAGAGGTACTTGTACATGAGAGCGGAGAGGTACTTGTACATGGAGCGGAGAGGTACTTGTACATTGAGCGGAGAGGTACTGTCGACACTTGTACATTCAGCGGAGAGGTACTTGTACATGGAGCGGAGAGGTACTGTCGATACTTGACATTGAGCGGAGAGGTACTTGTACATGGAGCGGAGATGTATTTGTACATTGAGCGGAGAGGTACTTGTACATTGAGCGGAGAGGTACTGTCGACACTTGTACATTCAGCGGAGAGCTACTTGTACATGGAGCGGAGAGGTATTTGTACATTGAGCGGAGAGGTACTTGTACATGGAGCGGAGAGGTACTTGTACATAGAGCGGAGAGGTACTTATACATGGAGCGGAGAGGTATTTGTACATTGAGCGGAGAGGTACTTGTACATGGAGCGGAGAGGTACTTGTACATGAGAGCGGAGAGGTATTTGTACATGGAGCGGAAAGGTACTGTCGACACTTGTACATTGAGCGGAGAGCTACTTGTACATGGAGCGGAGAGGTACTTGTACATGAGAGCGGAGAGGTACTTGTACATGGAGCGGAGAGGTATTTGTACATGGAGCGGAGAGGTACTGTCGACACTTGACATTGAGCGGAGAGGTACTTGTACATGGAGCGGAGAGGTACTTGTACATGAGAGCGGAGAGGTATTTGTACATGGAGCGGAGAGGTACTGTTGACACTTGACATTGAGCGGAGAGGTACTTGTACATGGAGCGGAGAGGTACTTGTACATGGAGCGGAGAGGTACTTGTACATGGAGCGGAGAGGTACTTGTACATGGAGCGGAGAGGTACTTGTACATGGAGCGGAGATGTACTTGTACATTGAGCGGAGAGGTACTTGTACATGGAGCAGAGATGTACTTGTACATGGAGCGGAGATGTACTTGTACATTGAGCGGAGAGGTACTTGTACATGGAGCGGAGAGGTACTTGTACATGGAGCGGAGATGTACTTGTACATGGAGCGGAGAGGTACTTGTACATGGAGCGGAGATGTACTTGTACATTGAGCGGAGAGGTACTTGTACATGGAGCAGAGATGTACTTGTACATGGAGCGGAGAGGTACTTGTACATGGAGCGGAGAGGTACTTGTACATGGAGCGGAGAGGTACTTGTACATTGAGCGGAGAGGTACTTGTACATTGAGCGGAGAGGTACTTGTACATGGAGCTAGGGCTGGGTATCGAGTTTCGATACTTACTTGGCACCGAAATGGAAACATCGATACTAAGGGGTATCGAAGCCTCCCTTGTCAATCGATACCAATTTTCGATACCAAAACAAAACAGCGTCATTGAGCCTATAAGCATGCGACATGCTTGCACGCCGCGCTCTAATACGGCTGGTGATTGGCTGTCATGTAGAGGCATGCAGGAAACGTTACGCCCACTTTAGCCGGTGTGTTTGTTGTGACTGTGAGCCAGGCGTGCGGTGCGGATAGTATACAAGAAGTTAGCCACTCAAGCTACTCCTATCCTGGATTACCATATGGCGAAGATGATGAAAAGCAGGAAAAGAAACAGAAACAACACGGACTGGTTTCCACAGACAACAGAAATAATTGAGAGGTGGGTCAGCTCAGCTTACCGCAAGTTAGCGGTTATCAGATCCCTCAGTCTGACAAATCCATGCATCTGGCTGTGAGTTGTAGCATTAGATCGTTTAATTAATTGCCGCCGTAACGTTATGCGCAAGCGGGCATTGTGTATTTTTAGCAACTCGTTAACAAACGCTGATGTCATGATAGTTTGTTGAATGTAAATGCGATTCATTTATATTGATTGGCTAGTCAGTGAAGTTGAGCTGTCTCGTCAGATTTGACAAGAATGACGTTCTGTTGCAGCAGTGAGCACACTGATCTGCAACGCTAGCGTTAATGTTTAATTAATTAGCGTTATGTGCAAGCGGGCAGTTATCGCCCATGTATTTTTAGCAACTCGTTAACAAACGCTGATGTCATGATAGTTTGTTGAATATAAATGCGATTCACTTTGTGGCATATAAGGCTATATTGATAGGCTAGTCAATGCTCAACTAGTCTTCCATGCATGAAGTGGAGCCATCTCATCAGTTTGTACAAGAATAGAGTTCTGTTGCATCAGTGAGCATTAAACCCTGATTTGCAACTCTCTGTTTTGCACTGAAAACTATTCCACTGATTTATTTGTTTTAGCTACATTTCTTTCCTTTGTAGTACTCCAATATTTTTTGTAGGGACGGCAATACGTTTAGAGAACTTAAAGTTATGTTAAATACAGTAGGTTTTATTTTTTTCTGCTGTAAAACTTAAGATGGGGGGAAACTAAAGATTTGTAAAATAATTTCAATGTGTAATGCAGTTTTATTTTTGTTAAAATGGATTTTTCTAAAAATTGGTATCGAAAAAAGTATCGTTCAGGAACCGGTATCGAAATCCAAGTATCGAAACGGTATCGATATCAAAAAATTTTGAACGATACCCAGCCCTACATGGAGCGCAGATGTACTTGTACATTGAGCGGAGAGGTACTGGTACATGGAGCGGAGATGTACTTGTACATTGAGCGGAGAGGTACTTGTACATTGAGCGGAGAGGTACTTGTACATGGAGCGGAGATGTACTTGTACATTGAGCGGAGAGGTACTGGTACATGGAGCGGAGATGTACTTGTACATTGAGCGGAGAGGTACTTGTACATGGAGTGGAGATGTACTTGTACATTGAGCGGAGAGGTACTGGTACATGGAGCGGAGATGTACTTGTACATTGAGCGGAGAGGTACTTGTACATGGAGTGGAGATGTACTTGTACATTGAGCGGAGAGGTACTGGTACATGGAGCGGAGATGTACTTGTACATTGAGCGGAGAGGTACTTGTACATGGAGTGGAGATGTACTTGTACATGGAGCGGAGATGTACTTGTACATTGAGCGGAGAGGTACTTGTACATGGAGCGGAGATGTACTTGTACATGGAGCGGAGAGGTACTTGTACATGGAGCGGAGATGTACTTGTACATTGAGCGGAGAGGTACTTGTACATGGAGCGGAGAGGTACTTGTACATGGAGCGGAGATGTACTTGTACATGGAGCGGAGAGGTACTTGTACATGGAGCGGAGATGTACTTGTACATTGAGCGGAGAGGTACTTGTACATGGAGCAGAGATGTACTTGTACATGGAGCGGAGAGGTACTTGTACATGGAGCGGAGAGGTACTTGTACATTGAGCGGAGATGTACTTGTACATGGAGCGGAGATGTACTTGTACATGGATCGGAGAGGTACTTGTACATGAGAGCGGAGAGGTACTGTCGACACTTGTACATTGAGCGTAGAGGTACTGTCGACACTTGTACATTGAGCGGAGAGGTACTTGTACATGGAGCGGAGAGGTACTGTCGACACTTGTACATTGAGCGGAGAGGTACTTGTACATTGAGCGGAGAGGTACTTGTACATGGAGCGCAGAGGTACTTGTACATTGAGCGGAGAGGTACTTGTACATGGAGCGGAGAGGTACTTGTACATGAGAGCGGAGAGGTACTTGTACATGGAGCGGAGAGGTACTTGTACATTGAGCGGAGAGGTACTGTCGACACTTGTACATTCAGCGGAGAGGTACTTGTACATGGAGCGGAGAGGTACTGTCGATACTTGACATTGAGCGGAGAGGTACTTGTACATGGAGCGGAGAGGTACTTGTACATGGAGCGGAGAGGTACTTGTACATGGAGCGGAGATGTACTTGTACATTGAGCGGAGAGGTACTTGTACATGGAGCGGAGAGGTACTTGTACATGGAGCGGAGATGTACTTGTACATGGAGCGGAGAGGTACTTGTACATGGAGCGGAGATGTACTTGTACATTGAGCGGAGAGGTACTTGTACATGGAGCGGAGATGTACTTGTACATGGAGCGGAGAGGTACTTGTACATGGAGCGGAGATGTACTTGTACATTGAGCGGAGAGGTACTTGTACATGGAGCGGAGAGGTACTTGTACATGGAGCGGAGATGTACTTGTACATGGAGCGGAGAGGTACTTGTACATGGAGCGGAGATGTACTTGTACATTGAGCGGAGAGGTACTTGTACATGGAGCAGAGATGTACTTGTACATGGAGCGGAGAGGTACTTGTACATGGAGCGGAGAGGTACTTGTACATTGAGCGGAGATGTACTTGTACATGGAGCGGAGATGTACTTGTACATGGATCGGAGAGGTACTTGTACATGAGAGCGGAGAGGTACTGTCGACACTTGTACATTGAGCGTAGAGGTACTGTCGACACTTGTACATTGAGCGGAGAGGTACTTGTACATGGAGCGGAGAGGTACTGTCGACACTTGTACATTGAGCGGAGAGGTACTTGTACATTGAGCGGAGAGGTACTTGTACATGGAGCGCAGAGGTACTTGTACATTGAGCGGAGAGGTACTTGTACATGGAGCGGAGAGGTACTTGTACATGAGAGCGGAGAGGTACTTGTACATGGAGCGGAGAGGTACTTGTACATTGAGCGGAGAGGTACTGTCGACACTTGTACATTCAGCGGAGAGGTACTTGTACATGGAGCGGAGAGGTACTGTCGATACTTGACATTGAGCGGAGAGGTACTTGTACATGGAGCGGAGAGGTACTTGTACATGGAGCGGAGAGGTACTTGTACATGGAGCGGAGATGTACTTGTACATTGAGCGGAGAGGTACTTGTACATGGAGCGGAGAGGTACTTGTACATGGAGCGGAGATGTACTTGTACATGGAGCGGAGAGGTACTTGTACATGGAGCGGAGATGTACTTGTACATTGAGCGGAGAGGTACTTGTACATGGAGCAGATATGTACTTGTACATGGAGCGGAGAGGTACTTGTACATGGAGCGGAGAGGTACTTGTACATTGAGCGGAGATGTACTTGTACATGGAGCGGAGATGTACTTGTACATGGATCGGAGAGGTACTTGTACATGAGAGCGGAGAGGTACTGTCGACACTTGTACATTGAGCGTAGAGGTACTGTCGACACTTGTACATTGAGCGGAGAGGTACTTGTACATGGAGCGGAGAGGTACTGTCGACACTTGTACATTGAGCGGAGAGGTACTTGTACATTGAGCGGAGAGGTACTTGTACATGGAGCGCAGAGGTACTTGTACATTGAGCGGAGAGGTACTTGTACATGGAGCGGAGAGGTACTTGTACATGAGAGCGGAGAGGTACTTGTACATGGAGCGGAGAGGTACTTGTACATTGAGCGGAGAGGTACTGTCGACACTTGTACATTCAGCGGAGAGGTACTTGTACATGGAGCGGAGAGGTACTGTCGATACTTGACATTGAGCGGAGAGGTACTTGTACATGGAGCGGAGAGGTACTTGTACATGGAGCGGAGAGGTACTTGTACATGGAGCGGAGAGGTACTTGTACATTGAGCGGAGAGGTACTTGTACATGGAGCGGAGAGGTACTTGTACATTGAGCGGAGAGGTACTTGTACATGGAGCGGAGAGGTACTTGTACATGGAGCGGAGAGGTACTTGTACATGGAGCGGAGAGGTACTTGTACATGGAGCGGAGAGGTACTTGTACATTGAGCGGAGATGTACTTGTACATGGAGCGGAGATGTACTTGTACATGGATCGGAGAGGTACTTGTACATGAGAGCGGAGAGGTACTGTCGACACTTGTACATTGAGCGTAGAGGTACTGTCGACACTTGTACATTGAGCGGAGAGGTACTTGTACATGGAGCGGAGAGGTACTGTCGACACTTGTACATTGAGCGGAGAGGTACTTGTACATTGAGCGGAGAGGTACTTGTACATGGAGCGCAGAGGTACTTGTACATTGAGCGGAGAGGTACTTGTACATGGAGCGGAGAGGTACTTGTACATGAGAGCGGAGAGGTACTTGTACATGGAGCGGAGAGGTACTTGTACATTGAGCGGAGAGGTACTGTCGACACTTGTACATTCAGCGGAGAGGTACTTGTACATGGAGCGGAGAGGTACTGTCGATACTTGACATTGAGCGGAGAGGTACTTGTACATGGAGCGGAGAGGTATTTGTACATTGAGCGGAGAGATACTTGTACATTGAGCGGAGAGGTACTGTCGACACTTGTACATTCAGCGGAGAGCTACTTGTACATGGAGCGGAGAGGTATTTGTACATTGAGCGGAGAGGTACTTGTACATGGAGCGGAGAGGTACTTGTACATAGAGCGGAGAGGTACTTATACATGGAGCGGAGAGGTATTTGTACATTGAGCGGAGAGGTACTTGTACATGGAGCGGAGAGGTACTTGTACATGAGAGCGGAGAGGTATTTGTACATGGAGCGGAAAGGTACTGTCGACACTTGTACATTGAGCGGAGAGCTACTTGTACATGGAGCGGAGAGGTACTTGTACATGAGAGCGGAGAGGTACTTGTACATGGAGCGGAGAGGTATTTGTACATGGAGCGGAGAGGTACTGTCGACACTTGACATTGAGCGGAGAGGTACTTGTACATGGAGCGGAGAGGTACTTGTACATGAGAGCGGAGAGGTATTTGTACATGGAGCGGAGAGGTACTGTCGACACTTGACATTGAGCGGAGAGGTACTTGTACATGGAGCGGAGAGGTACTTGTACATGGAGCGGAGAGGTACTGTCGATACTTGACATTGAGCGGAGAGGTACTTGTACATGGAGCGGAGAGGTACTTGTACATGGAGCGGAGAGGTACTTGTACATGGAGCGGAGATGTACTTGTACATTGAGCGGAGAGGTACTTGTACATGGAGCGGAGAGGTACTTGTACATGGAGCGGAGATGTACTTGTACATGGAGCGGAGAGGTACTTGTACATGGAGCGGAGATGTACTTGTACATTGAGCGGAGAGGTACTTGTACATGGAGCGGAGATGTACTTGTACATGGAGCGGAGAGGTACTTGTACATGGAGCGGAGATGTACTTGTACATTGAGCGGAGAGGTACTTGTACATGGAGCGGAGAGGTACTTGTACATGGAGCGGAGATGTACTTGTACATGGAGCGGAGAGGTACTTGTACATGGAGCGGAGATGTACTTGTACATTGAGCGGAGAGGTACTTGTACATGGAGCAGAGATGTACTTGTACATGGAGCGGAGAGGTACTTGTACATGGAGCGGAGAGGTACTTGTACATTGAGCGGAGATGTACTTGTACATGGAGCGGAGATGTACTTGTACATGGATCGGAGAGGTACTTGTACATGAGAGCGGAGAGGTACTGTCGACACTTGTACATTGAGCGTAGAGGTACTGTCGACACTTGTACATTGAGCGGAGAGGTACTTGTACATGGAGCGGAGAGGTACTGTCGACACTTGTACATTGAGCGGAGAGGTACTTGTACATTGAGCGGAGAGGTACTTGTACATGGAGCGCAGAGGTACTTGTACATTGAGCGGAGAGGTACTTGTACATGGAGCGGAGAGGTACTTGTACATGAGAGTGGAGAGGTACTTGTACATGGAGCGGAGAGGTACTTGTACATTGAGCGGAGAGGTACTGTCGACACTTGTACATTCAGCGGAGAGGTACTTGTACATGGAGCGGAGAGGTACTGTCGATACTTGACATTGAGCGGAGAGGTACTTGTACATGGAGCGGAGAGGTACTTGTACATGGAGCGGAGAGGTACTTGTACATGGAGCGGAGATGTACTTGTACATTGAGCGGAGAGGTACTTGTACATGGAGCGGAGAGGTACTTGTACATGGAGCGGAGATGTACTTGTACATGGAGCGGAGAGGTACTTGTACATGGAGCGGAGATGTACTTGTACATTGAGCGGAGAGGTACTTGTACATGGAGCAGAGATGTACTTGTACATGGAGCGGAGAGGTACTTGTACATGGAGCGGAGAGGTACTTGTACATTGAGCGGAGATGTACTTGTACATGGAGCGGAGATGTACTTGTACATGGATCGGAGAGGTACTTGTACATGAGAGCGGAGAGGTACTGTCGACACTTGTACATTGAGCGTAGAGGTACTGTCGACACTTGTACATTGAGCGGAGAGGTACTTGTACATGGAGCGGAGAGGTACTGTCGACACTTGTACATTGAGCGGAGAGGTACTTGTACATTGAGCGGAGAGGTACTTGTACATGGAGCGCAGAGGTACTTGTACATTGAGCGGAGAGGTACTTGTACATGGAGCGGAGAGGTACTTGTACATGAGAGCGGAGAGGTACTTGTACATGGAGCGGAGAGGTACTTGTACATTGAGCGGAGAGGTACTGTCGACACTTGTACATTCAGCGGAGAGGTACTTGTACATGGAGCGGAGAGGTACTGTCGATACTTGACATTGAGCGGAGAGGTACTTGTACATGGAGCGGAGAGGTACTTGTACATGGAGCGGAGAGGTACTTGTACATGGAGCGGAGAGGTACTTGTACATTGAGCGGAGAGGTACTTGTACATGGAGCGGAGAGGTACTTGTACATTGAGCGGAGAGGTACTTGTACATGGAGCGGAGAGGTACTTGTACATGGAGCGGAGAGGTACTTGTACATGGAGCGGAGAGGTACTTGTACATGGAGCGGAGAGGTACTTGTACATTGAGCGGAGATGTACTTGTACATGGAGCGGAGATGTACTTGTACATGGATCGGAGAGGTACTTGTACATGAGAGCGGAGAGGTACTGTCGACACTTGTACATTGAGCGTAGAGGTACTGTCGACACTTGTACATTGAGCGGAGAGGTACTTGTACATGGAGCGGAGAGGTACTGTCGACACTTGTACATTGAGCGGAGAGGTACTTGTACATTGAGCGGAGAGGTACTTGTACATGGAGCGCAGAGGTACTTGTACATTGAGCGGAGAGGTACTTGTACATGGAGCGGAGAGGTACTTGTACATGAGAGCGGAGAGGTACTTGTACATGGAGCGGAGAGGTACTTGTACATTGAGCGGAGAGGTACTGTCGACACTTGTACATTCAGCGGAGAGGTACTTGTACATGGAGCGGAGAGGTACTGTCGATACTTGACATTGAGCGGAGAGGTACTTGTACATGGAGCGGAGAGGTATTTGTACATTGAGCGGAGAGGTACTTGTACATTGAGCGGAGAGGTACTGTCGACACTTGTACATTCAGCGGAGAGCTACTTGTACATGGAGCGGAGAGGTATTTGTACATTGAGCGGAGAGGTACTTGTACATGGAGCGGAGAGGTACTTGTACATAGAGCGGAGAGGTACTTATACATGGAGCGGAGAGGTATTTGTACATTGAGCGGAGAGGTACTTGTACATGGAGCGGAGAGGTACTTGTACATGAGAGCGGAGAGGTATTTGTACATGGAGCGGAAAGGTACTGTCGACACTTGTACATTGAGCGGAGAGCTACTTGTACATGGAGCGGAGAGGTACTTGTACATGAGAGCGGAGAGATACTTGTACATGGAGCGGAGAGGTATTTGTACATGGAGCGGAGAGGTACTGTCGACACTTGACATTGAGCGGAGAGGTACTTGTACATGGAGCGGAGAGGTACTTGTACATGAGAGCGGAGAGGTATTTGTACATGGAGCGGAGAGGTACTGTCGACACTTGACATTGATCGGAGAGGTACTTGTACATGGAGCGGAGAGGTACTTGTACATGGAGCGGAGAGGTACTTGTACATGGAGCGGAGAGGTACTTGTACATGGAGCGGAGAGGTACTTGTACATGGAGCGGAGATGTACTTGTACATTGAGCGGAGAGGTACTTGTACATGGAGCAGAGATGTACTTGTACATGGAGCGGAGATGTACTTGTACATTGAGCGGAGAGGTACTTGTACATGGAGCGGAGAGGTACTTGTACATGGAGCGGAGATGTACTTGTACATGGAGCGGAGAGGTACTTGTACATGGAGCGGAGATGTACTTGTACATTGAGCGGAGAGGTACTTGTACATGGAGCAGAGATGTACTTGTACATGGAGCGGAGAGGTACTTGTACATGGAGCGGAGAGGTACTTGTACATGGAGCGGAGAGGTACTTGTACATTGCGCGGAGAGGTACTTGTACATTGAGCGGAGAGGTACTTGTACATGGAGCTAGGGCTGGGTATCGAGTTTCGATACTTACTTGGCACCGAAATGGAAACATCGATACTAAGGGGTATCGAAGCCTCCCTTGTCAATCGATACCAATTTTCGATACCAAAACAAAACAGCGTCATTGAGCCTATAAGCATGCGACATGCTTGCACGCCGCGCTCTAATACGGCTGGTGATTGGCTGTCATGTAGAGGCATGCAGGAAACGTTACGCCCACTTTAGCCGGTGTGTTTGTTGTGACTGTGAGCCAGGCGTGCGGTGCGGATAGTATACAAGAAGTTAGCCACTCAAGCTACTCCTATCCTGGATTACCATATGGCGAAGATGATGAAAAGCAGGAAAAGAAACAGAAACAACACGGACTGGTTTCCACAGACAAGAGAAATAATTGAGAGGTGGGTCAGCTCAGCTTACCGCAAGTTAGCGGTTATCAGATCCCTCAGTCTGACAAATCCATGCATCTGGCTGTGAGTTGTAGCATTAGATCGTTTAATTAATTGCCGCCGTAACGTTATGCGCAAGCGGGCATTGTGTATTTTTAGCAACTCGTTAACAAACGCTGATGTCATGATAGTTTGTTGAATGTAAATGCGATTCATTTATATTGATTGGCTAGTCAGTGAAGTTGAGCTGTCTCGTCAGATTTGACAAGAATGACGTTCTGTTGCAGCAGTGAGCACACTGATCTGCAACGCTAGCGTTAATGTTTAATTAATTAGCGTTATGTGCAAGCGGGCAGTTATCGCCCATGTATTTTTAGCAACTCGTTAACAAACGCTGATGTCATGATAGTTTGTTGAATATAAATGCGATTCACTTTGTGGCATATAAGGCTATATTGATAGGCTAGTCAATGCTCAACTAGTCTTCCATGCATGAAGTGGAGCCATCTCATCAGTTTGTACAAGAATAGAGTTCTGTTGCATCAGTGAGCATTAAACCCTGATTTGCAACTCTCTGTTTTGCACTGAAAACTATTCCACTGATTTATTTGTTTTAGCTACATTTCTTTCCTTTGTAGTACTCCAATATTTTTTGTAGGGACGGCAATACGTTTAGAGAACTTAAAGTTATGTTAAATACAGTAGGTTTTATTTTTTTCTGCTGTAAAACTTAAGATGGGGGGAAACTAAAGATTTGTAAAATAATTTCAATGTGTAATGCAGTTTTATTTTTGTTAAAATGGATTTTTCTAAAAATTGGTATCGAAAAAAGTATCGTTCAGGAACCGGTATCGAAATCCAAGTATCGAAACGGTATCGATATCGAAAAATTTTGAACGATACCCAGCCCTACATGGAGCGCAGATGTACTTGTACATTGAGCGGAGAGGTACTGGTACATGGAGCGGAGATGTACTTGTACATTGAGCGGAGAGGTACTTGTACATTGAGCGGAGAGGTACTTGTACATGGAGCGGAGATGTACTTGTACATTGAGCGGAGAGGTACTGGTACATGGAGCGGAGATGTACTTGTACATTGAGCGGAGAGGTACTTGTACATGGAGTGGAGATGTACTTGTACATTGAGCGGAGAGGTACTGGTACATGGAGCGGAGATGTACTTGTACATTGAGCGGAGAGGTACTTGTACATGGAGTGGAGATGTACTTGTACATTGAGCGGAGAGGTACTGGTACATGGAGCAGAGATGTACTTGTACATGGAGCGGAGAGGTACTTGTACATGGAGCGGAGAGGTACTTGTACATGGAGCAGAGATGTACTTGTACATGGAGCGGAGAGGTACTTGTACATGGAGCGGAGAGGTACTTGTACATTGAGCGGAGATGTACTTGTACATGGAGCGGAGATGTACTTGTACATGGATCGGAGAGGTACTTGTACATGAGAGCGGAGAGGTACTGTCGACACTTGTACATTGAGCGTAGAGGTACTGTCGACACTTGTACATTGAGCGGAGAGGTACTTGTACATGGAGCGGAGAGGTACTGTCGACACTTGTACATTGAGCGGAGAGGTACTTGTACATTGAGCGGAGAGGTACTTGTACATGGAGCGCAGAGGTACTTGTACATTGAGCGGAGAGGTACTTGTACATGGAGCGGAGAGGTACTTGTACATGAGAGCGGAGAGGTACTTGTACATGGAGCGGAGAGGTACTTGTACATTGAGCGGAGAGGTACTGTCGACACTTGTACATTCAGCGGAGAGGTACTTGTACATGGAGCGGAGAGGTACTGTCGATACTTGACATTGAGCGGAGAGGTACTTGTACATGGAGCGGAGAGGTACTTGTACATGGAGCGGAGAGGTACTTGTACATGGAGCGGAGAGGTACTTGTACATTGAGCGGAGAGGTACTTGTACATGGAGCGGAGAGGTACTTGTACATTGAGCGGAGAGGTACTTGTACATGGAGCGGAGAGGTACTTGTACATGGAGCGGAGAGGTACTTGTACATGGAGCGGAGAGGTACTTGTACATGGAGCGGAGAGGTACTTGTACATTGAGCGGAGATGTACTTGTACATGGAGCGGAGATGTACTTGTACATGGATCGGAGAGGTACTTGTACATGAGAGCGGAGAGGTACTGTCGACACTTGTACATTGAGCGTAGAGGTACTGTCGACACTTGTACATTGAGCGGAGAGGTACTTGTACATGGAGCGGAGAGGTACTGTCGACACTTGTACATTGAGCGGAGAGGTACTTGTACATTGAGCGGAGAGGTACTTGTACATGGAGCGCAGAGGTACTTGTACATTGAGCGGAGAGGTACTTGTACATGGAGCGGAGAGGTACTTGTACATGAGAGCGGAGAGGTACTTGTACATGGAGCGGAGAGGTACTTGTACATTGAGCGGAGAGGTACTGTCGACACTTGTACATTCAGCGGAGAGGTACTTGTACATGGAGCGGAGAGGTACTGTCGATACTTGACATTGAGCGGAGAGGTACTTGTACATGGAGCGGAGAGGTATTTGTACATTGAGCGGAGAGGTACTTGTACATTGAGCGGAGAGGTACTGTCGACACTTGTACATTCAGCGGAGAGCTACTTGTACATGGAGCGGAGAGGTATTTGTACATTGAGCGGAGAGGTACTTGTACATGGAGCGGAGAGGTACTTGTACATAGAGCGGAGAGGTACTTATACATGGAGCGGAGAGGTATTTGTACATTGAGCGGAGAGGTACTTGTACATGGAGCGGAGAGGTACTTGTACATGAGAGCGGAGAGGTATTTGTACATGGAGCGGAAAGGTACTGTCGACACTTGTACATTGAGCGGAGAGCTACTTGTACATGGAGCGGAGAGGTACTTGTACATGAGAGCGGAGAGATACTTGTACATGGAGCGGAGAGGTATTTGTACATGGAGCGGAGAGGTACTGTCGACACTTGACATTGAGCGGAGAGGTACTTGTACATGGAGCGGAGAGGTACTTGTACATGAGAGCGGAGAGGTATTTGTACATGGAGCGGAGAGGTACTGTCGACACTTGACATTGATCGGAGAGGTACTTGTACATGGAGCGGAGAGGTACTTGTACATGGAGCGGAGAGGTACTTGTACATGGAGCGGAGAGGTACTTGTACATGGAGCGGAGAGGTACTTGTACATGGAGCGGAGATGTACTTGTACATTGAGCGGAGAGGTACTTGTACATGGAGCAGAGATGTACTTGTACATGGAGCGGAGATGTACTTGTACATTGAGCGGAGAGGTACTTGTACATGGAGCGGAGAGGTACTTGTACATGGAGCGGAGATGTACTTGTACATGGAGCGGAGAGGTACTTGTACATGGAGCGGAGATGTACTTGTACATTGAGCGGAGAGGTACTTGTACATGGAGCAGAGATGTACTTGTACATGGAGCGGAGAGGTACTTGTACATGGAGCGGAGAGGTACTTGTACATGGAGCGGAGAGGTACTTGTACATTGCGCGGAGAGGTACTTGTACATTGAGCGGAGAGGTACTTGTACATGGAGCTAGGGCTGGGTATCGAGTTTCGATACTTACTTGGCACCGAAATGGAAACATCGATACTAAGGGGTATCGAAGCCTCCCTTGTCAATCGATACCAATTTTCGATACCAAAACAAAACAGCGTCATTGAGCCTATAAGCATGCGACATGCTTGCACGCCGCGCTCTAATACGGCTGGTGATTGGCTGTCATGTAGAGGCATGCAGGAAACGTTACGCCCACTTTAGCCGGTGTGTTTGTTGTGACTGTGAGCCAGGCGTGCGGTGCGGATAGTATACAAGAAGTTAGCCACTCAAGCTACTCCTATCCTGGATTACCATATGGCGAAGATGATGAAAAGCAGGAAAAGAAACAGAAACAACACGGACTGGTTTCCACAGACAAGAGAAATAATTGAGAGGTGGGTCAGCTCAGCTTACCGCAAGTTAGCGGTTATCAGATCCCTCAGTCTGACAAATCCATGCATCTGGCTGTGAGTTGTAGCATTAGATCGTTTAATTAATTGCCGCCGTAACGTTATGCGCAAGCGGGCATTGTGTATTTTTAGCAACTCGTTAACAAACGCTGATGTCATGATAGTTTGTTGAATGTAAATGCGATTCATTTATATTGATTGGCTAGTCAGTGAAGTTGAGCTGTCTCGTCAGATTTGACAAGAATGACGTTCTGTTGCAGCAGTGAGCACACTGATCTGCAACGCTAGCGTTAATGTTTAATTAATTAGCGTTATGTGCAAGCGGGCAGTTATCGCCCATGTATTTTTAGCAACTCGTTAACAAACGCTGATGTCATGATAGTTTGTTGAATATAAATGCGATTCACTTTGTGGCATATAAGGCTATATTGATAGGCTAGTCAATGCTCAACTAGTCTTCCATGCATGAAGTGGAGCCATCTCATCAGTTTGTACAAGAATAGAGTTCTGTTGCATCAGTGAGCATTAAACCCTGATTTGCAACTCTCTGTTTTGCACTGAAAACTATTCCACTGATTTATTTGTTTTAGCTACATTTCTTTCCTTTGTAGTACTCCAATATTTTTTGTAGGGACGGCAATACGTTTAGAGAACTTAAAGTTATGTTAAATACAGTAGGTTTTATTTTTTTCTGCTGTAAAACTTAAGATGGGGGGAAACTAAAGATTTGTAAAATAATTTCAATGTGTAATGCAGTTTTATTTTTGTTAAAATGGATTTTTCTAAAAATTGGTATCGAAAAAAGTATCGTTCAGGAACCGGTATCGAAATCCAAGTATCGAAACGGTATCGATATCGAAAAATTTTGAACGATACCCAGCCCTACATGGAGCGCAGATGTACTTGTACATTGAGCGGAGAGGTACTGGTACATGGAGCGGAGATGTACTTGTACATTGAGCGGAGAGGTACTTGTACATTGAGCGGAGAGGTACTTGTACATGGAGCGGAGATGTACTTGTACATTGAGCGGAGAGGTACTGGTACATGGAGCGGAGATGTACTTGTACATTGAGCGGAGAGGTACTTGTACATGGAGTGGAGATGTACTTGTACATTGAGCGGAGAGGTACTGGTACATGGAGCGGAGATGTACTTGTACATTGAGCGGAGAGGTACTTGTACATGGAGTGGAGATGTACTTGTACATTGAGCGGAGAGGTACTGGTACATGGAGCGGAGATGTACTTGTACATTGAGCGGAGAGGTACTTGTACATGGAGTGGAGATGTACTTGTACATGGAGCGGAGATGTACTTGTACATTGAGCGGAGAGGTACTTGTACATGGAGCGGAGATGTACTTGTACATGGAGCGGAGAGGTACTTGTACATGGAGCGGAGATGTACTTGTACATTGAGCGGAGAGGTACTTGTACATGGAGCGGAGAGGTACTTGTACATGGAGCGGAGATGTACTTGTACATGGAGCGGAGAGGTACTTGTACATGGAGCGGAGATGTACTTGTACATTGAGCGGAGAGGTACTTGTACATGGAGCAGAGATGTACTTGTACATGGAGCGGAGAGGTACTTGTACATGGAGCGGAGAGGTACTTGTACATTGAGCGGAGATGTACTTGTACATGGAGCGGAGATGTACTTGTACATGGATCGGAGAGGTACTTGTACATGAGAGCGGAGAGGTACTGTCGACACTTGTACATTGAGCGTAGAGGTACTGTCGACACTTGTACATTGAGCGGAGAGGTACTTGTACATGGAGCGGAGAGGTACTGTCGACACTTGTACATTGAGCGGAGAGGTACTTGTACATTGAGCGGAGAGGTACTGTCGACACTTGTACATTCAGCGGAGAGCTACTTGTACATGGAGCGGAGAGGTATTTGTACATTGAGCGGAGAGGTACTTGTACATGGAGCGGAGAGGTACTTGTACATAGAGCGGAGAGGTACTTATACATGGAGCGGAGAGGTATTTGTACATTGAGCGGAGAGGTACTTGTACATGGAGCGGAGAGGTACTTGTACATGAGAGCGGAGAGGTATTTGTACATGGAGCGGAAAGGTACTGTCGACACTTGTACATTGAGCGGAGAGCTACTTGTACATGGAGCGGAGAGGTACTTGTACATGAGAGCGGAGAGATACTTGTACATGGAGCGGAGAGGTATTTGTACATGGAGCGGAGAGGTACTGTCGACACTTGACATTGAGCGGAGAGGTACTTGTACATGGAGCGGAGAGGTACTTGTACATGAGAGCGGAGAGGTATTTGTACATGGAGCGGAGAGGTACTGTCGACACTTGACATTGATCGGAGAGGTACTTGTACATGGAGCGGAGAGGTACTTGTACATGGAGCGGAGAGGTACTTGTACATGGAGCGGAGAGGTACTTGTACATGGAGCGGAGAGGTACTTGTACATGGAGCGGAGATGTACTTGTACATTGAGCGGAGAGGTACTTGTACATGGAGCAGAGATGTACTTGTACATGGAGCGGAGATGTACTTGTACATTGAGCGGAGAGGTACTTGTACATGGAGCGGAGAGGTACTTGTACATGGAGCGGAGATGTACTTGTACATGGAGCGGAGAGGTACTTGTACATGGAGCGGAGATGTACTTGTACATTGAGCGGAGAGGTACTTGTACATGGAGCAGAGATGTACTTGTACATGGAGCGGAGAGGTACTTGTACATGGAGCGGAGAGGTACTTGTACATGGAGCGGAGAGGTACTTGTACATTGCGCGGAGAGGTACTTGTACATTGAGCGGAGAGGTACTTGTACATGGAGCTAGGGCTGGGTATCGAGTTTCGATACTTACTTGGCACCGAAATGGAAACATCGATACTAAGGGGTATCGAAGCCTCCCTTGTCAATCGATACCAATTTTCGATACCAAAACAAAACAGCGTCATTGAGCCTATAAGCATGCGACATGCTTGCACGCCGCGCTCTAATACGGCTGGTGATTGGCTGTCATGTAGAGGCATGCAGGAAACGTTACGCCCACTTTAGCCGGTGTGTTTGTTGTGACTGTGAGCCAGGCGTGCGGTGCGGATAGTATACAAGAAGTTAGCCACTCAAGCTACTCCTATCCTGGATTACCATATGGCGAAGATGATGAAAAGCAGGAAAAGAAACAGAAACAACACGGACTGGTTTCCACAGACAAGAGAAATAATTGAGAGGTGGGTCAGCTCAGCTTACCGCAAGTTAGCGGTTATCAGATCCCTCAGTCTGACAAATCCATGCATCTGGCTGTGAGTTGTAGCATTAGATCGTTTAATTAATTGCCGCCGTAACGTTATGCGCAAGCGGGCATTGTGTATTTTTAGCAACTCGTTAACAAACGCTGATGTCATGATAGTTTGTTGAATGTAAATGCGATTCATTTATATTGATTGGCTAGTCAGTGAAGTTGAGCTGTCTCGTCAGATTTGACAAGAATGACGTTCTGTTGCAGCAGTGAGCACACTGATCTGCAACGCTAGCGTTAATGTTTAATTAATTAGCGTTATGTGCAAGCGGGCAGTTATCGCCCATGTATTTTTAGCAACTCGTTAACAAACGCTGATGTCATGATAGTTTGTTGAATATAAATGCGATTCACTTTGTGGCATATAAGGCTATATTGATAGGCTAGTCAATGCTCAACTAGTCTTCCATGCATGAAGTGGAGCCATCTCATCAGTTTGTACAAGAATAGAGTTCTGTTGCATCAGTGAGCATTAAACCCTGATTTGCAACTCTCTGTTTTGCACTGAAAACTATTCCACTGATTTATTTGTTTTAGCTACATTTCTTTCCTTTGTAGTACTCCAATATTTTTTGTAGGGACGGCAATACGTTTAGAGAACTTAAAGTTATGTTAAATACAGTAGGTTTTATTTTTTTCTGCTGTAAAACTTAAGATGGGGGGAAACTAAAGATTTGTAAAATAATTTCAATGTGTAATGCAGTTTTATTTTTGTTAAAATGGATTTTTCTAAAAATTGGTATCGAAAAAAGTATCGTTCAGGAACCGGTATCGAAATCCAAGTATCGAAACGGTATCGATATCGAAAAATTTTGAACGATACCCAGCCCTACATGGAGCGCAGATGTACTTGTACATTGAGCGGAGAGGTACTGGTACATGGAGCGGAGATGTACTTGTACATTGAGCGGAGAGGTACTTGTACATTGAGCGGAGAGGTACTTGTACATGGAGCGGAGATGTACTTGTACATTGAGCGGAGAGGTACTGGTACATGGAGCGGAGATGTACTTGTACATTGAGCGGAGAGGTACTTGTACATGGAGTGGAGATGTACTTGTACATTGAGCGGAGAGGTACTGGTACATGGAGCGGAGATGTACTTGTACATTGAGCGGAGAGGTACTTGTACATGGAGTGGAGATGTACTTGTACATTGAGCGGAGAGGTACTGGTACATGGAGCGGAGATGTACTTGTACATTGAGCGGAGAGGTACTTGTACATGGAGTGGAGATGTACTTGTACATGGAGCGGAGATGTACTTGTACATTGAGCGGAGAGGTACTTGTACATGGAGCGGAGATGTACTTGTACATGGAGCGGAGAGGTACTTGTACATGGAGCGGAGATGTACTTGTACATTGAGCGGAGAGGTACTTGTACATGGAGCGGAGAGGTACTTGTACATGGAGCGGAGATGTACTTGTACATGGAGCGGAGAGGTACTTGTACATGGAGCGGAGATGTACTTGTACATTGAGCGGAGAGGTACTTGTACATGGAGCAGAGATGTACTTGTACATGGAGCGGAGAGGTACTTGTACATGGAGCGGAGAGGTACTTGTACATTGAGCGGAGATGTACTTGTACATGGAGCGGAGATGTACTTGTACATGGATCGGAGAGGTACTTGTACATGAGAGCGGAGAGGTACTGTCGACACTTGTACATTGAGCGTAGAGGTACTGTCGACACTTGTACATTGAGCGGAGAGGTACTTGTACATGGAGCGGAGAGGTACTGTCGACACTTGTACATTGAGCGGAGAGGTACTTGTACATTGAGCGGAGAGGTACTTGTACATGGAGCGCAGAGGCACTTGTACATTGAGCGGAGAGGTACTTGTACATGGAGCGGAGAGGTACTTGTACATGAGAGCGGAGAGGTACTTGTACATGGAGCGGAGAGGTACTTGTACATTGAGCGGAGAGGTACTGTCGACACTTGTACATTCAGCGGAGAGGTACTTGTACATGGAGCGGAGAGGTACTGTCGATACTTGACATTGAGCGGAGAGGTACTTGTACATGGAGCGGAGAGGTACTTGTACATGGAGCGGAGAGGTACTTGTACATGGAGCGGAGATGTACTTGTACATTGAGCGGAGAGGTACTTGTACATGGAGCGGAGAGGTACTTGTACATGGAGCGGAGATGTACTTGTACATGGAGCGGAGAGGTACTTGTACATGGAGCGGAGATGTACTTGTACATTGAGCGGAGAGGTACTTGTACATGGAGCAGAGATGTACTTGTACATGGAGCGGAGAGGTACTTGTACATGGAGCGGAGAGGTACTTGTACATTGAGCGGAGATGTACTTGTACATGGAGCGGAGATGTACTTGTACATGGATCGGAGAGGTACTTGTACATGAGAGCGGAGAGGTACTGTCGACACTTGTACATTGAGCGTAGAGGTACTGTCGACACTTGTACATTGAGCGGAGAGGTACTTGTACATGGAGCGGAGAGGTACTGTCGACACTTGTACATTGAGTGGAGAGGTACTTGTACATTGAGCGGAGAGGTACTTGTACATGGAGCGCAGAGGTACTTGTACATTGAGCGGAGAGGTACTTGTACATGGAGCGGAGAGGTACTTGTACATGAGAGCGGAGAGGTACTTGTACATGGAGCGGAGAGGTACTTGTACATTGAGCGGAGAGGTACTGTCGACACTTGTACATTCAGCGGAGAGGTACTTGTACATGGAGCGGAGAGGTACTGTCGATACTTGACATTGAGCGGAGAGGTACTTGTACATGGAGCGGAGAGGTACTTGTACATGGAGCGGAGAGGTACTTGTACATGGAGCGGAGAGGTACTTGTACATTGAGCGGAGAGGTACTTGTACATGGAGCGGAGAGGTACTTGTACATTGAGCGGAGAGGTACTTGTACATGGAGCGGAGAGGTACTTGTACATGGAGCGGAGAGGTACTTGTACATGGAGCGGAGAGGTACTTGTACATGGAGCGGAGAGGTACTTGTACATTGAGCGGAGATGTACTTGTACATGGAGCGGAGATGTACTTGTACATGGATCGGAGAGGTACTTGTACATGAGAGCGGAGAGGTACTGTCGACACTTGTACATTGAGCGTAGAGGTACTGTCGACACTTGTACATTGAGCGGAGAGGTACTTGTACATGAAGCGGAGAGGTACTGTCGACACTTGTACATTGAGCGGAGAGGTACTTGTACATTGAGCGGAGAGGTACTTGTACATGGAGCGCAGAGGTACTTGTACATTGAGCGGAGAGGTACTTGTACATGGAGCGGAGAGGTACTTGTACATGAGAGCGGAGAGGTACTTGTACATGGAGCGGAGAGGTACTTGTACATTGAGCGGAGAGGTACTGTCGACACTTGTACATTCAGCGGAGAGGTACTTGTACATGGAGCGGAGAGGTACTGTCGATACTTGACATTGAGCGGAGAGGTACTTGTACATGGAGCGGAGAGGTATTTGTACATTGAGCGGAGAGATACTTGTACATTGAGCGGAGAGGTACTGTCGACACTTGTACATTCAGCGGAGAGCTACTTGTACATGGAGCGGAGAGGTATTTGTACATTGAGCGGAGAGGTACTTGTACATGGAGCGGAGAGGTACTTGTACATAGAGCGGAGAGGTACTTATACATGGAGCGGAGAGGTATTTGTACATTGAGCGGAGAGGTACTTGTACATGGAGCGGAGAGGTACTTGTACATGAGAGCGGAGAGGTATTTGTACATGGAGCGGAAAGGTACTGTCGACACTTGTACATTGAGCGGAGAGCTACTTGTACATGGAGCGGAGAGGTACTTGTACATGAGAGCGGAGAGGTACTTGTACATGGAGCGGAGAGGTATTTGTACATGGAGCGGAGAGGTACTGTCGACACTTGACATTGAGCGGAGAGGTACTTGTACATGGAGCGGAGAGGTACTTGTACATGAGAGCGGAGAGGTATTTGTACATGGAGCGGAGAGGTACTGTCGACACTTGACATTGAGAGGAGAGGTACTTGTACATGGAGCGGAGAGGTACTTGTACATGGAGCGGAGAGGTACTTGTACATGGAGCGGAGAGGTACTTGTACATGGAGCGGAGAGGTACTTGTACATGGAGCGGAGATGTACTTGTACATGGAGCAGAGATGTACTTGTACATGGAGCGGAGAGGTACTTGTACATGGAGCGGAGAGGTACTTGTACATTGAGCGGAGAGGTACTTGTACATTGAGCGGAGATGTACTTGTACATTGAGCGGAGAGGTACTTGTACATGGAGCGGAGAGGTACTTGTACATGGAGCGGAGAGGTACTTGTACATGGAGCGGAGAGGTACTTGTACATGGAGCGGAGAGGTACTTGTACATTGAGCGGAGAGGTACTTGTACATTGAGCGGAGAGGTACTTGTACATGGAGCTAGGGCTGGGTATCGAGTTTCGATACTTACTTGGCACCGAAATGGAAACATCGATACTAAGGGGTATCGAAGCCTCCCTTGTCAATCGATACCAATTTTCGATACCAAAACAAAACAGCGTCATTGAGCCTATAAGCATGCGACATGCTTGCACGCCGCGCTCTAATACGGCTGGTGATTGGCTGTCATGTAGAGGCATGCAGGAAACGTTACGCCCACTTTAGCCGGTGTGTTTGTTGTGACTGTGAGCCAGGCGTGCGGTGCGGATAGTATACAAGAAGTTAGCCACTCAAGCTACTCCTATCCTGGATTACCATATGGCGAAGATGATGAAAAGCAGGAAAAGAAACAGAAACAACACGGACTGGTTTCCACAGACAAGAGAAATAATTGAGAGGTGGGTCAGCTCAGCTTACCGCAAGTTAGCGGTTATCAGATCCCTCAGTCTGACAAATCCATGCATCTGGCTGTGAGTTGTAGCATTAGATCGTTTAATTAATTGCCGCCGTAACGTTATGCGCAAGCGGGCATTGTGTATTTTTAGCAACTCGTTAACAAACGCTGATGTCATGATAGTTTGTTGAATGTAAATGCGATTCATTTATATTGATTGGCTAGTCAGTGAAGTTGAGCTGTCTCGTCAGATTTGACAAGAATGACGTTCTGTTGCAGCAGTGAGCACACTGATCTGCAACGCTAGCGTTAATGTTTAATTAATTAGCGTTATGTGCAAGCGGGCAGTTATCGCCCATGTATTTTTAGCAACTCGTTAACAAACGCTGATGTCATGATAGTTTGTTGAATATAAATGCGATTCACTTTGTGGCATATAAGGCTATATTGATAGGCTAGTCAATGCTCAACTAGTCTTCCATGCATGAAGTGGAGCCATCTCATCAGTTTGTACAAGAATAGAGTTCTGTTGCATCAGTGAGCATTAAACCCTGATTTGCAACTCTCTGTTTTGCACTGAAAACTATTCCACTGATTTATTTGTTTTAGCTACATTTCTTTCCTTTGTAGTACTCCAATATTTTTTGTAGGGACGGCAATACGTTTAGATAACTTAAAGTTATGTTAAATACAGTAGGTTTTATTTTTTTCTGCTGTAAAACTTAAGATGGGGGGAAACTAAAGATTTGTAAAATAATTTCAATGTGTAATGCAGTTTTATTTTTGTTAAAATGGATTTTTCTAAAAATTGGTATCGAAAAAAGTATCGTTCAGGAACCGGTATCGAAATCCAAGTATCGAAACGGTATTGATATCGAAAAATTTTGAACGATACCCAGCCCTACATGGAGCGCAGATGTACTTGTACATTGAGCGGAGAGGTACTGGTACATGGAGCGGAGATGTACTTGTACATTGAGCGGAGAGGTACTTGTACATTGAGCGGAGAGGTACTTGTACATTGAGCGGAGAGGTACTTGTACATGGAGCGCAGAGGTACTTGTACATTGAGCGGAGAGGTACTTGTACATGGAGCGGAGAGGTACTTGTACATGAGAGCGGAGAGGTACTTGTACATGGAGCGGAGAGGTACTTGTACATTGAGCGGAGAGGTACTGTCGACACTTGTACATTCAGCGGAGAGGTACTTGTACATGGAGCGGAGAGGTACTGTCGATACTTGACATTGAGCGGAGAGGTACTTGTACATGGAGCGGAGAGGTATTTGTACATTGAGCGGAGAGGTACTTGTACATTGAGCGGAGAGGTACTGTCGACACTTGTACATTCAGCGGAGAGCTACTTGTACATGGAGCGGAGAGGTATTTGTACATTGAGCGGAGAGGTACTTGTACATGGAGCGGAGAGGTACTTGTACATAGAGCGGAGAGGTACTTATACATGGAGCGGAGAGGTATTTGTACATTGAGCGGAGAGGTACTTGTACATGGAGCGGAGAGGTACTTGTACATGAGAGCGGAGAGGTATATGTACATGGAGCGGAAAGGTACTGTCGACACTTGTACATTGAGCGGAGAGCTACTTGTACATGGAGCGGAGAGGTACTTGTACATGAGAGCGGAGAGGTACTTGTACATGGAGCGGAGAGGTATTTGTACATGGAGCGGAGAGGTACTGTCGACACTTGACATTGAGCGGAGAGGTACTTGTACATGGAGCGGAGAGGTACTTGTACATGAGAGCGGAGAGGTATTTGTACATGGAGCGGAGAGGTACTGTCGACACTTGACATTGAGCGGAGAGGTACTTGTACATGGAGCGGAGAGGTACTTGTACATGGAGCGGAGAGGTACTTGTACATGGAGCGGAGAGGTACTTGTACATGGAGCGGAGAGGTACTTGTACATGGAGCGGAGATGTACTTGTACATTGAGCGGAGAGGTACTTGTACATGGAGCAGAGATGTACTTGTACATGGAGCGGAGATGTACTTGTACATTGAGCGGTGAGGTACTTGTACATGGAGCGGAGAGGTACTTGTACATGGAGCGGAGATGTACTTGTACATGGAGCGGAGAGGTACTTGTACATGGAGCGGAGATGTACTTGTACATTGAGCGGAGAGGTACTTGTACATGGAGCAGAGATGTACTTGTACATGGAGCGGAGAGGTACTTGTACATGGAGCGGAGAGGTACTTGTACATGGAGCGGAGAGGTACTTGTACATGGAGCGGAGAGGTACTTGTACATTGAGCGGAGAGGTACTTGTACATGGAGCTAGGGCTGGGTATCGAGTTTCGATACTTACTTGGCACCGAAATGGAAACATCGATACTAAGGGGTATCGAAGCCTCCCTTGTCAATCGATACCAATTTTCGATACCAAAACAAAACAGCGTCATTGAGCCTATAAGCATGCGACATGCTTGCACGCCGCGCTCTAATACGGCTGGTGATTGGCTGTCATGTAGAGGCATGCAGGAAACGTTACGCCCACTTTAGCCGGTGTGTTTGTTGTGACTGTGAGCCAGGCGTGCGGTGCGGATAGTATACAAGAAGTTAGCCACTCAAGCTACTCCTATCCTGGATTACCATATGGCGAAGATGATGAAAAGCAGGAAAAGAAACAGAAACAACACGGACTGGTTTCCACAGACAAGAGAAATAATTGAGAGGTGGGTCAGCTCAGCTTACCGCAAGTTAGCGGTTATCAGATCCCTCAGTCTGACAAATCCATGCATCTGGCTGTGAGTTGTAGCATTAGATCGTTTAATTAATTGCCGCCGTAACGTTATGCGCAAGCGGGCATTGTGTATTTTTAGCAACTCGTTAACAAACGCTGATGTCATGATAGTTTGTTGAATGTAAATGCGATTCATTTATATTGATTGGCTAGTCAGTGAAGTTGAGCTGTCTCGTCAGATTTGACAAGAATGACGTTCTGTTGCAGCAGTGAGCACACTGATCTGCAACGCTAGCGTTAATGTTTAATTAATTAGCGTTATGTGCAAGCGGGCAGTTATCGCCCATGTATTTTTAGCAACTCGTTAACAAACGCTGATGTCATGATAGTTTGTTGAATATAAATGCGATTCACTTTGTGGCATATAAGGCTATATTGATAGGCTAGTCAATGCTCAACTAGTCTTCCATGCATGAAGTGGAGCCATCTCATCAGTTTGTACAAGAATAGAGTTCTGTTGCATCAGTGAGCATTAAACCCTGATTTGCAACTCTCTGTTTTGCACTGAAAACTATTCCACTGATTTATTTGTTTTAGCTACATTTCTTTCCTTTGTAGTACTCCAATATTTTTTGTAGGGACGGCAATACGTTTAGAGAACTTAAAGTTATGTTAAATACAGTAGGTTTTATTTTTTTCTGCTGTAAAACTTAAGATGGGGGGAAACTAAAGATTTGTAAAATAATTTCAATGTGTAATGCAGTTTTATTTTTGTTAAAATGGATTTTTCTAAAAATTGGTATCGAAAAAAGTATCGTTCAGGAACCGGTATCGAAATCCAAGTATCGAAACGGTATCGATATCGAAAAATTTTGAACGATACCCAGCCCTACATGGAGCGCAGATGTACTTGTACATTGAGCGGAGAGGTACTGGTACATGGAGCGGAGATGTACTTGTACATTGAGCGGAGAGGTACTTGTACATTGAGCGGAGAGGTACTTGTACATGGAGCGGAGATGTACTTGTACATTGAGCGGAGAGGTACTGGTACATGGAGCGGAGATGTACTTGTACATTGAGCGGAGAGGTACTTGTACATGGAGTGGAGATGTACTTGTACATTGAGCGGAGAGGTACTGGTACATGGAGCGGAGATGTACTTGTACATTGAGCGGAGAGGTACTTGTACATGGAGTGGAGATGTACTTGTACATTGAGCGGAGAGGTACTGGTACATGGAGCGGAGATGTACTTGTACATTGAGCGGAGAGGTACTTGTACATGGAGTGGAGATGTACTTGTACATGGAGCGGAGATGTACTTGTACATTGAGCGGAGAGGTACTTGTACATGGAGCGGAGATGTACTTGTACATGGAGCGGACAGGTACTTGTACATGGAGCGGAGATGTACTTGTACATTGAGCGGAGAGGTACTTGTACATGGAGCGGAGAGGTACTTGTACATGGAGCGGAGATGTACTTGTACATGGAGCGGAGAGGTACTTGTACATGGAGCGGAGATGTACTTGTACATTGAGCGGAGAGGTACTTGTACATGGAGCAGAGATGTACTTGTACATGGAGCGGAGAGGTACTTGTACATGGAGCGGAGAGGTACTTGTACATGGAGCGGAGAGGTACTTGTACATGGAGCGGAGAGGTACTTGTACATTGAGCGGAGAGGTACTTGTACATTGAGCGGAGAGGTACTTGTACATGGAGCTAGGGCTGGGTATCGAGTTTCGATACTTACTTGGCACCGAAATGGAAACATCGATACTAAGGGGTATCGAAGCCTCCCTTGTCAATCGATACCAATTTTCGATACCAAAACAAAACAGCGTCATTGAGCCTATAAGCATGCGACATGCTTGCACGCCGCGCTCTAATACGGCTGGTGATTGGCTGTCATGTAGAGGCATGCAGGAAACGTTACGCCCACTTTAGCCGGTGTGTTTGTTGTGACTGTGAGCCAGGCGTGCGGTGCGGATAGTATACAAGAAGTTAGCCACTCAAGCTACTCCTATCCTGGATTACCATATGGCGAAGATGATGAAAAGCAGGAAAAGAAACAGAAACAACACGGACTGGTTTCCACAGACAAGAGAAATAATTGAGAGGTGGGTCAGCTCAGCTTACCGCAAGTTAGCGGTTATCAGATCCCTCAGTCTGACAAATCCATGCATCTGGCTGTGAGTTGTAGCATTAGATCGTTTAATTAATTGCCGCCGTAACGTTATGCGCAAGCGGGCATTGTGTATTTTTAGCAACTCGTTAACAAACGCTGATGTCATGATAGTTTGTTGAATGTAAATGCGATTCATTTATATTGATTGGCTAGTCAGTGAAGTTGAGCTGTCTCGTCAGATTTGACAAGAATGACGTTCTGTTGCAGCAGTGAGCACACTGATCTGCAACGCTAGCGTTAATGTTTAATTAATTAGCGTTATGTGCAAGTGGGCAGTTATCGCCCATGTATTTTTAGCAACTCGTTAACAAACGCTGATGTCATGATAGTTTGTTGAATATAAATGCGATTCACTTTGTGGCATATAAGGCTATATTGATAGGCTAGTCAATGCTCAACTAGTCTTCCATGCATGAAGTGGAGCCATCTCATCAGTTTGTACAAGAATAGAGTTCTGTTGCATCAGTGAGCATTAAACCCTGATTTGCAACTCTCTGTTTTGCACTGAAAACTATTCCACTGATTTATTTGTTTTAGCTACATTTCTTTCCTTTGTAGTACTCCAATATTTTTTGTAGGGACGGCAATACGTTTAGAGAACTTAAAGTTATGTTAAATACAGTAGGTTTTATTTTTTTCTGCTGTAAAACTTAAGATGGGGGGAAACTAAAGATTTGTAAAATAATTTAAATGTGTAATGCAGTTTTATTTTTGTTAAAATGGATTTTTCTAAAAATTGGTATCGAAAAAAGTATCGTTCAGGAACCGGTATCGAAATCCAAGTATCGAAACGGTATCGATATCGAAAAATTTTGAACGATACCCAGCCCTACATGGAGCGCAGATGTACTTGTACATTGAGCGGAGAGGTACTGGTACATGGAGCGGAGATGTACTTGTACATTGAGCGGAGAGGTACTTGTACATTGAGCGGAGAGGTACTTGTACATGGAGCGGAGATGTACTTGTACATTGAGCGGAGAGGTACTGGTACATGGAGCGGAGATGTACTTGTACATTGAGCGGAGAGGTACTTGTACATGGAGTGGAGATGTACTTGTACATTGAGCGGAGAGGTACTGGTACATGGAGCGGAGATGTACTTGTACATTGAGCGGAGAGGTACTTGTACATGGAGTGGAGATGTACTTGTACATTGAGCGGAGAGGTACTGGTACATGGAGCGGAGATGTACTTGTACATTGAGCGGAGAGGTACTTGTACATGGAGTGGAGATGTACTTGTACATGGAGCGGAGATGTACTTGTACATTGAGCGGAGAGGTACTTGTACATGGAGCGGAGATGTACTTGTACATGCAGCGGAGAGGTACTTGTACATGGAGCGGAGATGTACTTGTACATTGAGCGGAGAGGTACTTGTACATGGAGCGGAGAGGTACTTGTACATGGAGCGGAGATGTACTTGTACATGGAGCGGAGAGGTACTTGTACATGGAGCGGAGATGTACTTGTACATTGAGCGGAGAGGTACTTGTACATGGAGCAGAGATGTACTTGTACATGGAGCGGAGAGGTACTTGTACATGGAGCGGAGAGGTACTTGTACATGGAGCGGAGAGGTACTTGTACATGGAGCGGAGAGGTACTTGTACATTGAGCGGAGAGGTACTTGTACATTGAGCGGAGAGGTACTTGTACACGGAGCTAGGGCTGGGTATCGAGTTTCGATACTTACTTGGCACCGAAATGGAAACATCGATACTAAGGGGTATCGAAGCCTCCCTTGTCAATCGATACCAATTTTCGATACCAAAACAAAACAGCGTCATTGAGCCTATAAGCATGCGACATGCTTGCACGCCGCGCTCTAATACGGCTGGTGATTGGCTGTCATGTAGAGGCATGCAGGAAACGTTACGCCCACTTTAGCCGGTGTGTTTGTTGTGACTGTGAGCCAGGCGTGCGGTGCGGATAGTATACAAGAAGTTAGCCACTCAAGCTACTCCTATCCTGGATTACCATATGGCGAAGATGATGAAAAGCAGGAAAAGAAACAGAAACAACACGGACTGGTTTCCACAGACAAGAGAAATAATTGAGAGGTGGGTCAGCTCAGCTTACCGCAAGTTAGCGGTTATCAGATCCCTCAGTCTGACAAATCCATGCATCTGGCTGTGAGTTGTAGCATTAGATCGTTTAATTAATTGCCGCCGTAACGTTATGCGCAAGCGGGCATTGTGTATTTTTAGCAACTCGTTAACAAACGCTGATGTCATGATAGTTTGTTGAATGTAAATGCGATTCATTTATATTGATTGGCTAGTCAGTGAAGTTGAGCTGTCTCGTCAGATTTGACAAGAATGACGTTCTGTTGCAGCAGTGAGCACACTGATCTGCAACGCTAGCGTTAATGTTTAATTAATTAGCGTTATGTGCAAGCGGGCAGTTATCGCCCATGTATTTTTAGCAACTCGTTAACAAACGCTGATGTCATGATAGTTTGTTGAATATAAATGCGATTCACTTTGTGGCATATAAGGCTATATTGATAGGCTAGTCAATGCTCAACTAGTCTTCCATGCATGAAGTGGAGCCATCTCATCAGTTTGTACAAGAATAGAGTTCTGTTGCATCAGTGAGCATTAAACCCTGATTTGCAACTCTCTGTTTTGCACTGAAAACTATTCCACTGATTTATTTGTTTTAGCTACATTTCTTTCCTTTGTAGTACTCCAATATTTTTTGTAGGGACGGCAATACGTTTAGAGAACTTAAAGTTATGTTAAATACAGTAGGTTTTATTTTTTTCTGCTGTAAAACTTAAGATGGGGGGAAACTAAAGATTTGTAAAATAATTTCAATGTGTAATGCAGTTTTATTTTTGTTAAAATGGATTTTTCTAAAAATTGGTATCGAAAAAAGTATCGTTCAGGAACCGGTATCGAAATCCAAGTATCGAAACGGTATCGATATCGAAAAATTTTGAACGATACCCAGCCCTACATGGAGCGCAGATGTACTTGTACATTGAGCGGAGAGGTACTGGTACATGGAGCGGAGATGTACTTGTACATTGAGCGGAGAGGTACTTGTACATTGAGCGGAGAGGTACTTGTACATGGAGCGGAGATGTACTTGTACATTGAGCGGAGAGGTACTGGTACATGGAGCGGAGATGTACTTGTACATTGAGCGGAGAGGTACTTGTACATGGAGTGGAGATGTACTTGTACATTGAGCGGAGAGGTACTGGTACATGGAGCGGAGATGTACTTGTACATTGAGCGGAGAGGTACTTGTACATGGAGTGGAGATGTACTTGTACATTGAGCGGAGAGGTACTGGTACATGGAGCGGAGATGTACTTGTACATTGAGCGGAGAGGTACTTGTACATGGAGTGGAGATGTACTTGTACATGGAGCGGAGATGTACTTGTACATTGAGCGGAGAGGTACTTGTACATGGAGCGGAGATGTACTTGTACATGGAGCGGAGAGGTACTTGTACATGGAGCGGAGATGTACTTGTACATTGAGCGGAGAGGTACTTGTACATGGAGCGGAGAGGTACTTGTACATGGAGCGGAGATGTACTTGTACATGGAGCGGAGAGGTACTTGTACATGGAGCGGAGATGTACTTGTACATTGAGCGGAGAGGTACTTGTACATGGAGCAGAGATGTACTTGTACATGGAGCGGAGAGGTACTTGTACATGGAGCGGAGAGGTACTTGTACATGGAGCGGAGAGGTACTTGTACATGGAGCGGAGAGGTACTTGTACATTGAGCGGAGAGGTACTTGTACATTGAGCGGAGAGGTACTTGTACACGGAGCTAGGGCTGGGTATCGAGTTTCGATACTTACTTGGCACCGAAATGGAAACATCGATACTAAGGGGTATCGAAGCCTCCCTTGTCAATCGATACCAATTTTCGATACCAAAACAAAACAGCGTCATTGAGCCTATAAGCATGCGACATGCTTGCACGCCGCGCTCTAATACGGCTGGTGATTGGCTGTCATGTAGAGGCATGCAGGAAACGTTACGCCCACTTTAGCCGGTGTGTTTGTTGTGACTGTGAGCCAGGCGTGCGGTGCGGATAGTATACAAGAAGTTAGCCACTCAAGCTACTCCTATCCTGGATTACCATATGGCGAAGATGATGAAAAGCAGGAAAAGAAACAGAAACAACACGGACTGGTTTCCACAGACAAGAGAAATAATTGAGAGGTGGGTCAGCTCAGCTTACCGCAAGTTAGCGGTTATCAGATCCCTCAGTCTGACAAATCCATGCATCTGGCTGTGAGTTGTAGCATTAGATCGTTTAATTAATTGCCGCCGTAACGTTATGCGCAAGCGGGCATTGTGTATTTTTAGCAACTCGTTAACAAACGCTGATGTCATGATAGTTTGTTGAATGTAAATTCGATTCATTTATATTGATTGGCTAGTCAGTGAAGTTGAGCTGTCTCGTCAGATTTGACAAGAATGACGTTCTGTTGCAGCAGTGAGCACACTGATCTGCAACGCTAGCGTTAATGTTTAATTAATTAGCGTTATGTGCAAGCGGGCAGTTATCGCCCATGTATTTTTAGCAACTCGTTAACAAACGCTGATGTCATGATAGTTTGTTGAATATAAATGCGATTCACTTTGTGGCATATAAGGCTATATTGATAGGCTAGTCAATGCTCAACTAGTCTTCCATGCATGAAGTGGAGCCATCTCATCAGTTTGTACAAGAATAGAGTTCTGTTGCATCAGTGAGCATTAAACCCTGATTTGCAACTCTCTGTTTTGCACTGAAAACTATTCCACTGATTTATTTGTTTTAGCTACATTTCTTTCCTTTGTAGTACTCCAATATTTTTTGTAGGGACGGCAATACGTTTAGAGAACTTAAAGTTATGTTAAATACAGTAGGTTTTATTTTTTTCTGCTGTAAAACTTAAGATGGGGGGAAACTAAAGATTTGTAAAATAATTTCAATGTGTAATGCAGTTTTATTTTTGTTAAAATGGATTTTTCTAAAAATTGGTATCGAAAAAAGTATCGTTCAGGAACCGGTATCGAAATCCAAGTATCGAAACGGTATCGATATCGAAAAATTTTGAACGATACCCAGCCCTACATGGAGCGCAGATGTACTTGTACATTGAGCGGAGAGGTACTGGTACATGGAGCGGAGATGTACTTGTACATTGAGCGGAGAGGTACTTGTACATTGAGCGGAGAGGTACTTGTACATGGAGCGGAGATGTACTTGTACATTGAGCGGAGAGGTACTGGTACATGGAGCGGAGATGTACTTGTACATTGAGCGGAGAGGTACTTGTACATGGAGTGGAGATGTACTTGTACATTGAGCGGAGAGGTACTGGTACATGGAGCGGAGATGTACTTGTACATTGAGCGGAGAGGTACTTGTACATGGAGTGGAGATGTACTTGTACATTGAGCGGAGAGGTACTGGTACATGGAGCGGAGATGTACTTGTACATTGAGCGGAGAGGTACTTGTACATGGAGTGGAGATGTACTTGTACATGGAGCGGAGATGTACTTGTACATTGAGCGGAGAGGTACTTGTACATGGAGCGGAGATGTACTTGTACATGGAGCGGAGAGGTACTTGTACATGGAGCGGAGATGTACTTGTACATTGAGCGGAGAGGTACTTGTACATGGAGCGGAGATGTACTTGTACATGGAGCGGACAGGTACTTGTACATGGAGCGGAGATGTACTTGTACATTGAGCGGAGAGGTACTTGTACATGGAGCGGAGAGGTACTTGTACATGGAGCGGAGATGTACTTGTACATGGAGCGGAGAGGTACTTGTACATGGAGCGGAGATGTACTTGTACATTGAGCGGAGAGGTACTTGTACATGGAGCAGAGATGTACTTGTACATGGAGCGGAGAGGTACTTGTACATGGAGCGGAGAGGTACTTGTACATGGAGCGGAGAGGTACTTGTACATGGAGCGGAGAGGTACTTGTACATTGAGCGGAGAGGTACTTGTACATTGAGCGGAGAGGTACTTGTACATGGAGCTAGGGCTGGGTATCGAGTTTCGATACTTACTTGGCACCGAAATGGAAACATCGATACTAAGGGGTATCGAAGCCTCCCTTGTCAATCGATACCAATTTTCGATACCAAAACAAAACAGCCTCATTGAGCCTATAAGCATGCGACATGCTTGCACGCCGCGCTCTAATACGGCTGGTGATTGGCTGTCATGTAGAGGCATGCAGGAAACGTTACGCCCACTTTAGCCGGTGTGTTTGTTGTGACTGTGAGCCAGGCGTGCGGTGCGGATAGTATACAAGAAGTTAGCCACTCAAGCTACTCCTATCCTGGATTACCATATGGCGAAGATGATGAAAAGCAGGAAAATAAACAGAAACAACACGGACTGGTTTCCACAGACAAGAGAAATAATTGAGAGGTGGGTCAGCTCAGCTTACCGCAAGTTAGCGGTTATCAGATCCCTCAGTCTGACAAATCCATGCATCTGGCTGTGAGTTGTAGCATTAGATCGTTTAATTAATTGCCGCCGTAACGTTATGCGCAAGCGGGCATTGTGTATTTTTAGCAACTCGTTAACAAACGCTGATGTCATGATAGTTTGTTGAATGTAAATGCGATTCATTTATATTGATTGGCTAGTCAGTGAAGTTGAGCTGTCTCGTCAGATTTGACAAGAATGACGTTCTGTTGCAGCAGTGAGCACACTGATCTGCAACGCTAGCGTTAATGTTTAATTAATTAGCGTTATGTGCAAGCGGGCAGTTATCGCCCATGTATTTTTAGCAACTCGTTAACAAACGCTGATGTCATGATAGTTTGTTGAATATAAATGCGATTCACTTTGTGGCATATAAGGCTATATTGATAGGCTAGTCAATGCTCAACTAGTCTTCCATGCATGAAGTGGAGCCATCTCATCAGTTTGTACAAGAATAGAGTTCTGTTGCATCAGTGAGCATTAAACCCTGATTTGCAACTCTCTGTTTTGCACTGAAAACTATTCCACTGATTTATTTGTTTTAGCTACATTTCTTTCCTTTGTAGTACTCCAATATTTTTTGTAGGGACGGCAATACGTTTAGAGAACTTAAAGTTATGTTAAATACAGTAGGTTTTATTTTTTTCTGCTGTAAAACTTAAGATGGGGGGAAACTAAAGATTTGTAAAATAATTTCAATGTGTAATGCAGTTTTATTTTTGTTAAAATGGATTTTTCTAAAAATTGGTATCGAAAAAAGTATCGTTCAGGAACCGGTATCGAAATCCAAGTATCGAAACGGTATCGATATCGAAAAATTTTGAACGATACCCAGCCCTACATGGAGCGCAGATGTACTTGTACATTGAGCGGAGAGGTACTGGTACATGGAGCGGAGATGTACTTGTACATTGAGCGGAGAGGTACTTGTACATTGAGCGGAGAGGTACTTGTACATGGAGCGGAGATGTACTTGTACATTGAGCGGAGAGGTACTGGTACATGGAGCGGAGATGTACTTGTACATTGAGCGGAGAGGTACTTGTACATGGAGTGGAGATGTACTTGTACATTGAGCGGAGAGGTACTGGTACATGGAGCGGAGATGTACTTGTACATTGAGCGGAGAGGTACTTGTACATGGAGTGGAGATGTACTTGTACATTGAGCGGAGAGGTACTGGTACATGGAGCGGAGATGTACTTGTACATTGAGCGGAGAGGTACTTGTACATGGAGTGGAGATGTACTTGTACATGGAGCGGAGATGTACTTGTACATTGAGCGGAGAGGTACTTGTACATGGAGCGGAGATGTACTTGTACATGGAGCGGAGAGGTACTTGTACATGGAGCGGAGATGTACTTGTACATTGAGCGGAGAGGTACTTGTACATGGAGCGGAGATGTACTTGTACATGGAGCGGACAGGTACTTGTACATGGAGCGGAGATGTACTTGTACATTGAGCGGAGAGGTACTTGTACATTGAGCGGAGAGGTACTTGTACATTGAGCGGAGAGGTACTTGTACATGGAGCTAGGGCTGGGTATCGAGTTTCGATACTTACTTGGCACCGAAATGGAAACATCGATACTAAGGGGTATCGAAGCCTCCCTTGTCAATCGATACCAATTTTCGATACCAAAACAAAACAGCCTCATTGAGCCTATAAGCATGCGACATGCTTGCACGCCGCGCTCTAATACGGCTGGTGATTGGCTGTCATGTAGAGGCATGCAGGAAACGTTACGCCCACTTTAGCCGGTGTGTTTGTTGTGACTGTGAGCCAGGCGTGCGGTGCGGATAGTATACAAGAAGTTAGCCACTCAAGCTACTCCTATCCTGGATTACCATATGGCGAAGATGATGAAAAGCAGGAAAATAAACAGAAACAACACGGACTGGTTTCCACAGACAAGAGAAATAATTGAGAGGTGGGTCAGCTCAGCTTACCGCAAGTTAGCGGTTATCAGATCCCTCAGTCTGACAAATCCATGCATCTGGCTGTGAGTTGTAGCATTAGATCGTTTAATTAATTGCCGCCGTAACGTTATGCGCAAGCGGGCATTGTGTATTTTTAGCAACTCGTTAACAAACGCTGATGTCATGATAGTTTGTTGAATGTAAATGCGATTCATTTATATTGATTGGCTAGTCAGTGAAGTTGAGCTGTCTCGTCAGATTTGACAAGAATGACGTTCTGTTGCAGCAGTGAGCACACTGATCTGCAACGCTAGCGTTAATGTTTAATTAATTAGCGTTATGTGCAAGCGGGCAGTTATCGCCCATGTATTTTTAGCAACTCGTTAACAAACGCTGATGTCATGATAGTTTGTTGAATATAAATGCGATTCACTTTGTGGCATATAAGGCTATATTGATAGGCTAGTCAATGCTCAACTAGTCTTCCATGCATGAAGTGGAGCCATCTCATCAGTTTGTACAAGAATAGAGTTCTGTTGCATCAGTGAGCATTAAACCCTGATTTGCAACTCTCTGTTTTGCACTGAAAACTATTCCACTGATTTATTTGTTTTAGCTACATTTCTTTCCTTTGTAGTACTCCAATATTTTTTGTAGGGACGGCAATACGTTTAGAGAACTTAAAGTTATGTTAAATACAGTAGGTTTTATTTTTTTCTGCTGTAAAACTTAAGATGGGGGGAAACTAAAGATTTGTAAAATAATTTCAATGTGTAATGCAGTTTTATTTTTGTTAAAATGGATTTTTCTAAAAATTGGTATCGAAAAAAGTATCGTTCAGGAACCGGTATCGAAATCCAAGTATCGAAACGGTATCGATATCGAAAAATTTTGAACGATACCCAGCCCTACATGGAGCGCAGATGTACTTGTACATTGAGCGGAGAGGTACTGGTACATGGAGCGGAGATGTACTTGTACATTGAGCGGAGAGGTACTTGTACATTGAGCGGAGAGGTACTTGTACATGGAGCGGAGATGTACTTGTACATTGAGCGGAGAGGTACTGGTACATGGAGCGGAGATGTACTTGTACATTGAGCGGAGAGGTACTTGTACATGGAGTGGAGATGTACTTGTACATTGAGCGGAGAGGTACTGGTACATGGAGCGGAGATGTACTTGTACATTGAGCGGAGAGGTACTTGTACATGGAGTGGAGATGTACTTGTACATTGAGCGGAGAGGTACTGGTACATGGAGCGGAGATGTACTTGTACATTGAGCGGAGAGGTACTTGTACATGGAGTGGAGATGTACTTGTACATGGAGCGGAGATGTACTTGTACATTGAGCGGAGAGGTACTTGTACATGGAGCGGAGATGTACTTGTACATGGAGCGGAGAGGTACTTGTACATGGAGCGGAGATGTACTTGTACATTGAGCGGAGAGGTACTTGTACATGGAGCGGAGATGTACTTGTACATGGAGCGGACAGGTACTTGTACATGGAGCGGAGATGTACTTGTACATTGAGCGGAGAGGTACTTGTACATGGAGCGGAGAGGTACTTGTACATGGAGCGGAGATGTACTTGTACATGGAGCGGAGAGGTACTTGTACATGGAGCGGAGATGTACTTGTACATTGAGCGGAGAGGTACTTGTACATGGAGCAGAGATGTACTTGTACATGGAGTGGAGAGGTACTTGTACATGGAGCGGAGAGGTACTTGTACATGGAGCGGAGAGGTACTTGTACATGGAGCGGAGAGGTACTTGTACATTGAGCGGAGAGGTACTTGTACATTGAGCGGAGAGGTACTTGTACATGGAGCTAGGGCTGGGTATCGAGTTTCGATACTTACTTGGCACCGAAATGGAAACATCGATACTAAGGGGTATCGAAGCCTCCCTTGTCAATCGATACCAATTTTCGATACCAAAACAAAACAGCGTCATTGAGCCTATAAGCATGCGACATGCTTGCACGCCGCGCTCTAATACGGCTGGTGATTGGCTGTCATGTAGAGGCATGCAGGAAACGTTACGCCCACTTTAGCCGGTGTGTTTGTTGTGACTGTGAGCCAGGCGTGCGGTGCGGATAGTATACAAGAAGTTAGCCACTCAAGCTACTCCTATCCTGGATTACCATATGGCGAAGATGATGAAAAGCAGGAAAAGAAACAGAAACAACACGGACTGGTTTCCACAGACAAGAGAAATAATTGAGAGGTGGGTCAGCTCAGCTTACCGCAAGTTAGCGGTTATCAGATCCCTCAGTCTGACAAATCCATGCATCTGGCTGTGAGTTGTAGCATTAGATCGTTTAATTAATTGCCGCCGTAACGTTATGCGCAAGCGGGCATTGTGTATTTTTAGCAACTCGTTAACAAACGCTGATGTCATGATAGTTTGTTGAATGTAAATGCGATTCATTTATATTGATTGGCTAGTCAGTGAAGTTGAGCTGTCTCGTCAGATTTGACAAGAATGACGTTCTGTTGCAGCAGTGAGCACACTGATCTGCAACGCTAGCGTTAATGTTTAATTAATTAGCGTTATGTGCAAGCGGGCAGTTATCGCCCATGTATTTTTAGCAACTCGTTAACAAACGCTGATGTCATGATAGTTTGTTGAATATAAATGCGATTCACTTTGTGGCATATAAGGCTATATTGATAGGCTAGTCAATGCTCAACTAGTCTTCCATGCATGAAGTGGAGCCATCTCATCAGTTTGTACAAGAATAGAGTTCTGTTGCATCAGTGAGCATTAAACCCTGATTTGCAACTCTCTGTTTTGCACTGAAAACTATTCCACTGATTTATTTGTTTTAGCTACATTTCTTTCCTTTGTAGTACTCCAATATTTTTTGTAGGGACGGCAATACGTTTAGAGAACTTAAAGTTATGTTAAATACAGTAGGTTTTATTTTTTTCTGCTGTAAAACTTAAGATGGGGGGAAACTAAAGATTTGTAAAATAATTTCAATGTGTAATGCAGTTTTATTTTTGTTAAAATGGATTTTTCTAAAAATTGGTATCGAAAAAAGTATCGTTCAGGAACCGGTATCGAAATCCAAGTATCGAAACGGTATCGATATCGAAAAATTTTGAACGATACCCAGCCCTACATGGAGCGCAGATGTACTTGTACATTGAGCGGAGAGGTACTGGTACATGGAGCGGAGATGTACTTGTACATTGAGCGGAGAGGTACTTGTACATTGAGCGGAGAGGTACTTGTACATGGAGCGGAGATGTACTTGTACATTGAGCGGAGAGGTACTGGTACATGGAGCGGAGATGTACTTGTACATTGAGCGGAGAGGTACTTGTACATGGAGTGGAGATGTACTTGTACATTGAGCGGAGAGGTACTGGTACATGGAGCGGAGATGTACTTGTACATTGAGCGGAGAGGTACTTGTACATGGAGTGGAGATGTACTTGTACATTGAGCGGAGAGGTACTGGTACATGGAGCGGAGATGTACTTGTACATTGAGCGGAGAGGTACTTGTACATGGAGTGGAGATGTACTTGTACATGGAGCGGAGATGTACTTGTACATTGAGCGGAGAGGTACTTGTACATGGAGCGGAGATGTACTTGTACATGGAGCGGAGAGGTACTTGTACATGGAGCGGAGATGTACTTGTACATTGAGCGGAGAGGTACTTGTACATGGAGCGGAGAGGTACTTGTACATGGAGCGGAGATGTACTTGTACATGGAGCGGAGAGGTACTTGTACATGGAGCGGAGATGTACTTGTACATTGAGCGGAGAGGTACTTGTACATGGAGCAGAGATGTACTTGTACATGGAGCGGAGAGGTACTTGTACATGGAGCGGAGAGGTACTTGTACATGGAGCGGAGAGGTACTTGTACATGGAGCGGAGAGGTACTTGTACATTGAGCGGAGAGGTACTTGTACATTGAGCGGAGAGGTACTTGTACACGGAGCTAGGGCTGGGTATCGAGTTTCGATACTTACTTGGCACCGAAATGGAAACATCGATACTAAGGGGTATCGAAGCCTCCCTTGTCAATCGATACCAATTTTCGATACCAAAACAAAACAGCGTCATTGAGCCTATAAGCATGCGACATGCTTGCACGCCGCGCTCTAATACGGCTGGTGATTGGCTGTCATGTAGAGGCATGCAGGAAACGTTACGCCCACTTTAGCCGGTGTGTTTGTTGTGACTGTGAGCCAGGCGTGCGGTGCGGATAGTATACAAGAAGTTAGCCACTCAAGCTACTCCTATCCTGGATTACCATATGGCGAAGATGATGAAAAGCAGGAAAAGAAACAGAAACAACACGGACTGGTTTCCACAGACAAGAGAAATAATTGAGAGGTGGGTCAGCTCAGCTTACCGCAAGTTAGCGGTTATCAGATCCCTCAGTCTGACAAATCCATGCATCTGGCTGTGAGTTGTAGCATTAGATCGTTTAATTAATTGCCGCCGTAACGTTATGCGCAAGCGGGCATTGTGTATTTTTAGCAACTCGTTAACAAACGCTGATGTCATGATAGTTTGTTGAATGTAAATGCGATTCATTTATATTGATTGGCTAGTCAGTGAAGTTGAGCTGTCTCGTCAGATTTGACAAGAATGACGTTCTGTTGCAGCAGTGAGCACACTGATCTGCAACGCTAGCGTTAATGTTTAATTAATTAGCGTTATGTGCAAGCGGGCAGTTATCGCCCATGTATTTTTAGCAACTCGTTAACAAACGCTGATGTCATGATAGTTTGTTGAATATAAATGCGATTCACTTTGTGGCATATAAGGCTATATTGATAGGCTAGTCAATGCTCAACTAGTCTTCCATGCATGAAGTGGAGCCATCTCATCAGTTTGTACAAGAATAGAGTTCTGTTGCATCAGTGAGCATTAAACCCTGATTTGCAACTCTCTGTTTTGCACTGAAAACTATTCCACTGATTTATTTGTTTTAGCTACATTTCTTTCCTTTGTAGTACTCCAATATTTTTTGTAGGGACGGCAATACGTTTAGAGAACTTAAAGTTATGTTAAATACAGTAGGTTTTATTTTTTTCTGCTGTAAAACTTAAGATGGGGGGAAACTAAAGATTTGTAAAATAATTTCAATGTGTAATGCAGTTTTATTTTTGTTAAAATGGATTTTTCTAAAAATTGGTATCGAAAAAAGTATCGTTCAGGAACCGGTATCGAAATCCAAGTATCGAAACGGTATCGATATCGAAAAATTTTGAACGATACCCAGCCCTACATGGAGCGCAGATGTACTTGTACATTGAGCGGAGAGGTACTGGTACATGGAGCGGAGATGTACTTGTACATTGAGCGGAGAGGTACTTGTACATTGAGCGGAGAGGTACTGGTACATGGAGCGGAGATGTACTTGTACATTGAGCGGAGAGGTACTTGTACATGGAGTGGAGATGTACTTGTACATTGAGCGGAGAGGTACTGGTACATGGAGCGGAGATGTACTTGTACATTGAGCGGAGAGGTACTTGTACATGGAGTGGAGATGTACTTGTACATTGAGCGGAGAGGTACTGGTACATGGAGCGGAGATGTACTTGTACATTGAGCGGAGAGGTACTTGTACATGGAGTGGAGATGTACTTGTACATGGAGCGGAGATGTACTTGTACATTGAGCGGAGAGGTACTTGTACATGGAGCGGAGATGTACTTGTACATGGAGCGGAGAGGTACTTGTACATGGAGCGGAGATGTACTTGTACATTGAGCGGAGAGGTACTTGTACATGGAGCGGATAGGTACTTGTACATGGAGCGGAGATGTACTTGTACATGGAGCGGAGAGGTACTTGTACATGGAGCGGAGATGTACTTGTACATTGAGCGGAGAGGTACTTGTACATGGAGCGGAGATGTACTTGTACATGGAGCGGAGAGGTACTTGTACATGGAGCGGAGAGGTACTTGTACATGGAGCGGAGAGGTACTTGTACATGGAGCGGAGAGGTACTTGTACATTGAGCGGAGAGGTACTTGTACATTGAGCGGAGAGGTACTTGTACATGGAGCTAGGGCTGGGTATCGAGTTTCGATACTTACTTGGCACCGAAATGGAAACATCGATACTAAGGGGTATCGAAGCCTCCCTTGTCAATCGATACCAATTTTCGATACCAAAACAAAACAGCGTCATTGAGCCTATAAGCATGCGACATGCTTGCACGCCGCGCTCTAATACGGCTGGTGATTGGCTGTCATGTAGAGGCATGCAGGAAACGTTACGCCCACTTTAGCCGGTGTGTTTGTTGTGACTGTGAGCCAGGCGTGCGGTGCGGATAGTATACAAGAAGTTAGCCACTCAAGCTACTCCTATCCTGGATTACCATATGGCGAAGATGATGAAAAGCAGGAAAAGAAACAGAAACAACACGGACTGGTTTCCACAGACAAGAGAAATAATTGAGAGGTGGGTCAGCTCAGCTTACCGCAAGTTAGCGGTTATCAGATCCCTCAGTCTGACAAATCCATGCATCTGGCTGTGAGTTGTAGCATTAGATCGTTTAATTAATTGCCGCCGTAACGTTATGCGCAAGCGGGCATTGTGTATTTTTAGCAACTCGTTAACAAACGCTGATGTCATGATAGTTTGTTGAATGTAAATGCGATTCATTTATATTGATTGGCTAGTCAGTGAAGTTGAGCTGTCTCGTCAGATTTGACAAGAATGACGTTCTGTTGCAGCAGTGAGCACACTGATCTGCAACGCTAGCGTTAATGTTTAATTAATTAGCGTTATGTGCAAGCGGGCAGTTATCGCCCATGTATTTTTAGCAACTCGTTAACAAACGCTGATGTCATGATAGTTTGTTGAATATAAATGCGATTCACTTTGTGGCATATAAGGCTATATTGATAGGCTAGTCAATGCTCAACTAGTCTTCCATGCATGAAGTGGAGCCATCTCATCAGTTTGTACAAGAATAGAGTTCTGTTGCATCAGTGAGCATTAAACCCTGATTTGCAACTCTCTGTTTTGCACTGAAAACTATTCCACTGATTTATTTGTTTTAGCTACATTTCTTTCCTTTGTAGTACTCCAATATTTTTTGTAGGGACGGCAATACGTTTAGAGAACTTAAAGTTATGTTAAATACAGTAGGTTTTATTTTTTTCTGCTGTAAAACTTAAGATGGGGGGAAACTAAAGATTTGTAAAATAATTTCAATGTGTAATGCAGTTTTATTTTTGTTAAAATGGATTTTTCTAAAAATTGGTATCGAAAAAAGTATCGTTCAGGAACCGGTATCGAAATCCAAGTATCGAAACGGTATCGATATCGAAAAATTTTGAACGATACCCAGCCCTACATGGAGCGCAGATGTACTTGTACATTGAGCGGAGAGGTACTGGTACATGGAGCGGAGATGTACTTGTACATTGAGCGGAGAGGTACTTGTACATTGAGCGGAGAGGTACTTGTACATGGAGCGGAGATGTACTTGTACATTGAGCGGAGAGGTACTGGTACATGGAGCGGAGATGTACTTGTACATTGAGCGGAGAGGTACTTGTACATGGAGTGGAGATGTACTTGTACATTGAGCGGAGAGGTACTGGTACATGGAGCAGAGATGTACTTGTACATTGAGCGGAGAGGTACTTGTACATGGAGTGGAGATGTACTTGTACATTGAGCGGAGAGGTACTGGTACATGGAGCGGAGATGTACTTGTACATTGAGCGGAGAGGTACTTGTACATGGAGTGGAGATGTACTTGTACATGGAGCGGAGATGTACTTGTACATTGAGCGGAGAGGTACTTGTACATGGAGCGGAGATGTACTTGTACATGGAGCGGAGAGGTACTTGTACATGGAGCGGAGAGGTACTTGTACATGGAGCGGAGATGTACTTGTACATGGAGCGGAGATGTACTTGTACATGGAGCGGAGAGGTACTTGTACATGGAGCGGAGAGGTACTTATACATTGAGCGGAGACGTACTTGTACATGGAGCGGAGATGTACTTGTACATTGAGCGGAGAGGTACTTGTACATTGAGCGGAGAGGTACTGGTACATGGAGCGGAGATGTACTTGTACATTGAGCGGAGAGGTACTTGTACATGGAGCGGAGAGGTACTTGTACATTGAGCGGAGAGGTACTTGTACATTGAGCGGAGACGTACTTGTACATTGAGCGGAGATGTACTTGTACATTGAGCGGAGATGTACTTGTACATTGAGCGGAGAGGTACTGGTACATGGAGCGGAGAGGTACTTGTACATGGAGCGGAGAGGTATTTGTACATGGAGCGGAGAGGTATTTGTACATGGAGCGGAGAGGTACTTGTACATTGAGCGGAGAGGTACTTGTACATGGAGCGGAGAGGTACTTGTACATGGAGCGGAGAGGTACTTGTACATGTAGCGGAGAGGTGCTTGTACATGGAGCGGAGAGGTACTTGTACATGGAGCGGAGAGGTATTTGTACATGGAGCGGAGAGGTACTTGTACATGGAGCGGAGAGGTACTTGTACATTCAGCGGAGAGGTACTTGTACATTGAGCGGAGAGGTACTTGTAGATGGAGCGGAGAGGTACTGTCGACACTTGTACATTGAGCGGAGAGGTACTTGTACATGGAGCGGAGAGGTACTTGTACATGGAGCGGAGAGGTACTGTCGACACTTGTACATTGAGCGGAGAGGTACTTGTACATGGAGCGGAGAGGTACTTGTACATGGAGCGGAGATGTACTTGTACAGGGAGCGGAGAGGTACTTGTACATTGAGCGGAGAGGTACTTGTACATGGAGCGGAGAGGTACTTGTACATGGAGCGGAGAGGTACTTGTACATGGAGCGGAGAGGTACTTGTACATTGAGCGGAGAGGTACTTGTACATGGAGCGGAGAGGTACTTGTACATGGAGCGGAGAGGTACTTGTACATTGAGCGGAGAGGTACTTGTACATGGAGCGGAGAGGTACTTGTACATTGAGCGGAGAGGTACTTGTACATGGAGCGGAGAGGTACTTGTACATGGAGCGGAGAGGTACTTGTACATGGAGCGGAGAGGTACTTGTACATGGAGCGGAGAGGTACTTGTACATTGAGCGGAGATGTACTTGTACATGGAGCGGAGATGTACTTGTACATGGATCGGAGAGGTACTTGTACATGAGAGCGGAGAGGTACTGTCGACACTTGTACATTGAGCGTAGAGGTACTGTCGACACTTGTACATTGAGCGGAGAGGTACTTGTACATGGAGCGGAGAGGTACTGTCGACACTTGTACATTGAGCGGAGAGGTACTTGTACATTGAGCGGAGAGGTACTTGTACATGGAGCGCAGAGGTACTTGTACATTGAGCGGAGAGGTACTTGTACATGGAGCGGAGAGGTACTTGTACATGAGAGCGGAGAGGTACTTGTACATGGAGCGGAGAGGTACTTGTACATTGAGCGGAGAGGTACTGTCGACACTTGTACATTCAGCGGAGAGGTACTTGTACATGGAGCGGAGAGGTACTGTCGATACTTGACATTGAGCGGAGAGGTACTTGTACATGGAGCGGAGAGGTATTTGTACATTGAGCGGAGAGGTACTTGTACATTGAGCGGAGAGGTACTGTCGACACTTGTACATTCAGCGGAGAGCTACTTGTACATGGAGCGGAGAGGTATTTGTACATTGAGCGGAGAGGTACTTGTACATGGAGCGGAGAGGTACTTGTACATAGAGCGGAGAGGTACTTATACATGGAGCGGAGAGGTATTTGTACATTGAGCGGAGAGGTACTTGTACATGGAGCGGAGAGGTACTTGTACATGAGAGCGGAGAGGTATTTGTACATGGAGCGGAAAGGTACTGTCGACATTTTGTACATTGAGCGGAGAGCTACTTGTACATGGAGCGGAGAGGTACTTGTACATGAGAGCGGAGAGGTACTTGTACATGGAGCGGAGAGGTATTTGTACATGGAGCGGAGAGGTACTGTCGACACTTGACATTGAGCGGAGAGGTACTTGTACATGGAGCGGAGAGGTACTTGTACATGAGAGCGGAGAGGTATTTGTACATGGAGCGGAGAGGTACTGTCGACACTTGACATTGAGCGGAGAGGTACTTGTACATGGAGCGGAGAGGTACTTGTACATGGAGCGGAGAGGTACTTGTACATGGAGCGGAGAGGTACTTGTACATGGAGCGGAGAGGTACTTGTACATGGAGCGGAGATGTACTTGTACATTGAGCGGAGAGGTACTTGTACATGGAGCAGAGATGTACTTGTACATGGAGCGGAGATGTACTTGTACATTGAGCGGTGAGGTACTTGTACATGGAGCGGAGAGGTACTTGTACATGGAGCGGAGAGGTACTTGTACATGGAGCGGAGAGGTACTTGTACATGGAGCGGAGATGTACTTGTACATTGAGCGGAGAGGTACTTGTACATGGAGCAGAGATGTACTTGTACATGGAGCGGAGAGGTACTTGTACATGGAGCGGAGAGGTACTTGTACATGGAGCGGAGAGGTACTTGTACATGGAGCGGAGAGGTACTTGTACATTGAGCGGAGAGGTACTTGTACATGGAGCTAGGGCTGGGTATCGAGTTTCGATACTTACTTGGCACCGAAATGGAAACATCGATACTAAGGGGTATCGAAGCCTCCCTTGTCAATCGATACCAATTTTCGATACCAAAACAAAACAGCGTCATTGAGCCTATAAGCATGCGACATGCTTGCACGCCGCGCTCTAATACGGCTGGTGATTGGCTGTCATGTAGAGGCATGCAGGAAACGTTACGCCCACTTTAGCCGGTGTGTTTGTTGTGACTGTGAGCCAGGCGTGCGGTGCGGATAGTATACAAGAAGTTAGCCACTCAAGCTACTCCTATCCTGGATTACCATATGGCGAAGATGATGAAAAGCAGGAAAAGAAACAGAAACAACACGGACTGGTTTCCACAGACAAGAGAAATAATTGAGAGGTGGGTCAGCTCAGCTTACCGCAAGTTAGCGGTTATCAGATCCCTCAGTCTGACAAATCCATGCATCTGGCTGTGAGTTGTAGCATTAGATCGTTTAATTAATTGCCGCCGTAACGTTATGCGCAAGCGGGCATTGTGTATTTTTAGCAACTCGTTAACAAACGCTGATGTCATGATAGTTTGTTGAATGTAAATGCGATTCATTTATATTGATTGGCTAGTCAGTGAAGTTGAGCTGTCTCGTCAGATTTGACAAGAATGACGTTCTGTTGCAGCAGTGAGCACACTGATCTGCAACGCTAGCGTTAATGTTTAATTAATTAGCGTTATGTGCAAGCGGGCAGTTATCGCCCATGTATTTTTAGCAACTCGTTAACAAACGCTGATGTCATGATAGTTTGTTGAATATAAATGCGATTCACTTTGTGGCATATAAGGCTATATTGATAGGCTAGTCAATGCTCAACTAGTCTTCCATGCATGAAGTGGAGCCATCTCATCAGTTTGTACAAGAATAGAGTTCTGTTGCATCAGTGAGCATTAAACCCTGATTTGCAACTCTCTGTTTTGCACTGAAAACTATTCCACTGATTTATTTGTTTTAGCTACATTTCTTTCCTTTGTAGTACTCCAATATTTTTTGTAGGGACGGCAATACGTTTAGAGAACTTAAAGTTATGTTAAATACAGTAGGTTTTATTTTTTTCTGCTGTAAAACTTAAGATGGGGGGAAACTAAAGATTTGTAAAATAATTTCAATGTGTAATGCAGTTTTATTTTTGTTAAAATGGATTTTTCTAAAAATTGGTATCGAAAAAAGTATCGTTCAGGAACCGGTATCGAAATCCAAGTATCGAAACGGTATCGATATCGAAAAATTTTGAACGATACCCAGCCCTACATGGAGCGCAGATGTACTTGTACATTGAGCGGAGAGGTACTGGTACATGGAGCGGAGATGTACTTGTACATTGAGCGGAGAGGTACTTGTACATTGAGCGGAGAGGTACTTGTACATGGAGCGGAGATGTACTTGTACATTGAGCGGAGAGGTACTGGTACATGGAGCGGAGATGTACTTGTACATTGAGCGGAGAGGTACTTGTACATGGAGTGGAGATGTACTTGTACATTGAGCGGAGAGGTACTGGTACATGGAGCGGAGATGTACTTGTACATTGAGCGGAGAGGTACTTGTACATGGAGTGGAGATGTACTTGTACATTGAGCGGAGAGGTACTGGTACATGGAGCGGAGATGTACTTGTACATTGAGCGGAGAGGTACTTGTACATGGAGTGGAGATGTACTTGTACATGGAGCGGAGATGTACTTGTACATTGAGCGGAGAGGTACTTGTACATGGAGCGGAGATGTACTTGTACATGGAGCGGAGAGGTACTTGTACATGGAGCGGAGATGTACTTGTACATTGAGCGGAGAGGTACTTGTACATGGAGCGGAGAGGTACTTGTACATGGAGCGGAGATGTACTTGTACATGGAGCGGAGAGGTACTTGTACATGGAGCGGAGATGTACTTGTACATTGAGCGGAGAGGTACTTGTACATGGAGCAGAGATGTACTTGTACATGGAGCGGAGAGGTACTTGTACATGGAGCGGAGAGGTACTTGTACATGGAGCGGAGAGGTACTTGTACATGGAGCGGAGAGGTACTTGTACATTGAGCGGAGAGGTACTTGTACATTGAGCGGAGAGGTACTTGTACATGGAGCTAGGGCTGGGTATCGAGTTTCGATACTTACTTGGCACCGAAATGGAAACATCGATACTAAGGGGTATCGAAGCCTCCCTTGTCAATCGATACCAATTTTCGATACCAAAACAAAACAGCGTCATTGAGCCTATAAGCATGCGACATGCTTGCACGCCGCGCTCTAATACGGCTGGTGATTGGCTGTCATGTAGAGGCATGCAGGAAACGTTACGCCCACTTTAGCCGGTGTGTTTGTTGTGACTGTGAGCCAGGTGTGCGGTGCGGATAGTATACAAGAAGTTAGCCACTCAAGCTACTCCTATCCTGGATTACCATATGGCGAAGATGATGAAAATCAGGAAAAGAAACAGAAACAACACGGACTGGTTTCCACAGACAAGAGAAATAATTGAGAGGTGGGTCAGCTCAGCTTACCGCAAGTTAGCGGTTATCAGATCCCTCAGTCTGACAAATCCATGCATCTGGCTGTGAGTTGTAGCATTAGATCGTTTAATTAATTGCCGCCGTAACGTTATGCGCAAGCGGGCATTGTGTATTTTTAGCAACTCGTTAACAAACGCTGATGTCATGATAGTTTGTTGAATGTAAATGCGATTCATTTATATTGATTGGCTAGTCAGTGAAGTTGAGCTGTCTCGTCAGATTTGACAAGAATGACGTTCTGTTGCAGCAGTGAGCACACTGATCTGCAACGCTAGCGTTAATGTTTAATTAATTAGCGTTATGTGCAAGCGGGCAGTTATCGCCCATGTATTTTTAGCAACTCGTTAACAAACGCTGATGTCATGATAGTTTGTTGAATATAAATGCGATTCACTTTGTGGCATATAAGGCTATATTGATAGGCTAGTCAATGCTCAACTAGTCTTCCATGCATGAAGTGGAGCCATCTCATCAGTTTGTACAAGAATAGAGTTCTGTTGCATCAGTGAGCATTAAACCCTGATTTGCAACTCTCTGTTTTGCACTGAAAACTATTCCACTGATTTATTTGTTTTAGCTACATTTCTTTCCTTTGTAGTACTCCAATATTTTTTGTAGGGACGGCAATACGTTTAGAGAACTTAAAGTTATGTTAAATACAGTAGGTTTTATTTTTTTCTGCTGTAAAACTTAAGATGGGGGGAAACTAAAGATTTGTAAAATAATTTCAATGTGTAATGCAGTTTTATTTTTGTTAAAATTGATTTTTCTAAAAATTGGTATCGAAAAAAGTATCGTTCAGGAACCGGTATCGAAATCCAAGTATCGAAACGGTATCGATATCGAAAAATTTTGAACGATACCCAGCCCTACATGGAGCGCAGATGTACTTGTACATTGAGCGGAGAGGTACTGGTACATGGAGCGGAGATGTACTTGTACATTGAGCGGAGAGGTACTTGTACATGGAGTGGAGATGTACTTGTACATGGAGCGGAGATGTACTTGTACATTGAGCGGAGAGGTACTTGTACATGGAGCGGAGATGTACTTGTACATGGAGCGGAGAGGTACTTGTACATGGAGCGGAGATGTACTTGTACATTGAGCGGAGAGGTACTTGTACATGGAGCGGAGAGGTACTTGTACATGGAGCGGAGATGTACTTGTACATGGAGCGGAGAGGTACTTGTACATGGAGCGGAGATGTACTTGTACATTGAGCGGAGAGGTACTTGTACATGGAGCAGAGATGTACTTGTACATGGAGCGGAGAGGTACTTGTACATGGAGCGGAGAGGTACTTGTACATGGAGCGGAGAGGTACTTGTACATGGAGCGGAGAGGTACTTGTACATTGAGCGGAGAGGTACTTGTACATTGAGCGGAGAGGTACTTGTACATGGAGCTAGGGCTGGGTATCGAGTTTCGATACTTACTTGGCACCGAAATGGAAACATCGATACTAAGGGGTATCGAAGCCTCCCTTGTCAATCGATACCAATTTTCGATACCAAAACAAAACAGCGTCATTGAGCCTATAAGCATGCGACATGCTTGCACGCCGCGCTCTAATACGGCTGGTGATTGGCTGTCATGTAGAGGCATGCAGGAAACGTTACGCCCACTTTAGCCGGTGTGTTTGTTGTGACTGTGAGCCAGGTGTGCGGTGCGGATAGTATACAAGAAGTTAGCCACTCAAGCTACTCCTATCCTGGATTACCATATGGCGAAGATGATGAAAAGCAGGAAAAGAAACAGAAACAACACGGACTGGTTTCCACAGACAAGAGAAATAATTGAGAGGTGGGTCAGCTCAGCTTACCGCAAGTTAGCGGTTATCAGATCCCTCAGTCTGACAAATCCATGCATCTGGCTGTGAGTTGTAGCATTAGATCGTTTAATTAATTGCCGCCGTAACGTTATGCGCAAGCGGGCATTGTGTATTTTTAGCAACTCGTTAACAAACGCTGATGTCATGATAGTTTGTTGAATGTAAATGCGATTCATTTATATTGATTGGCTAGTCAGTGAAGTTGAGCTGTCTCGTCAGATTTGACAAGAATGACGTTCTGTTGCAGCAGTGAGCACACTGATCTGCAACGCTAGCGTTAATGTTTAATTAATTAGCGTTATGTGCAAGCGGGCAGTTATCGCCCATGTATTTTTAGCAACTCGTTAACAAACGCTGATGTCATGATAGTTTGTTGAATATAAATGCGATTCACTTTGTGGCATATAAGGCTATATTGATAGGCTAGTCAATGCTCAACTAGTCTTCCATGCATGAAGTGGAGCCATCTCATCAGTTTGTACAAGAATAGAGTTCTGTTGCATCAGTGAGCATTAAACCCTGATTTGCAACTCTCTGTTTTGCACTGAAAACTATTCCACTGATTTATTTGTTTTAGCTACATTTCTTTCCTTTGTAGTACTCCAATATTTTTTGTAGGGACGGCAATACGTTTAGAGAACTTAAAGTTATGTTAAATACAGTAGGTTTTATTTTTTTCTGCTGTAAAACTTAAGATGGGGGGAAACTAAAGATTTGTAAAATAATTTCAATGTGTAATGCAGTTTTATTTTTGTTAAAATTGATTTTTCTAAAAATTGGTATCGAAAAAAGTATCGTTCAGGAACCGGTATCGAAATCCAAGTATCAAAACGGTATCGATATCGAAAAATTTTGAACGATACCCAGCCCTACATGGAGCGCAGATGTACTTGTACATTGAGCGGAGAGGTACTGGTACATGGAGCGGAGATGTACTTGTACATTGAGCGGAGAGGTACTTGTACATTGAGCGGAGAGGTACTTGTACATGGAGCGGAGATGTACTTGTACATTGAGCGGAGAGGTACTGGTACATGGAGCGGAGATGTACTTGTACATTGAGCGGAGAGGTACTTGTACATGGAGTGGAGATGTACTTGTACATTGAGCGGAGAGGTACTGGTACATGGAGCGGAGATGTACTTGTACATTGAGCGGAGAGGTACTTGTACATGGAGTGGAGATGTACTTGTACATTGAGCGGAGAGGTACTGGTACATGGAGCGGAGATGTACTTGTACATTGAGCGGAGAGGTACTTGTACATGGAGTGGAGATGTACTTGTACATGGAGCGGAGATGTACTTGTACATTGAGCGGAGAGGTACTTGTACATGGAGCAGAGATGTACTTGTACATGGAGCGGAGAGGTACTTGTACATGGAGCGGAGATGTACTTGTACATTGAGCGGAGAGGTACTTGTACATGGAGCGGAGAGGTACTTGTACATGGAGCGGAGATGTACTTGTACATGGAGCGGAGAGGTACTTGTACATGGAGCGGAGATGTACTTGTACATTGAGCGGAGAGGTACTTGTACATGGAGCAGAGATGTACTTGTACATGGAGCGGAGAGGTACTTGTACATGGAGCGGAGAGGTACTTGTACATGGAGCGGAGAGGTACTTGTACATGGAGCGGAGAGGTACTTGTACATTGAGCGGAGAGGTACTTGTACATTGAGCGGAGAGGTACTTGTACATGGAGCTAGGGCTGGGTATCGAGTTTCGATACTTACTTGGCACCGAAATGGAAACATCGATACTAAGGGGTATCGAAGCCTCCCTTGTCAATCGATACCAATTTTCGATACCAAAACAAAACAGCGTCATTGAGCCTATAAGCATGCGACATGCTTGCACGCCGCGCTCTAATACGGCTGGTGATTGGCTGTCATGTAGAGGCATGCAGGAAACGTTACGCCCACTTTAGCCGGTGTGTTTGTTGTGACTGTGAGCCAGGCGTGCGGTGCGGATAGTATACAAGAAGTTAGCCACTCAAGCTACTCCTATCCTGGATTACCATATGGCGAAGATGATGAAAAGCAGGAAAAGAAACAGAAACAACACGGACTGGTTTCCACAGACAAGAGAAATAATTGAGAGGTGGGTCAGCTCAGCTTACCGCAAGTTAGCGGTTATCAGATCCCTCAGTCTGACAAATCCATGCATCTGGCTGTGAGTTGTAGCATTAGATCGTTTAATTAATTGCCGCCGTAACGTTATGCGCAAGCGGGCATTGTGTATTTTTAGCAACTCGTTAACAAACGCTGATGTCATGATAGTTTGTTGAATGTAAATGCGATTCATTTATATTGATTGGCTAGTCAGTGAAGTTGAGCTGTCTCGTCAGATTTGACAAGAATGACGTTCTGTTGCAGCAGTGAGCACACTGATCTGCAACGCTAGCGTTAATGTTTAATTAATTAGCGTTATGTGCAAGCGGGCAGTTATCGCCCATGTATTTTTAGCAACTCGTTAACAAACGCTGATGTCATGATAGTTTGTTGAATATAAATGCGATTCACTTTGTGGCATATAAGGCTATATTGATAGGCTAGTCAATGCTCAACTAGTCTTCCATGCATGAAGTGGAGCCATCTCATCAGTTTGTACAAGAATATAGTTCTGTTGCATCAGTGAGCATTAAACCCTGATTTGCAACTCTCTGTTTTGCACTGAAAACTATTCCACTGATTTATTTGTTTTAGCTACATTTCTTTCCTTTGTAGTACTCCAATATTTTTTGTAGGGACGGCAATACGTTTAGAGAACTTAAAGTTATGTTAAATACAGTAGGTTTTATTTTTTTCTGCTGTAAAACTTAAGATGGGGGGAAACTAAAGATTTGTAAAATAATTTCAATGTGTAATGCAGTTTTATTTTTGTTAAAATGGATTTTTCTAAAAATTGGTATCGAAAAAAGTATCGTTCAGGAACCGGTATCGAAATCCAAGTATCGAAACGGTATCGATATCGAAAAATTTTGAACGATACCCAGCCCTACATGGAGCGCAGATGTACTTGTACATTGAGCGGAGAGGTACTGGTACATGGAGCGGAGATGTACTTGTACATTGAGCGGAGAGGTACTTGTACATTGAGCGGAGAGGTACTGGTACATGGAGCGGAGATGTACTTGTACATTGAGCGGAGAGGTACTTGTACATGGAGTGGAGATGTACTTGTACATTGAGCGGAGAGGTACTGGTACATGGAGCGGAGATGTACTTGTACATTGAGCGGAGAGGTACTTGTACATGGAGTGGAGATGTACTTGTACATTGAGCGGAGAGGTACTGGTACATGGAGCGGAGATGTACTTGTACATTGAGCGGAGAGGTACTTGTACATGGAGTGGAGATGTACTTGTACATGGAGCGGAGATGTACTTGTACATTGAGCGGAGAGGTACTTGTACATGGAGCGGAGATGTACTTGTACATGGAGCGGAGAGGTACTTGTACATGGAGCGGAGATGTACTTGTACATTGAGCGGAGAGGTACTTGTACATGGAGCGGAGAGGTACTTGTACATGGAGCGGAGATGTACTTGTACATGGAGCGGAGAGGTACTTGTACATGGAGCGGAGATGTACTTGTACATTGAGCGGAGAGGTACTTGTACATGGAGCAGAGATGTACTTGTACATGGAGCGGAGAGGTACTTGTACATGGAGCGGAGAGGTACTTGTACATGGAGCGGAGAGGTACTTGTACATGGAGCGGAGAGGTACTTGTACATTGAGCGGAGAGGTACTTGTACATTGAGCGGAGAGGTACTTGTACATGGAGCTAGGGCTGGGTATCGAGTTTCGATACTTACTTGGCACCGAAATGGAAACATCGATACTAAGGGGTATCGAAGCCTCCCTTGTCAATCGATACCAATTTTCGATACCAAAACAAAACAGCGTCATTGAGCCTATAAGCATGCGACATGCTTGCACGCCGCGCTCTAATACGGCTGGTGATTGGCTGTCATGTAGAGGCATGCAGGAAACGTTACGCCCACTTTAGCCGGTGTGTTTGTTGTGACTGTGAGCCAGGCGTGCGGTGCGGATAGTATACAAGAAGTTAGCCACTCAAGCTACTCCTATCCTGGATTACCATATGGCGAAGATGATGAAAAGCAGGAAAAGAAACAGAAACAACACGGACTGGTTTCCACAGACAAGAGAAATAATTGAGAGGTGGGTCAGCTCAGCTTACCGCAAGTTAGCGGTTATCAGATCCCTCAGTCTGACAAATCCATGCATCTGGCTGTGAGTTGTAGCATTAGATCGTTTAATTAATTGCCGCCGTAACGTTATGCGCAAGCGGGCATTGTGTATTTTTAGCAACTCGTTAACAAACGCTGATGTCATGATAGTTTGTTGAATGTAAATGCGATTCATTTATATTGATTGGCTAGTCAGTGAAGTTGAGCTGTCTCGTCAGATTTGACAAGAATGACGTTCTGTTGCAGCAGTGAGCACACTGATCTGCAACGCTAGCGTTAATGTTTAATTAATTAGCGTTATGTGCAAGCGGGCAGTTATCGCCCATGTATTTTTAGCAACTCGTTAACAAACGCTGATGTCATGATAGTTTGTTGAATATAAATGCGATTCACTTTGTGGCATATAAGGCTATATTGATAGGCTAGTCAATGCTCAACTAGTCTTCCATGCATGAAGTGGAGCCATCTCATCAGTTTGTACAAGAATAGAGTTCTGTTGCATCAGTGAGCATTAAACCCTGATTTGCAACTCTCTGTTTTGCACTGAAAACTATTCCACTGATTTATTTGTTTTAGCTACATTTCTTTCCTTTGTAGTACTCCAATATTTTTTGTAGGGACGGCAATACGTTTAGAGAACTTAAAGTTATGTTAAATACAGTAGGTTTTATTTTTTTCTGCTGTAAAACTTAAGATGGGGGGAAACTAAAGATTTGTAAAATAATTTCAATGTGTAATGCAGTTTTATTTTTGTTAAAATGGATTTTTCTAAAAATTGGTATCGAAAAAAGTATCGTTCAGGAACCGGTATCGAAATCCAAGTATCGAAACGGTATCGATATCGAAAAATTTTGAACGATACCCAGCCCTACATGGAGCGCAGATGTACTTGTACATTGAGCGGAGAGGTACTGGTACATGGAGCGGAGATGTACTTGTACATTGAGCGGAGAGGTACTTGTACATTGAGCGGAGAGGTACTGGTACATGGAGCGGAGATGTACTTGTACATTGAGCGGAGAGGTACTTGTACATGGAGTGGAGATGTACTTGTACATTGAGCGGAGAGGTACTGGTACATGGAGCGGAGATGTACTTGTACATTGAGCGGAGAGGTACTTGTACATGGAGTGGAGATGTACTTGTACATTGAGCGGAGAGGTACTGGTACATGGAGCGGAGATGTACTTGTACATTGAGCGGAGAGGTACTTGTACATGGAGTGGAGATGTACTTGTACATGGAGCGGAGATGTACTTGTACATTGAGCGGAGAGGTACTTGTACATGGAGCGGAGATGTACTTGTACATGGAGCGGAGAGGTACTTGTACATGGAGCGGAGATGTACTTGTACATTGAGCGGAGAGGTACTTGTACATGGAGCGGAGAGGTACTTGTACATGGAGCGGAGATGTACTTGTACATGGAGCGGAGAGGTACTTGTACATGGAGCGGAGATGTACTTGTACATTGAGCGGAGAGGTACTTGTACATGGAGCAGAGATGTACTTGTACATGGAGCGGAGAGGTACTTGTACATGGAGCGGAGAGGTACTTGTACATGGAGCGGAGAGGTACTTGTACATGGAGCGGAGAGGTACTTGTACATTGAGCGGAGAGGTACTTGTACATTGAGCGGAGAGGTACTTGTACATGGAGCTAGGGCTGGGTATCGAGTTTCGATACTTACTTGGCACCGAAATGGAAACATCGATACTAAGGGGTATCGAAGCCTCCCTTGTCAATCGATACCAATTTTCGATACCAAAACAAAACAGCGTCATTGAGCCTATAAGCATGCGACATGCTTGCACGCCGCGCTCTAATACGGCTGGTGATTGGCTGTCATGTAGAGGCATGCAGGAAACGTTACGCCCACTTTAGCCGGTGTGTTTGTTGTGACTGTGAGCCAGGCGTGCGGTGCGGATAGTATACAAGAAGTTAGCCACTCAAGCTACTCCTATCCTGGATTACCATATGGCGAAGATGATGAAAAGCAGGAAAAGAAACAGAAACAACACGGACTGGTTTCCACAGACAAGAGAAATAATTGAGAGGTGGGTCAGCTCAGCTTACCGCAAGTTAGCGGTTATCAGATCCCTCAGTCTGACAAATCCATGCATCTGGCTGTGAGTTGTAGCATTAGATCGTTTAATTAATTGCCGCCGTAACGTTATGCGCAAGCGGGCATTGTGTATTTTTAGCAACTCGTTAACAAACGCTGATGTCATGATAGTTTGTTGAATGTAAATGCGATTCATTTATATTGATTGGCTAGTCAGTGAAGTTGAGCTGTCTCGTCAGATTTGACAAGAATGACGTTCTGTTGCAGCAGTGAGCACACTGATCTGCAACGCTAGCGTTAATGTTTAATTAATTAGCGTTATGTGCAAGCGGGCAGTTATCGCCCATGTATTTTTAGCAACTCGTTAACAAACGCTGATGTCATGATAGTTTGTTGAATATAAATGCGATTCACTTTGTGGCATATAAGGCTATATTGATAGGCTAGTCAATGCTCAACTAGTCTTCCATGCATGAAGTGGAGCCATCTCATCAGTTTGTACAAGAATAGAGTTCTGTTGCATCAGTGAGCATTAAACCCTGATTTGCAACTCTCTGTTTTGCACTGAAAACTATTCCACTGATTTATTTGTTTTAGCTACATTTCTTTCCTTTGTAGTACTCCAATATTTTTTGTAGGGACGGCAATACGTTTAGAGAACTTAAAGTTATGTTAAATACAGTAGGTTTTATTTTTTTCTGCTGTAAAACTTAAGATGGGGGGAAACTAAAGATTTGTAAAATAATTTCAATGTGTAATGCAGTTTTATTTTTGTTAAAATGGATTTTTCTAAAAATTGGTATCGAAAAAAGTATCGTTCAGGAACCGGTATCGAAATCCAAGTATCGAAACGGTATCGATATCGAAAAATTTTGAACGATACCCAGCCCTACATGGAGCGCAGATGTACTTGTACATTGAGCGGAGAGGTACTGGTACATGGAGCGGAGATGTACTTGTACATTGAGCGGAGAGGTACTTGTACATTGAGCGGAGAGGTACTTGTACATGGAGCGGAGATGTACTTGTACATTGAGCGGAGAGGTACTGGTACATGGAGCGGAGATGTACTTGTACATTGAGCGGAGAGGTACTTGTACATGGAGTGGAGATGTACTTGTACATTGAGCGGAGAGGTACTGGTACATGGAGCGGAGATGTACTTGTACATTGAGCGGAGAGGTACTTGTACATGGAGTGGAGATGTACTTGTACATTGAGCGGAGAGGTACTGGTACATGGAGCGGAGATGTACTTGTACATTGAGCGGAGAGGTACTTGTACATGGAGTGGAGATGTACTTGTACATGGAGCGGAGATGTACTTGTACATTGAGCGGAGAGGTACTTGTACATGGAGCGGAGATGTACTTGTACATGGAGCGGAGAGGTACTTGTACATGGAGCAGAGAGGTACTTGTACATTGAGCGGAGAGGTACTTGTACATTGAGCGGAGAGGTACTTGTACATGGAGCTAGGGCTGGGTATCGAGTTTCGATACTTACTTGGCACCGAAATGGAAACATCGATACTAAGGGGTATCGAAGCCTCCCTTGTCAATCGATACCAATTTTCGATACCAAAACAAAACAGCGTCATTGAGCCTATAAGCATGCGACATGCTTGCACGCCGCGCTCTAATACGGCTGGTGATTGGCTGTCATGTAGAGGCATGCAGGAAACGTTACGCCCACTTTAGCCGGTGTGTTTGTTGTGACTGTGAGCCAGGCGTGCGGTGCGGATAGTATACAAGAAGTTAGCCACTCAAGCTACTCCTATCCTGGATTACCATATGGCGAAGATGATGAAAAGCAGGAAAAGAAACAGAAACAACACGGACTGGTTTCCACAGACAAGAGAAATAATTGAGAGGTGGGTCAGCTCAGCTTACCGCAAGTTAGCGGTTATCAGATCCCTCAGTCTGACAAATCCATGCATCTGGCTGTGAGTTGTAGCATTAGATCGTTTAATTAATTGCCGCCGTAACGTTATGCGCAAGCGGGCATTGTGTATTTTTAGCAACTGGTTAACAAACGCTGATGTCATGATAGTTTGTTGAATGTAAATGCGATTCATTTATATTGATTGGCTAGTCAGTGAAGTTGAGCTGTCTCGTCAGATTTGACAAGAATGACGTTCTGTTGCAGCAGTGAGCACACTGATCTGCAACGCTAGCGTTAATGTTTAATTAATTAGCGTTATGTGCAAGCGGGCAGTTATCGCCCATGTATTTTTAGCAACTCGTTAACAAACGCTGATGTCATGATAGTTTGTTGAATATAAATGCGATTCACTTTGTGGCATATAAGGCTATATTGATAGGCTAGTCAATGCTCAACTAGTCTTCCATGCATGAAGTGGAGCCATCTCATCAGTTTGTACAAGAATAGAGTTCTGTTGCATCAGTGAGCATTAAACCCTGATTTGCAACTCTCTGTTTTGCACTGAAAACTATTCCACTGATGTATTTGTTTTAGCTACATTTCTTTCCTTTGTAGTACTCCAATATTTTTTGTAGGGACGGCAATACGTTTAGAGAACTTAAAGTTATGTTAAATACAGTAGGTTTTATTTTTTTCTGCTGTAAAACTTAAGATGGGGGGAAACTAAAGATTTGTAAAATAATTTCAATGTGTAATGCAGTTTTATTTTTGTTAAAATGGATTTTTCTAAAAATTGGTATCGAAAAAAGTATCGTTCAGGAACCGGTATCGAAATCCAAGTATCGAAACGGTATCGATATCGAAAAATTTTGAACGATACCCAGCCCTACATGGAGCGCAGATGTACTTGTACATTGAGCGGAGAGGTACTGGTACATGGAGCGGAGATGTACTTGTACATTGAGCGGAGAGGTACTTGTACATTGAGCGGAGAGGTACTTGTACATGGAGCGGAGATGTACTTGTACATTGAGCGGAGAGGTACTGGTACATGGAGCGGAGATGTACTTGTACATTGAGCGGAGAGGTACTTGTACATGGAGTGGAGATGTACTTGTACATTGAGCGGAGAGGTACTGGTACATGGAGCGGAGATGTACTTGTACATTGAGCGGAGAGGTACTTGTACATGGAGTGGAGATGTACTTGTACATTGAGCGGAGAGGTACTGGTACATGGAGCGGAGATGTACTTGTACATTGAGCGGAGAGGTACTTGTACATGGAGTGGAGATGTACTTGTACATGGAGCGGAGATGTACTTGTACATTGAGCGGAGAGGTACTTGTACATGGAGCGGAGATGTACTTGTACATGGAGCGGAGAGGTACTTGTACATGGAGCGGAGAGGTACTTGTACATGGAGCGGAGATGTACTTGTACATGGAGCGGAGATGTACTTGTACATTGAGCGGAGAGGTACTTGTACATGGAGCGGAGAGGTACTTATACATTGAGCGGAGACGTACTTGTACATGGAGCGGAGATGTACTTGTACATTGAGCGGAGAGGTACTTGTACATTGAGCGGAGAGGTACTGGTACATGGAGCGGAGATGTACTTGTACATTGAGCGGAGAGGTACTTGTACATGGAGCGGAGAGGTACTTGTACATTGAGCGGAGAGGTACTTGTACATTGAGCGGAGACGTACTTGTACATTGAGCGGAGATGTACTTGTACATTGAGCGGAGATGTACTTGTACATTGAGCAGAGAGGTACTTGTACATGGAGCGGAGAGGTACTTGTACATTGAGCGGAGAGGTACTTGTACATTGAGCGGAGACGTACTTGTACATTGAGCGGAGATGTACTTGTACATTGAGCGGAGATGTACTTGTACATTGAGCGGAGAGGTACTGGTACATGGAGCGGAGAGGTACTTGTACATGGAGCGGAGAGGTATTTGTACATGGAGCGGAGAGGTATTTGTACATGGAGCGGAGAGGTACTTGTACATTGAGCGGAGAGGTACTTGTACATGGAGCGGAGAGGTACTTGTACATGGAGCGGAGAGGTACTTGTACATGTAGCGGAGAGGTGCTTGTACATGGAGCGGAGAGGTACTTGTACATGGAGCGGAGAGGTATTTGTACATGGAGCGGAGAGGTACTTGTACATGGAGCGGAGAGGTACTTGTACATTCAGCGGAGAGGTACTTGTACATTGAGCGGAGAGGTACTTGTAGATGGAGCGGAGAGGTACTGTCGACACTTGTACATTGAGCGGAGAGGTACTTGTACATGGAGCGGAGAGGTACTTGTACATGGAGCGGAGAGGTACTGTCGACACTTGTACATTGAGCGGAGAGGTACTTGTACATGGAGCGGAGAGGTACTTGTACATGGAGCGGAGAGGTACTTGTACATGGAGCGGAGATGTACTTGTACATTGAGCGGAGAGGTACTTGTACATGGAGCGGAGAGGTACTTGTACATGGAGCGGAGATGTACTTGTACATGGAGCGGAGAGGTACTTGTACATGGAGCGGAGATGTACTTGTACATTGAGCGGAGAGGTACTTGTACATGGAGCAGAGATGTACTTGTACATGGAGCGGAGAGGTACTTGTACATGGAGCGGAGAGGTACTTGTACATGGAGCGGAGAGGTACTTGTACATGGAGCGGAGAGGTACTTGTACATTGAGCAGAGAGGTACTTGTACATTGAGCGGAGAGGTACTTGTACATGGAGCTAGGGCTGGGTATCGAGTTTCGATACTTACTTGGCACCGAAATGGAAACATCGATACTAAGGGGTATCGAAGCCTCCCTTGTCAATCGATACCAATTTTCGATACCAAAACAAAACAGCGTCATTGAGCCTATAAGCATGCGACATGCTTGCACGCCGCGCTCTAATACGGCTGGTGATTGGCTGTCATGTAGAGGCATGCAGGAAACGTTACGCCCACTTTAGCCGGTGTGTTTGTTGTGACTGTGAGCCAGGCGTGCGGTGCGGATAGTATACAAGAAGTTAGCCACTCAAGCTACTCCTATCCTGGATTACCATATGGCGAAGATGATGAAAAGCAGGAAAAGAAACAGAAACAACACGGACTGGTTTCCACAGACAAGAGAAATAATTGAGAGGTGGGTCAGCTCAGCTTACCGCAAGTTAGCGGTTATCAGATCCCTCAGTCTGACAAATCCATGCATCTGGCTGTGAGTTGTAGCATTAGATCGTTTAATTAATTGCCGCCGTAACGTTATGCGCAAGCGGGCATTGTGTATTTTTAGCAACTCGTTAACAAACGCTGATGTCATGATAGTTTGTTGAATGTAAATGCGATTCATTTATATTGATTGGCTAGTCAGTGAAGTTGAGCTGTCTCGTCAGATTTGACAAGAATGACGTTCTGTTGCAGCAGTGAGCACACTGATCTGCAACGCTAGCGTTAATGTTTAATTAATTAGCGTTATGTGCAAGCGGGCAGTTATCGCCCATGTATTTTTAGCAACTCGTTAACAAACGCTGATGTCATGATAGTTTGTTGAATATAAATGCGATTCACTTTGTGGCATATAAGGCTATATTGATAGGCTAGTCAATGCTCAACTAGTCTTCCATGCATGAAGTGGAGCCATCTCATCAGTTTGTACAAGAATAGAGTTCTGTTGCATCAGTGAGCATTAAACCCTGATTTGCAACTCTCTGTTTTGCACTGAAAACTATTCCACTGATTTATTTGTTTTAGCTACATTTCTTTCCTTTGTAGTACTCCAATATTTTTTGTAGGGACGGCAATACGTTTAGAGAACTTAAAGTTATGTTAAATACAGTAGGTTTTATTTTTTTCTGCTGTAAAACTTAAGATGGGGGGAAACTAAAGATTTGTAAAATAATTTCAATGTGTAATGCAGTTTTATTTTTGTTAAAATGGATTTTTCTAAAAATTGGTATCGAAAAAAGTATCGTTCAGGAACCGGTATCGAAATCCAAGTATCGAAACGGTATCGATATCGAAAAATTTTGAACGATACCCAGCCCTACATGGAGCGCAGATGTACTTGTACATTGAGCGGAGAGGTACTGGTACATGGAGCGGAGATGTACTTGTACATTGAGCGGAGAGGTACTTGTACATTGAGCGGAGAGGTACTGGTACATGGAGCGGAGATGTACTTGTACATTGAGCGGAGAGGTACTTGTACATGGAGTGGAGATGTACTTGTACATTGAGCGGAGAGGTACTGGTACATGGAGCGGAGATGTACTTGTACATTGAGCGGAGAGGTACTTGTACATGGAGTGGAGATGTACTTGTACATTGAGCGGAGAGGTACTGGTACATGGAGCGGAGATGTACTTGTACATTGAGCGGAGAGGTACTTGTACATGGAGTGGAGATGTACTTGTACATGGAGCGGAGATGTACTTGTACATTGAGCGGAGAGGTACTTGTACATGGAGCGGAGATGTACTTGTACATGGAGCGGAGAGGTACTTGTACATGGAGCGGAGATGTACTTGTACATTGAGCGGAGAGGTACTTGTACATGGAGCGGAGAGGTACTTGTACATGGAGCGGAGATGTACTTGTACATGGAGCGGAGAGGTACTTGTACATGGAGCGGAGATGTACTTGTACATTGAGCGGAGAGGTACTTGTACATGGAGCAGAGATGTACTTGTACATGGAGCGGAGAGGTACTTGTACATGGAGCGGAGAGGTACTTGTACATGGAGCGGAGAGGTACTTGTACATGGAGCGGAGAGGTACTTGTACATTGAGCGGAGAGGTACTTGTACATTGAGCGGAGAGGTACTTGTACATGGAGCTAGGGCTGGGTATCGAGTTTCGATACTTACTTGGCACCGAAATGGAAACATCGATACTAAGGGGTATCGAAGCCTCCCTTGTCAATCGATACCAATTTTCGATACCAAAACAAAACAGCGTCATTGAGCCTATAAGCATGCGACATGCTTGCACGCCGCGCTCTAATACGGCTGGTGATTGGCTGTCATGTAGAGGCATGCAGGAAACGTTACGCCCACTTTAGCCGGTGTGTTTGTTGTGACTGTGAGCCAGGCGTGCGGTGCGGATAGTATACAAGAAGTTAGCCACTCAAGCTACTCCTATCCTGGATTACCATATGGCGAAGATGATGAAAAGCAGGAAAAGAAACAGAAACAACACGGACTGGTTTCCACAGACAAGAGAAATAATTGAGAGGTGGGTCAGCTCAGCTTACCGCAAGTTAGCGGTTATCAGATCCCTCAGTCTGACAAATCCATGCATCTGGCTGTGAGTTGTAGCATTAGATCGTTTAATTAATTGCCGCCGTAACGTTATGCGCAAGCGGGCATTGTGTATTTTTAGCAACTCGTTAACAAACGCTGATGTCATGATAGTTTGTTGAATGTAAATGCGATTCATTTATATTGATTGGCTAGTCAGTGAAGTTGAGCTGTCTCGTCAGATTTGACAAGAATGACGTTCTGTTGCAGCAGTGAGCACACTGATCTGCAACGCTAGCGTTAATGTTTAATTAATTAGCGTTATGTGCAAGCGGGCAGTTATCGCCCATGTATTTTTAGCAACTCGTTAACAAACGCTGATGTCATGATAGTTTGTTGAATATAAATGCGATTCACTTTGTGGCATATAAGGCTATATTGATAGGCTAGTCAATGCTCAACTAGTCTTCCATGCATGAAGTGGAGCCATCTCATCAGTTTGTACAAGAATAGAGTTCTGTTGCATCAGTGAGCATTAAACCCTGATTTGCAACTCTCTGTTTTGCACTGAAAACTATTCCACTGATTTATTTGTTTTAGCTACATTTCTTTCCTTTGTAGTACTCCAATATTTTTTGTAGGGACGGCAATACGTTTAGAGAACTTAAAGTTATGTTAAATACAGTAGGTTTTATTTTTTTCTGCTGTAAAACTTAAGATGGGGGGAAACTAAAGATTTGTAAAATAATTTCAATGTGTAATGCAGTTTTATTTTTGTTAAAATGGATTTTTCTAAAAATTGGTATCGAAAAAAGTATCGTTCAGGAACCGGTATCGAAATCCAAGTATCGAAACGGTATCGATATCGAAAAATTTTGAACGATACCCAGCCCTACATGGAGCGCAGATGTACTTGTACATTGAGCGGAGAGGTACTGGTACATGGAGCGGAGATGTACTTGTACATTGAGCGGAGAGGTACTTGTACATTGAGCGGAGAGGTACTTGTACATGGAGCGGAGATGTACTTGTACATTGAGCGGAGAGGTACTGGTACATGGAGCGGAGATGTACTTGTACATTGAGCGGAGAGGTACTTGTACATGGAGTGGAGATGTACTTGTACATTGAGCGGAGAGGTACTGGTACATGGAGCGGAGATGTACTTGTACATTGAGCGGAGAGGTACTTGTACATGGAGTGGAGATGTACTTGTACATTGAGCGGAGAGGTACTGGTACATGGAGCGGAGATGTACTTGTACATTGAGCGGAGAGGTACTTGTACATGGAGTGGAGATGTACTTGTACATGGAGCGGAGATGTACTTGTACATTGAGCGGAGAGGTACTTGTACATGGAGCGGAGATGTACTTGTACATGGAGCGGAGAGGTACTTGTACATGGAGCAGAGAGGTACTTGTACATTGAGCGGAGAGGTACTTGTACATTGAGCGGAGAGGTACTTGTACATGGAGCTAGGGCTGGGTATCGAGTTTCGATACTTACTTGGCACCGAAATGGAAACATCGATACTAAGGGGTATCGAAGCCTCCCTTGTCAATCGATACCAATTTTCGATACCAAAACAAAACAGCGTCATTGAGCCTATAAGCATGCGACATGCTTGCACGCCGCGCTCTAATACGGCTGGTGATTGGCTGTCATGTAGAGGCATGCAGGAAACGTTACGCCCACTTTAGCCGGTGTGTTTGTTGTGACTGTGAGCCAGGCGTGCGGTGCGGATAGTATACAAGAAGTTAGCCACTCAAGCTACTCCTATCCTGGATTACCATATGGCGAAGATGATGAAAAGCAGGAAAAGAAACAGAAACAACACGGACTGGTTTCCACAGACAAGAGAAATAATTGAGAGGTGGGTCAGCTCAGCTTACCGCAAGTTAGCGGTTATCAGATCCCTCAGTCTGACAAATCCATGCATCTGGCTGTGAGTTGTAGCATTAGATCGTTTAATTAATTGCCGCCGTAACGTTATGCGCAAGCGGGCATTGTGTATTTTTAGCAACTGGTTAACAAACGCTGATGTCATGATAGTTTGTTGAATGTAAATGCGATTCATTTATATTGATTGGCTAGTCAGTGAAGTTGAGCTGTCTCGTCAGATTTGACAAGAATGACGTTCTGTTGCAGCAGTGAGCACACTGATCTGCAACGCTAGCGTTAATGTTTAATTAATTAGCGTTATGTGCAAGCGGGCAGTTATCGCCCATGTATTTTTAGCAACTCGTTAACAAACGCTGATGTCATGATAGTTTGTTGAATATAAATGCGATTCACTTTGTGGCATATAAGGCTATATTGATAGGCTAGTCAATGCTCAACTAGTCTTCCATGCATGAAGTGGAGCCATCTCATCAGTTTGTACAAGAATAGAGTTCTGTTGCATCAGTGAGCATTAAACCCTGATTTGCAACTCTCTGTTTTGCACTGAAAACTATTCCACTGATGTATTTGTTTTAGCTACATTTCTTTCCTTTGTAGTACTCCAATATTTTTTGTAGGGACGGCAATACGTTTAGAGAACTTAAAGTTATGTTAAATACAGTAGGTTTTATTTTTTTCTGCTGTAAAACTTAAGATGGGGGGAAACTAAAGATTTGTAAAATAATTTCAATGTGTAATGCAGTTTTATTTTTGTTAAAATGGATTTTTCTAAAAATTGGTATCGAAAAAAGTATCGTTCAGGAACCGGTATCGAAATCCAAGTATCGAAACGGTATCGATATCGAAAAATTTTGAACGATACCCAGCCCTACATGGAGCGCAGATGTACTTGTACATTGAGCGGAGAGGTACTGGTACATGGAGCGGAGATGTACTTGTACATTGAGCGGAGAGGTACTTGTACATTGAGCGGAGAGGTACTTGTACATGGAGCGGAGATGTACTTGTACATTGAGCGGAGAGGTACTGGTACATGGAGCGGAGATGTACTTGTACATTGAGCGGAGAGGTACTTGTACATGGAGTGGAGATGTACTTGTACATTGAGCGGAGAGGTACTGGTACATGGAGCGGAGATGTACTTGTACATTGAGCGGAGAGGTACTTGTACATGGAGTGGAGATGTACTTGTACATTGAGCGGAGAGGTACTGGTACATGGAGCGGAGATGTACTTGTACATTGAGCGGAGAGGTACTTGTACATGGAGTGGAGATGTACTTGTACATGGAGCGGAGATGTACTTGTACATTGAGCGGAGAGGTACTTGTACATGGAGCGGAGATGTACTTGTACATGGAGCGGAGAGGTACTTGTACATGGAGCGGAGAGGTACTTGTACATGGAGCGGAGATGTACTTGTACATGGAGCGGAGATGTACTTGTACATTGAGCGGAGAGGTACTTGTACATGGAGCGGAGAGGTACTTATACATTGAGCGGAGACGTACTTGTACATGGAGCGGAGATGTACTTGTACATTGAGCGGAGAGGTACTTGTACATTGAGCGGAGAGGTACTGGTACATGGAGCGGAGATGTACTTGTACATTGAGCGGAGAGGTACTTGTACATGGAGCGGAGAGGTACTTGTACATTGAGCGGAGAGGTACTTGTACATTGAGCGGAGACGTACTTGTACATTGAGCGGAGATGTACTTGTACATTGAGCGGAGATGTACTTGTACATTGAGCAGAGAGGTACTTGTACATGGAGCGGAGAGGTACTTGTACATTGAGCGGAGAGGTACTTGTACATTGAGCGGAGACGTACTTGTACATTGAGCGGAGATGTACTTGTACATTGAGCGGAGATGTACTTGTACATTGAGCGGAGAGGTACTGGTACATGGAGCGGAGAGGTACTTGTACATGGAGCGGAGAGGTATTTGTACATGGAGCGGAGAGGTATTTGTACATGGAGCGGAGAGGTACTTGTACATTGAGCGGAGAGGTACTTGTACATGGAGCGGAGAGGTACTTGTACATGGAGCGGAGAGGTACTTGTACATGTAGCGGAGAGGTGCTTGTACATGGAGCGGAGAGGTACTTGTACATGGAGCGGAGAGGTATTTGTACATGGAGCGGAGAGGTACTTGTACATGGAGCGGAGAGGTACTTGTACATTCAGCGGAGAGGTACTTGTACATTGAGCGGAGAGGTACTTGTAGATGGAGCGGAGAGGTACTGTCGACACTTGTACATTGAGCGGAGAGGTACTTGTACATGGAGCGGAGAGGTACTTGTACATGGAGCGGAGAGGTACTGTCGACACTTGTACATTGAGCGGAGAGGTACTTGTACATGGAGCGGAGAGGTACTTGTACATGGAGCGGAGAGGTACTTGTACATGGAGCGGAGATGTACTTGTACATTGAGCGGAGAGGTACTTGTACATGGAGCGGAGAGGTACTTGTACATGGAGCGGAGATGTACTTGTACATGGAGCGGAGAGGTACTTGTACATGGAGCGGAGATGTACTTGTACATTGAGCGGAGAGGTACTTGTACATGGAGCAGAGATGTACTTGTACATGGAGCGGAGAGGTACTTGTACATGGAGCGGAGAGGTACTTGTACATGGAGCGGAGAGGTACTTGTACATGGAGCGGAGAGGTACTTGTACATTGAGCAGAGAGGTACTTGTACATTGAGCGGAGAGGTACTTGTACATGGAGCTAGGGCTGGGTATCGAGTTTCGATACTTACTTGGCACCGAAATGGAAACATCGATACTAAGGGGTATCGAAGCCTCCCTTGTCAATCGATACCAATTTTCGATACCAAAACAAAACAGCGTCATTGAGCCTATAAGCATGCGACATGCTTGCACGCCGCGCTCTAATACGGCTGGTGATTGGCTGTCATGTAGAGGCATGCAGGAAACGTTACGCCCACTTTAGCCGGTGTGTTTGTTGTGACTGTGAGCCAGGCGTGCGGTGCGGATAGTATACAAGAAGTTAGCCACTCAAGCTACTCCTATCCTGGATTACCATATGGCGAAGATGATGAAAAGCAGGAAAAGAAACAGAAACAACACGGACTGGTTTCCACAGACAAGAGAAATAATTGAGAGGTGGGTCAGCTCAGCTTACCGCAAGTTAGCGGTTATCAGATCCCTCAGTCTGACAAATCCATGCATCTGGCTGTGAGTTGTAGCATTAGATCGTTTAATTAATTGCCGCCGTAACGTTATGCGCAAGCGGGCATTGTGTATTTTTAGCAACTCGTTAACAAACGCTGATGTCATGATAGTTTGTTGAATGTAAATGCGATTCATTTATATTGATTGGCTAGTCAGTGAAGTTGAGCTGTCTCGTCAGATTTGACAAGAATGACGTTCTGTTGCAGCAGTGAGCACACTGATCTGCAACGCTAGCGTTAATGTTTAATTAATTAGCGTTATGTGCAAGCGGGCAGTTATCGCCCATGTATTTTTAGCAACTCGTTAACAAACGCTGATGTCATGATAGTTTGTTGAATATAAATGCGATTCACTTTGTGGCATATAAGGCTATATTGATAGGCTAGTCAATGCTCAACTAGTCTTCCATGCATGAAGTGGAGCCATCTCATCAGTTTGTACAAGAATAGAGTTCTGTTGCATCAGTGAGCATTAAACCCTGATTTGCAACTCTCTGTTTTGCACTGAAAACTATTCCACTGATTTATTTGTTTTAGCTACATTTCTTTCCTTTGTAGTACTCCAATATTTTTTGTAGGGACGGCAATACGTTTAGAGAACTTAAAGTTATGTTAAATACAGTAGGTTTTATTTTTTTCTGCTGTAAAACTTAAGATGGGGGGAAACTAAAGATTTGTAAAATAATTTCAATGTGTAATGCAGTTTTATTTTTGTTAAAATGGATTTTTCTAAAAATTGGTATCGAAAAAAGTATCGTTCAGGAACCGGTATCGAAATCCAAGTATCGAAACGGTATCGATATCGAAAAATTTTGAACGATACCCAGCCCTACATGGAGCGCAGATGTACTTGTACATTGAGCGGAGAGGTACTGGTACATGGAGCGGAGATGTACTTGTACATTGAGCGGAGAGGTACTTGTACATTGAGCGGAGAGGTACTTGTACATGGAGCGGAGATGTACTTGTACATTGAGCGGAGAGGTACTGGTACATGGAGCGGAGATGTACTTGTACATTGAGCGGAGAGGTACTTGTACATGGAGTGGAGATGTACTTGTACATTGAGCGGAGAGGTACTGGTACATGGAGCGGAGATGTACTTGTACATTGAGCGGAGAGGTACTTGTACATGGAGTGGAGATGTACTTGTACATTGAGCGGAGAGGTACTGGTACATGGAGCGGAGATGTACTTGTACATTGAGCGGAGAGGTACTTGTACATGGAGTGGAGATGTACTTGTACATGGAGCGGAGATGTACTTGTACATTGAGCGGAGAGGTACTTGTACATGGAGCGGAGATGTACTTGTACATGGAGCGGAGAGGTACTTGTACATGGAGCGGAGAGGTACTTGTACATGGAGCGGAGATGTACTTGTACATGGAGCGGAGATGTACTTGTACATGGAGCGGAGAGGTACTTGTACATGGAGCGGAGAGGTACTTATACATTGAGCGGAGACGTACTTGTACATGGAGCGGAGATGTACTTGTACATTGAGCGGAGAGGTACTTGTACATTGAGCGGAGAGGTACTGGTACATGGAGCGGAGATGTACTTGTACATTGAGCGGAGAGGTACTTGTACATGGAGCGGAGAGGTACTTGTACATTGAGCGGAGAGGTACTTGTACATTGAGCGGAGACGTACTTGTACATTGAGCGGAGATGTACTTGTACATTGAGCGGAGATGTACTTGTACATTGAGCGGAGAGGTACTTGTACATGGAGCGGAGATGTACTTGTACATGGAGCGGAGATGTACTTGTACATTGAGCGGAGAGGTACTTGTACATGGAGCGGAGAGGTACTTATACATTGAGCGGAGACGTACTTGTACATGGAGCGGAGATGTACTTGTACATTGAGCGGAGAGGTACTTGTACATTGAGCGGAGAGGTACTGGTACATGGAGCGGAGATGTACTTGTACATTGAGCGGAGAGGTACTTGTACATGGAGCGGAGAGGTACTTGTACATTGAGCGGAGAGGTACTTGTACATTGAGCGGAGACGTACTTGTACATTGAGCGGAGATGTACTTGTACATTGAGCGGAGATGTACTTGTACATTGAGCAGAGAGGTACTTGTACATGGAGCGGAGAGGTACTTGTACATTGAGCGGAGAGGTACTTGTACATTGAGCGGAGACGTACTTGTACATTGAGCGGAGATGTACTTGTACATTGAGCGGAGATGTACTTGTACATTGAGCGGAGAGGTACTGGTACATGGAGCGGAGAGGTACTTGTACATGGAGCGGAGAGGTATTTGTACATGGAGCGGAGAGGTATTTGTACATGGAGCGGAGAGGTACTTGTACATTGAGCGGAGAGGTACTTGTACATGGAGCGGAGAGGTACTTGTACATGGAGCGGAGAGGTACTTGTACATGTAGCGGAGAGGTGCTTGTACATGGAGCGGAGAGGTACTTGTACATGGAGCGGAGAGGTATTTGTACATGGAGCGGAGAGGTACTTGTACATGGAGCGGAGAGGTACTTGTACATTCAGCGGAGAGGTACTTGTACATTGAGCGGAGAGGTACTTGTAGATGGAGCGGAGAGGTACTGTCGACACTTGTACATTGAGCGGAGAGGTACTTGTACATGGAGCGGAGAGGTACTTGTACATGGAGCGGAGAGGTACTGTCGACACTTGTACATTGAGCGGAGAGGTACTTGTACATGGAGCGGAGAGGTACTTGTACATGGAGCGGAGAGGTACTTGTACATGGAGCGGAGATGTACTTGTACATTGAGCGGAGAGGTACTTGTACATGGAGCGGAGAGGTACTTGTACATGGAGCGGAGATGTACTTGTACATGGAGCGGAGAGGTACTTGTACATGGAGCGGAGATGTACTTGTACATTGAGCGGAGAGGTACTTGTACATGGAGCAGAGATGTACTTGTACATGGAGCGGAGAGGTACTTGTACATGGAGCGGAGAGGTACTTGTACATGGAGCGGAGAGGTACTTGTACATGGAGCGGAGAGGTACTTGTACATTGAGCAGAGAGGTACTTGTACATTGAGCGGAGAGGTACTTGTACATGGAGCTAGGGCTGGGTATCGAGTTTCGATACTTACTTGGCACCGAAATGGAAACATCGATACTAAGGGGTATCGAAGCCTCCCTTGTCAATCGATACCAATTTTCGATACCAAAACAAAACAGCGTCATTGAGCCTATAAGCATGCGACATGCTTGCACGCCGCGCTCTAATACGGCTGGTGATTGGCTGTCATGTAGAGGCATGCAGGAAACGTTACGCCCACTTTAGCCGGTGTGTTTGTTGTGACTGTGAGCCAGGCGTGCGGTGCGGATAGTATACAAGAAGTTAGCCACTCAAGCTACTCCTATCCTGGATTACCATATGGCGAAGATGATGAAAAGCAGGAAAAGAAACAGAAACAACACGGACTGGTTTCCACAGACAAGAGAAATAATTGAGAGGTGGGTCAGCTCAGCTTACCGCAAGTTAGCGGTTATCAGATCCCTCAGTCTGACAAATCCATGCATCTGGCTGTGAGTTGTAGCATTAGATCGTTTAATTAATTGCCGCCGTAACGTTATGCGCAAGCGGGCATTGTGTATTTTTAGCAACTCGTTAACAAACGCTGATGTCATGATAGTTTGTTGAATGTAAATGCGATTCATTTATATTGATTGGCTAGTCAGTGAAGTTGAGCTGTCTCGTCAGATTTGACAAGAATGACGTTCTGTTGCAGCAGTGAGCACACTGATCTGCAACGCTAGCGTTAATGTTTAATTAATTAGCGTTATGTGCAAGCGGGCAGTTATCGCCCATGTATTTTTAGCAACTCGTTAACAAACGCTGATGTCATGATAGTTTGTTGAATATAAATGCGATTCACTTTGTGGCATATAAGGCTATATTGATAGGCTAGTCAATGCTCAACTAGTCTTCCATGCATGAAGTGGAGCCATCTCATCAGTTTGTACAAGAATAGAGTTCTGTTGCATCAGTGAGCATTAAACCCTGATTTGCAACTCTCTGTTTTGCACTGAAAACTATTCCACTGATTTATTTGTTTTAGCTACATTTCTTTCCTTTGTAGTACTCCAATATTTTTTGTAGGGACGGCAATACGTTTAGAGAACTTAAAGTTATGTTAAATACAGTAGGTTTTATTTTTTTCTGCTGTAAAACTTAAGATGGGGGGAAACTAAAGATTTGTAAAATAATTTCAATGTGTAATGCAGTTTTATTTTTGTTAAAATGGATTTTTCTAAAAATTGGTATCGAAAAAAGTATCGTTCAGGAACCGGTATCGAAATCCAAGTATCGAAACGGTATCGATATCGAAAAATTTTGAACGATACCCAGCCCTACATGGAGCGCAGATGTACTTGTACATTGAGCGGAGAGGTACTGGTACATGGAGCGGAGATGTACTTGTACATTGAGCGGAGAGGTACTTGTACATTGAGCGGAGAGGTACTGGTACATGGAGCGGAGATGTACTTGTACATTGAGCGGAGAGGTACTTGTACATGGAGTGGAGATGTACTTGTACATTGAGCGGAGAGGTACTGGTACATGGAGCGGAGATGTACTTGTACATTGAGCGGAGAGGTACTTGTACATGGAGTGGAGATGTACTTGTACATTGAGCGGAGAGGTACTGGTACATGGAGCGGAGATGTACTTGTACATTGAGCGGAGAGGTACTTGTACATGGAGTGGAGATGTACTTGTACATGGAGCGGAGATGTACTTGTACATTGAGCGGAGAGGTACTTGTACATGGAGCGGAGATGTACTTGTACATGGAGCGGAGAGGTACTTGTACATGGAGCGGAGATGTACTTGTACATTGAGCGGAGAGGTACTTGTACATGGAGCGGAGAGGTACTTGTACATGGAGCGGAGATGTACTTGTACATGGAGCGGAGAGGTACTTGTACATGGAGCGGAGATGTACTTGTACATTGAGCGGAGAGGTACTTGTACATGGAGCAGAGATGTACTTGTACATGGAGCGGAGAGGTACTTGTACATGGAGCGGAGAGGTACTTGTACATGGAGCGGAGAGGTACTTGTACATGGAGCGGAGAGGTACTTGTACATTGAGCGGAGAGGTACTTGTACATTGAGCGGAGAGGTACTTGTACATGGAGCTAGGGCTGGGTATCGAGTTTCGATACTTACTTGGCACCGAAATGGAAACATCGATACTAAGGGGTATCGAAGCCTCCCTTGTCAATCGATACCAATTTTCGATACCAAAACAAAACAGCGTCATTGAGCCTATAAGCATGCGACATGCTTGCACGCCGCGCTCTAATACGGCTGGTGATTGGCTGTCATGTAGAGGCATGCAGGAAACGTTACGCCCACTTTAGCCGGTGTGTTTGTTGTGACTGTGAGCCAGGCGTGCGGTGCGGATAGTATACAAGAAGTTAGCCACTCAAGCTACTCCTATCCTGGATTACCATATGGCGAAGATGATGAAAAGCAGGAAAAGAAACAGAAACAACACGGACTGGTTTCCACAGACAAGAGAAATAATTGAGAGGTGGGTCAGCTCAGCTTACCGCAAGTTAGCGGTTATCAGATCCCTCAGTCTGACAAATCCATGCATCTGGCTGTGAGTTGTAGCATTAGATCGTTTAATTAATTGCCGCCGTAACGTTATGCGCAAGCGGGCATTGTGTATTTTTAGCAACTCGTTAACAAACGCTGATGTCATGATAGTTTGTTGAATGTAAATGCGATTCATTTATATTGATTGGCTAGTCAGTGAAGTTGAGCTGTCTCGTCAGATTTGACAAGAATGACGTTCTGTTGCAGCAGTGAGCACACTGATCTGCAACGCTAGCGTTAATGTTTAATTAATTAGCGTTATGTGCAAGCGGGCAGTTATCGCCCATGTATTTTTAGCAACTCGTTAACAAACGCTGATGTCATGATAGTTTGTTGAATATAAATGCGATTCACTTTGTGGCATATAAGGCTATATTGATAGGCTAGTCAATGCTCAACTAGTCTTCCATGCATGAAGTGGAGCCATCTCATCAGTTTGTACAAGAATAGAGTTCTGTTGCATCAGTGAGCATTAAACCCTGATTTGCAACTCTCTGTTTTGCACTGAAAACTATTCCACTGATTTATTTGTTTTAGCTACATTTCTTTCCTTTGTAGTACTCCAATATTTTTTGTAGGGACGGCAATACGTTTAGAGAACTTAAAGTTATGTTAAATACAGTAGGTTTTATTTTTTTCTGCTGTAAAACTTAAGATGGGGGGAAACTAAAGATTTGTAAAATAATTTCAATGTGTAATGCAGTTTTATTTTTGTTAAAATGGATTTTTCTAAAAATTGGTATCGAAAAAAGTATCGTTCAGGAACCGGTATCGAAATCCAAGTATCGAAACGGTATCGATATCGAAAAATTTTGAACGATACCCAGCCCTACATGGAGCGCAGATGTACTTGTACATTGAGCGGAGAGGTACTGGTACATGGAGCGGAGATGTACTTGTACATTGAGCGGAGAGGTACTTGTACATTGAGCGGAGAGGTACTTGTACATGGAGCGGAGATGTACTTGTACATTGAGCGGAGAGGTACTGGTACATGGAGCGGAGATGTACTTGTACATTGAGCGGAGAGGTACTTGTACATGGAGTGGAGATGTACTTGTACATTGAGCGGAGAGGTACTGGTACATGGAGCGGAGATGTACTTGTACATTGAGCGGAGAGGTACTTGTACATGGAGTGGAGATGTACTTGTACATTGAGCGGAGAGGTACTGGTACATGGAGCGGAGATGTACTTGTACATTGAGCGGAGAGGTACTTGTACATGGAGTGGAGATGTACTTGTACATGGAGCGGAGATGTACTTGTACATTGAGCGGAGAGGTACTTGTACATGGAGCGGAGATGTACTTGTACATGGAGCGGAGAGGTACTTGTACATGGAGCAGAGAGGTACTTGTACATTGAGCGGAGAGGTACTTGTACATTGAGCGGAGAGGTACTTGTACATGGAGCTAGGGCTGGGTATCGAGTTTCGATACTTACTTGGCACCGAAATGGAAACATCGATACTAAGGGGTATCGAAGCCTCCCTTGTCAATCGATACCAATTTTCGATACCAAAACAAAACAGCGTCATTGAGCCTATAAGCATGCGACATGCTTGCACGCCGCGCTCTAATACGGCTGGTGATTGGCTGTCATGTAGAGGCATGCAGGAAACGTTACGCCCACTTTAGCCGGTGTGTTTGTTGTGACTGTGAGCCAGGCGTGCGGTGCGGATAGTATACAAGAAGTTAGCCACTCAAGCTACTCCTATCCTGGATTACCATATGGCGAAGATGATGAAAAGCAGGAAAAGAAACAGAAACAACACGGACTGGTTTCCACAGACAAGAGAAATAATTGAGAGGTGGGTCAGCTCAGCTTACCGCAAGTTAGCGGTTATCAGATCCCTCAGTCTGACAAATCCATGCATCTGGCTGTGAGTTGTAGCATTAGATCGTTTAATTAATTGCCGCCGTAACGTTATGCGCAAGCGGGCATTGTGTATTTTTAGCAACTGGTTAACAAACGCTGATGTCATGATAGTTTGTTGAATGTAAATGCGATTCATTTATATTGATTGGCTAGTCAGTGAAGTTGAGCTGTCTCGTCAGATTTGACAAGAATGACGTTCTGTTGCAGCAGTGAGCACACTGATCTGCAACGCTAGCGTTAATGTTTAATTAATTAGCGTTATGTGCAAGCGGGCAGTTATCGCCCATGTATTTTTAGCAACTCGTTAACAAACGCTGATGTCATGATAGTTTGTTGAATATAAATGCGATTCACTTTGTGGCATATAAGGCTATATTGATAGGCTAGTCAATGCTCAACTAGTCTTCCATGCATGAAGTGGAGCCATCTCATCAGTTTGTACAAGAATAGAGTTCTGTTGCATCAGTGAGCATTAAACCCTGATTTGCAACTCTCTGTTTTGCACTGAAAACTATTCCACTGATGTATTTGTTTTAGCTACATTTCTTTCCTTTGTAGTACTCCAATATTTTTTGTAGGGACGGCAATACGTTTAGAGAACTTAAAGTTATGTTAAATACAGTAGGTTTTATTTTTTTCTGCTGTAAAACTTAAGATGGGGGGAAACTAAAGATTTGTAAAATAATTTCAATGTGTAATGCAGTTTTATTTTTGTTAAAATGGATTTTTCTAAAAATTGGTATCGAAAAAAGTATCGTTCAGGAACCGGTATCGAAATCCAAGTATCGAAACGGTATCGATATCGAAAAATTTTGAACGATACCCAGCCCTACATGGAGCGCAGATGTACTTGTACATTGAGCGGAGAGGTACTGGTACATGGAGCGGAGATGTACTTGTACATTGAGCGGAGAGGTACTTGTACATTGAGCGGAGAGGTACTTGTACATGGAGCGGAGATGTACTTGTACATTGAGCGGAGAGGTACTGGTACATGGAGCGGAGATGTACTTGTACATTGAGCGGAGAGGTACTTGTACATGGAGTGGAGATGTACTTGTACATTGAGCGGAGAGGTACTGGTACATGGAGCGGAGATGTACTTGTACATTGAGCGGAGAGGTACTTGTACATGGAGTGGAGATGTACTTGTACATTGAGCGGAGAGGTACTGGTACATGGAGCGGAGATGTACTTGTACATTGAGCGGAGAGGTACTTGTACATGGAGTGGAGATGTACTTGTACATGGAGCGGAGATGTACTTGTACATTGAGCGGAGAGGTACTTGTACATGGAGCGGAGATGTACTTGTACATGGAGCGGAGAGGTACTTGTACATGGAGCGGAGAGGTACTTGTACATGGAGCGGAGATGTACTTGTACATGGAGCGGAGATGTACTTGTACATTGAGCGGAGAGGTACTTGTACATGGAGCGGAGAGGTACTTATACATTGAGCGGAGACGTACTTGTACATGGAGCGGAGATGTACTTGTACATTGAGCGGAGAGGTACTTGTACATTGAGCGGAGAGGTACTGGTACATGGAGCGGAGATGTACTTGTACATTGAGCGGAGAGGTACTTGTACATGGAGCGGAGAGGTACTTGTACATTGAGCGGAGAGGTACTTGTACATTGAGCGGAGACGTACTTGTACATTGAGCGGAGATGTACTTGTACATTGAGCGGAGATGTACTTGTACATTGAGCAGAGAGGTACTTGTACATGGAGCGGAGAGGTACTTGTACATTGAGCGGAGAGGTACTTGTACATTGAGCGGAGACGTACTTGTACATTGAGCGGAGATGTACTTGTACATTGAGCGGAGATGTACTTGTACATTGAGCGGAGAGGTACTGGTACATGGAGCGGAGAGGTACTTGTACATGGAGCGGAGAGGTATTTGTACATGGAGCGGAGAGGTATTTGTACATGGAGCGGAGAGGTACTTGTACATTGAGCGGAGAGGTACTTGTACATGGAGCGGAGAGGTACTTGTACATGGAGCGGAGAGGTACTTGTACATGTAGCGGAGAGGTGCTTGTACATGGAGCGGAGAGGTACTTGTACATGGAGCGGAGAGGTATTTGTACATGGAGCGGAGAGGTACTTGTACATGGAGCGGAGAGGTACTTGTACATTCAGCGGAGAGGTACTTGTACATTGAGCGGAGAGGTACTTGTAGATGGAGCGGAGAGGTACTGTCGACACTTGTACATTGAGCGGAGAGGTACTTGTACATGGAGCGGAGAGGTACTTGTACATGGAGCGGAGAGGTACTGTCGACACTTGTACATTGAGCGGAGAGGTACTTGTACATGGAGCGGAGAGGTACTTGTACATGGAGCGGAGAGGTACTTGTACATGGAGCGGAGATGTACTTGTACATTGAGCGGAGAGGTACTTGTACATGGAGCGGAGAGGTACTTGTACATGGAGCGGAGATGTACTTGTACATGGAGCGGAGAGGTACTTGTACATGGAGCGGAGATGTACTTGTACATTGAGCGGAGAGGTACTTGTACATGGAGCAGAGATGTACTTGTACATGGAGCGGAGAGGTACTTGTACATGGAGCGGAGAGGTACTTGTACATGGAGCGGAGAGGTACTTGTACATGGAGCGGAGAGGTACTTGTACATTGAGCAGAGAGGTACTTGTACATTGAGCGGAGAGGTACTTGTACATGGAGCTAGGGCTGGGTATCGAGTTTCGATACTTACTTGGCACCGAAATGGAAACATCGATACTAAGGGGTATCGAAGCCTCCCTTGTCAATCGATACCAATTTTCGATACCAAAACAAAACAGCGTCATTGAGCCTATAAGCATGCGACATGCTTGCACGCCGCGCTCTAATACGGCTGGTGATTGGCTGTCATGTAGAGGCATGCAGGAAACGTTACGCCCACTTTAGCCGGTGTGTTTGTTGTGACTGTGAGCCAGGCGTGCGGTGCGGATAGTATACAAGAAGTTAGCCACTCAAGCTACTCCTATCCTGGATTACCATATGGCGAAGATGATGAAAAGCAGGAAAAGAAACAGAAACAACACGGACTGGTTTCCACAGACAAGAGAAATAATTGAGAGGTGGGTCAGCTCAGCTTACCGCAAGTTAGCGGTTATCAGATCCCTCAGTCTGACAAATCCATGCATCTGGCTGTGAGTTGTAGCATTAGATCGTTTAATTAATTGCCGCCGTAACGTTATGCGCAAGCGGGCATTGTGTATTTTTAGCAACTCGTTAACAAACGCTGATGTCATGATAGTTTGTTGAATGTAAATGCGATTCATTTATATTGATTGGCTAGTCAGTGAAGTTGAGCTGTCTCGTCAGATTTGACAAGAATGACGTTCTGTTGCAGCAGTGAGCACACTGATCTGCAACGCTAGCGTTAATGTTTAATTAATTAGCGTTATGTGCAAGCGGGCAGTTATCGCCCATGTATTTTTAGCAACTCGTTAACAAACGCTGATGTCATGATAGTTTGTTGAATATAAATGCGATTCACTTTGTGGCATATAAGGCTATATTGATAGGCTAGTCAATGCTCAACTAGTCTTCCATGCATGAAGTGGAGCCATCTCATCAGTTTGTACAAGAATAGAGTTCTGTTGCATCAGTGAGCATTAAACCCTGATTTGCAACTCTCTGTTTTGCACTGAAAACTATTCCACTGATTTATTTGTTTTAGCTACATTTCTTTCCTTTGTAGTACTCCAATATTTTTTGTAGGGACGGCAATACGTTTAGAGAACTTAAAGTTATGTTAAATACAGTAGGTTTTATTTTTTTCTGCTGTAAAACTTAAGATGGGGGGAAACTAAAGATTTGTAAAATAATTTCAATGTGTAATGCAGTTTTATTTTTGTTAAAATGGATTTTTCTAAAAATTGGTATCGAAAAAAGTATCGTTCAGGAACCGGTATCGAAATCCAAGTATCGAAACGGTATCGATATCGAAAAATTTTGAACGATACCCAGCCCTACATGGAGCGCAGATGTACTTGTACATTGAGCGGAGAGGTACTGGTACATGGAGCGGAGATGTACTTGTACATTGAGCGGAGAGGTACTTGTACATTGAGCGGAGAGGTACTTGTACATGGAGCGGAGATGTACTTGTACATTGAGCGGAGAGGTACTGGTACATGGAGCGGAGATGTACTTGTACATTGAGCGGAGAGGTACTTGTACATGGAGTGGAGATGTACTTGTACATTGAGCGGAGAGGTACTGGTACATGGAGCGGAGATGTACTTGTACATTGAGCGGAGAGGTACTTGTACATGGAGTGGAGATGTACTTGTACATTGAGCGGAGAGGTACTGGTACATGGAGCGGAGATGTACTTGTACATTGAGCGGAGAGGTACTTGTACATGGAGTGGAGATGTACTTGTACATGGAGCGGAGATGTACTTGTACATTGAGCGGAGAGGTACTTGTACATGGAGCGGAGATGTACTTGTACATGGAGCGGAGAGGTACTTGTACATGGAGCGGAGAGGTACTTGTACATGGAGCGGAGATGTACTTGTACATGGAGCGGAGATGTACTTGTACATGGAGCGGAGAGGTACTTGTACATGGAGCGGAGAGGTACTTATACATTGAGCGGAGACGTACTTGTACATGGAGCGGAGATGTACTTGTACATTGAGCGGAGAGGTACTTGTACATTGAGCGGAGAGGTACTGGTACATGGAGCGGAGATGTACTTGTACATTGAGCGGAGAGGTACTTGTACATGGAGCGGAGAGGTACTTGTACATTGAGCGGAGAGGTACTTGTACATTGAGCGGAGACGTACTTGTACATTGAGCGGAGATGTACTTGTACATTGAGCGGAGATGTACTTGTACATTGAGCGGAGAGGTACTGGTACATGGAGCGGAGAGGTACTTGTACATGGAGCGGAGAGGTATTTGTACATGGAGCGGAGAGGTATTTGTACATGGAGCGGAGAGGTACTTGTACATTGAGCGGAGAGGTACTTGTACATTGAGCGGAGACGTACTTGTACATTGAGCGGAGATGTACTTGTACATTGAGCGGAGATGTACTTGTACATTGAGCGGAGAGGTACTTGTACATGGAGCGGAGAGGTACTTGTACATTGAGCGGAGAGGTACTTGTACATTGAGCGGAGACGTACTTGTACATTGAGCGGAGATGTACTTGTACATTGAGCGGAGATGTACTTGTACATTGAGCAGAGAGGTACTTGTACATGGAGCGGAGAGGTACTTGTACATTGAGCGGAGAGGTACTTGTACATTGAGCGGAGACGTACTTGTACATTGAGCGGAGATGTACTTGTACATTGAGCGGAGATGTACTTGTACATTGAGCGGAGAGGTACTGGTACATGGAGCGGAGAGGTACTTGTACATGGAGCGGAGAGGTATTTGTACATGGAGCGGAGAGGTATTTGTACATGGAGCGGAGAGGTACTTGTACATTGAGCGGAGAGGTACTTGTACATGGAGCGGAGAGGTACTTGTACATGGAGCGGAGAGGTACTTGTACATGTAGCGGAGAGGTGCTTGTACATGGAGCGGAGAGGTACTTGTACATGGAGCGGAGAGGTATTTGTACATGGAGCGGAGAGGTACTTGTACATGGAGCGGAGAGGTACTTGTACATTCAGCGGAGAGGTACTTGTACATTGAGCGGAGAGGTACTTGTAGATGGAGCGGAGAGGTACTGTCGACACTTGTACATTGAGCGGAGAGGTACTTGTACATGGAGCGGAGAGGTACTTGTACATGGAGCGGAGAGGTACTGTCGACACTTGTACATTGAGCGGAGAGGTACTTGTACATGGAGCGGAGAGGTACTTGTACATGGAGCGGAGAGGTACTTGTACATGGAGCGGAGATGTACTTGTACATTGAGCGGAGAGGTACTTGTACATGGAGCGGAGAGGTACTTGTACATGGAGCGGAGATGTACTTGTACATGGAGCGGAGAGGTACTTGTACATGGAGCGGAGATGTACTTGTACATTGAGCGGAGAGGTACTTGTACATGGAGCAGAGATGTACTTGTACATGGAGCGGAGAGGTACTTGTACATGGAGCGGAGAGGTACTTGTACATGGAGCGGAGAGGTACTTGTACATGGAGCGGAGAGGTACTTGTACATTGAGCAGAGAGGTACTTGTACATTGAGCGGAGAGGTACTTGTACATGGAGCTAGGGCTGGGTATCGAGTTTCGATACTTACTTGGCACCGAAATGGAAACATCGATACTAAGGGGTATCGAAGCCTCCCTTGTCAATCGATACCAATTTTCGATACCAAAACAAAACAGCGTCATTGAGCCTATAAGCATGCGACATGCTTGCACGCCGCGCTCTAATACGGCTGGTGATTGGCTGTCATGTAGAGGCATGCAGGAAACGTTACGCCCACTTTAGCCGGTGTGTTTGTTGTGACTGTGAGCCAGGCGTGCGGTGCGGATAGTATACAAGAAGTTAGCCACTCAAGCTACTCCTATCCTGGATTACCATATGGCGAAGATGATGAAAAGCAGGAAAAGAAACAGAAACAACACGGACTGGTTTCCACAGACAAGAGAAATAATTGAGAGGTGGGTCAGCTCAGCTTACCGCAAGTTAGCGGTTATCAGATCCCTCAGTCTGACAAATCCATGCATCTGGCTGTGAGTTGTAGCATTAGATCGTTTAATTAATTGCCGCCGTAACGTTATGCGCAAGCGGGCATTGTGTATTTTTAGCAACTCGTTAACAAACGCTGATGTCATGATAGTTTGTTGAATGTAAATGCGATTCATTTATATTGATTGGCTAGTCAGTGAAGTTGAGCTGTCTCGTCAGATTTGACAAGAATGACGTTCTGTTGCAGCAGTGAGCACACTGATCTGCAACGCTAGCGTTAATGTTTAATTAATTAGCGTTATGTGCAAGCGGGCAGTTATCGCCCATGTATTTTTAGCAACTCGTTAACAAACGCTGATGTCATGATAGTTTGTTGAATATAAATGCGATTCACTTTGTGGCATATAAGGCTATATTGATAGGCTAGTCAATGCTCAACTAGTCTTCCATGCATGAAGTGGAGCCATCTCATCAGTTTGTACAAGAATAGAGTTCTGTTGCATCAGTGAGCATTAAACCCTGATTTGCAACTCTCTGTTTTGCACTGAAAACTATTCCACTGATTTATTTGTTTTAGCTACATTTCTTTCCTTTGTAGTACTCCAATATTTTTTGTAGGGACGGCAATACGTTTAGAGAACTTAAAGTTATGTTAAATACAGTAGGTTTTATTTTTTTCTGCTGTAAAACTTAAGATGGGGGGAAACTAAAGATTTGTAAAATAATTTCAATGTGTAATGCAGTTTTATTTTTGTTAAAATGGATTTTTCTAAAAATTGGTATCGAAAAAAGTATCGTTCAGGAACCGGTATCGAAATCCAAGTATCGAAACGGTATCGATATCGAAAAATTTTGAACGATACCCAGCCCTACATGGAGCGCAGATGTACTTGTACATTGAGCGGAGAGGTACTGGTACATGGAGCGGAGATGTACTTGTACATTGAGCGGAGAGGTACTTGTACATTGAGCGGAGAGGTACTTGTACATGGAGCGGAGATGTACTTGTACATTGAGCGGAGAGGTACTGGTACATGGAGCGGAGATGTACTTGTACATTGAGCGGAGAGGTACTTGTACATGGAGTGGAGATGTACTTGTACATTGAGCGGAGAGGTACTGGTACATGGAGCGGAGATGTACTTGTACATTGAGCGGAGAGGTACTTGTACATGGAGTGGAGATGTACTTGTACATTGAGCGGAGAGGTACTGGTACATGGAGCGGAGATGTACTTGTACATTGAGCGGAGAGGTACTTGTACATGGAGTGGAGATGTACTTGTACATGGAGCGGAGATGTACTTGTACATTGAGCGGAGAGGTACTTGTACATGGAGCGGAGATGTACTTGTACATGGAGCGGAGAGGTACTTGTACATGGAGCGGAGAGGTACTTGTACATGGAGCGGAGATGTACTTGTACATGGAGCGGAGATGTACTTGTACATGGAGCGGAGAGGTACTTGTACATGGAGCGGAGAGGTACTTATACATTGAGCGGAGACGTACTTGTACATGGAGCGGAGATGTACTTGTACATTGAGCGGAGAGGTACTTGTACATTGAGCGGAGAGGTACTGGTACATGGAGCGGAGATGTACTTGTACATTGAGCAGAGAGGTACTTGTACATGGAGCGGAGAGGTACTTGTACATTGAGCGGAGAGGTACTTGTACATTGAGCGGAGACGTACTTGTACATTGAGCGGAGATGTACTTGTACATTGAGCGGAGATGTACTTGTACATTGAGCGGAGAGGTACTGGTACATGGAGCGGAGAGGTACTTGTACATGGAGCGGAGAGGTATTTGTACATGGAGCGGAGAGGTATTTGTACATGGAGCGGAGAGGTACTTGTACATTGAGCGGAGAGGTACTTGTACATTGAGCGGAGACGTACTTGTACATTGAGCGGAGATGTACTTGTACATTGAGCGGAGATGTACTTGTACATTGAGCGGAGAGGTACTTGTACATGGAGCGGAGAGGTACTTGTACATTGAGCGGAGAGGTACTTGTACATTGAGCGGAGACGTACTTGTACATTGAGCGGAGATGTACTTGTACATTGAGCGGAGATGTACTTGTACATTGAGCAGAGAGGTACTTGTACATGGAGCGGAGAGGTACTTGTACATTGAGCGGAGAGGTACTTGTACATTGAGCGGAGACGTACTTGTACATTGAGCGGAGATGTACTTGTACATTGAGCGGAGATGTACTTGTACATTGAGCGGAGAGGTACTGGTACATGGAGCGGAGAGGTACTTGTACATGGAGCGGAGAGGTATTTGTACATGGAGCGGAGAGGTATTTGTACATGGAGCGGAGAGGTACTTGTACATTGAGCGGAGAGGTACTTGTACATGGAGCGGAGAGGTACTTGTACATGGAGCGGAGAGGTACTTGTACATGTAGCGGAGAGGTGCTTGTACATGGAGCGGAGAGGTACTTGTACATGGAGCGGAGAGGTATTTGTACATGGAGCGGAGAGGTACTTGTACATGGAGCGGAGAGGTACTTGTACATTCAGCGGAGAGGTACTTGTACATTGAGCGGAGAGGTACTTGTAGATGGAGCGGAGAGGTACTGTCGACACTTGTACATTGAGCGGAGAGGTACTTGTACATGGAGCGGAGAGGTACTTGTACATGGAGCGGAGAGGTACTGTCGACACTTGTACATTGAGCGGAGAGGTACTTGTACATGGAGCGGAGAGGTACTTGTACATGGAGCGGAGAGGTACTTGTACATGGAGCGGAGATGTACTTGTACATTGAGCGGAGAGGTACTTGTACATGGAGCGGAGAGGTACTTGTACATGGAGCGGAGATGTACTTGTACATGGAGCGGAGAGGTACTTGTACATGGAGCGGAGATGTACTTGTACATTGAGCGGAGAGGTACTTGTAAATGGAGCAGAGATGTACTTGTACATGGAGCGGAGAGGTACTTGTACATGGAGCGGAGAGGTACTTGTACATGGAGCGGAGAGGTACTTGTACATGGAGCGGAGAGGTACTTGTACATTGAGCAGAGAGGTACTTGTACATTGAGCGGAGAGGTACTTGTACATGGAGCTAGGGCTGGGTATCGAGTTTCGATACTTACTTGGCACCGAAATGGAAACATCGATACTAAGGGGTATCGAAGCCTCCCTTGTCAATCGATACCAATTTTCGATACCAAAACAAAACAGCGTCATTGAGCCTATAAGCATGCGACATGCTTGCACGCCGCGCTCTAATACGGCTGGTGATTGGCTGTCATGTAGAGGCATGCAGGAAACGTTACGCCCACTTTAGCCGGTGTGTTTGTTGTGACTGTGAGCCAGGCGTGCGGTGCGGATAGTATACAAGAAGTTAGCCACTCAAGCTACTCCTATCCTGGATTACCATATGGCGAAGATGATGAAAAGCAGGAAAAGAAACAGAAACAACACGGACTGGTTTCCACAGACAAGAGAAATAATTGAGAGGTGGGTCAGCTCAGCTTACCGCAAGTTAGCGGTTATCAGATCCCTCAGTCTGACAAATCCATGCATCTGGCTGTGAGTTGTAGCATTAGATCGTTTAATTAATTGCCGCCGTAACGTTATGCGCAAGCGGGCATTGTGTATTTTTAGCAACTCGTTAACAAACGCTGATGTCATGATAGTTTGTTGAATGTAAATGCGATTCATTTATATTGATTGGCTAGTCAGTGAAGTTGAGCTGTCTCGTCAGATTTGACAAGAATGACGTTCTGTTGCAGCAGTGAGCACACTGATCTGCAACGCTAGCGTTAATGTTTAATTAATTAGCGTTATGTGCAAGCGGGCAGTTATCGCCCATGTATTTTTAGCAACTCGTTAACAAACGCTGATGTCATGATAGTTTGTTGAATATAAATGCGATTCACTTTGTGGCATATAAGGCTATATTGATAGGCTAGTCAATGCTCAACTAGTCTTCCATGCATGAAGTGGAGCCATCTCATCAGTTTGTACAAGAATAGAGTTCTGTTGCATCAGTGAGCATTAAACCCTGATTTGCAACTCTCTGTTTTGCACTGAAAACTATTCCACTGATTTATTTGTTTTAGCTACATTTCTTTCCTTTGTAGTACTCCAATATTTTTTGTAGGGACGGCAATACGTTTAGAGAACTTAAAGTTATGTTAAATACAGTAGGTTTTATTTTTTTCTGCTGTAAAACTTAAGATGGGGGGAAACTAAAGATTTGTAAAATAATTTCAATGTGTAATGCAGTTTTATTTTTGTTAAAATGGATTTTTCTAAAAATTGGTATCGAAAAAAGTATCGTTCAGGAACCGGTATCGAAATCCAAGTATCGAAACGGTATCGATATCGAAAAATTTTGAACGATACCCAGCCCTACATGGAGCGCAGATGTACTTGTACATTGAGCGGAGAGGTACTGGTACATGGAGCGGAGATGTACTTGTACATTGAGCGGAGAGGTACTTGTACATTGAGCGGAGAGGTACTTGTACATGGAGCGGAGATGTACTTGTACATTGAGCGGAGAGGTACTGGTACATGGAGCGGAGATGTACTTGTACATTGAGCGGAGAGGTACTTGTACATGGAGTGGAGATGTACTTGTACATTGAGCGGAGAGGTACTGGTACATGGAGCGGAGATGTACTTGTACATTGAGCGGAGAGGTACTTGTACATGGAGTGGAGATGTACTTGTACATTGAGCGGAGAGGTACTGGTACATGGAGCGGAGATGTACTTGTACATTGAGCGGAGAGGTACTTGTACATGGAGTGGAGATGTACTTGTACATGGAGCGGAGATGTACTTGTACATTGAGCGGAGAGGTACTTGTACATGGAGCGGAGATGTACTTGTACATGGAGCGGAGAGGTACTTGTACATGGAGCGGAGAGGTACTTGTACATGGAGCGGAGATGTACTTGTACATGGAGCGGAGATGTACTTGTACATGGAGCGGAGAGGTACTTGTACATGGAGCGGAGAGGTACTTATACATTGAGCGGAGACGTACTTGTACATGGAGCGGAGATGTACTTGTACATTGAGCGGAGAGGTACTTGTACATTGAGCGGAGAGGTACTGGTACATGGAGCGGAGATGTACTTGTACATTGAGCGGAGAGGTACTTGTACATGGAGCGGAGAGGTACTTGTACATTGAGCGGAGAGGTACTTGTACATTGAGCGGAGACGTACTTGTACATTGAGCGGAGATGTACTTGTACATTGAGCGGAGATGTACTTGTACATTGAGCGGAGAGGTACTGGTACATGGAGCGGAGAGGTACTTGTACATGGAGCGGAGAGGTATTTGTACATGGAGCGGAGAGGTATTTGTACATGGAGCGGAGAGGTACTTGTACATTGAGCGGAGAGGTACTTGTACATGGAGCGGAGAGGTACTTGTACATGGAGCGGAGAGGTACTTGTACATGTAGCGGAGAGGTGCTTGTACATGGAGCGGAGAGGTACTTGTACATGGAGCGGAGAGGTATTTGTACATGGAGCGGAGAGGTACTTGTACATGGAGCGGAGAGGTACTTGTACATTCAGCGGAGAGGTACTTGTACATTGAGCGGAGAGGTACTTGTAGATGGAGCGGAGAGGTACTGTCGACACTTGTACATTGAGCGGAGAGGTACTTGTACATGGAGCGGAGAGGTACTTGTACATGGAGCGGAGAGGTACTGTCGACACTTGTACATTGAGCGGAGAGGTACTTGTACATGGAGCGGAGAGGTACTTGTATATGGAGCGGATATGTACTTGTACAGGGAGCGGAGAGGTACTTGTACATTGAGCGGAGAGGTACTTGTACATGGAGCGGAGAGGTACTTGTACATGGAGCGGAGAGGTACTTGTACATGGAGCGGAGAGGTACTTGTACATTGAGCGGAGAGGTACTTGTACATGGAGCGGAGAGGTACTTGTACATGGAGCGGAGAGGTACTTGTACATGGAGCGGAGAGGTACTTGTACATTGAGCGGAGAGGTACTTGTACATGGAGCGGAGAGGTACTTGTACATGGAGCGGAGAGGTACTTGTACATGGAGCGGAGAGGTACTTGTACATGGAGCGGAGAGGTACTTGTACATTGAGCGGAGATGTACTTGTACATGGAGCGGAGATGTACTTGTACATGGATCGGAGAGGTACTTGTACATGAGAGCGGAGAGGTACTGTCGACACTTGTACATTGAGCGTAGAGGTACTGTCGACACTTGTACATTGAGCGGAGAGGTACTTGTACATGGAGCGGAGAGGTACTGTCGACACTTGTACATTGAGCGGAGAGGTACTTGTACATTGAGCGGAGAGGTACTTGTACATGGAGCGCAGAGGTACTTGTACATTGAGCGGAGAGGTACTTGTACATGGAGCGGAGAGGTACTTGTACATGAGAGCGGAGAGGTACTTGTACATGGAGCGGAGAGGTACTTGTACATTGAGCGGAGAGGTACTGTTGACACTTGTACATTCAGCGGAGAGGTACTTGTACATGGAGCGGAGAGGTACTGTCGATACTTGACATTGAGCGGAGAGGTACTTGTACATGGAGCGGAGAGGTACTTGTACATGGAGCGGAGAGGTACTTGTACATGGAGCGGAGAGGTACTTGTACATGGAGCGGAGAGGTACTTGTACATTGAGCGGAGAGGTACTTGTACATGGAGCGGAGAGGTACTTGTACATTGAGCGGAGAGGTACTTGTACATGGAGCGGAGAGGTACTTGTACATGGAGCGGAGAGGTACTTGTACATGGAGCGGAGAGGTACTTGTACATGGAGCGGAGAGGTACTTGTACATTGAGCGGAGATGTACTTGTACATGGAGCGGAGATGTACTTGTACATGGATCGGAGAGGTACTTGTACATGAGAGCGGAGAGGTACTGTCGACACTTGTACATTGAGCGTAGAGGTACTGTCGACACTTGTACATTGAGCGGAGAGGTACTTGTACATGGAGCGGAGAGGTACTGTCGACACTTGTACATTGAGTGGAGAGGTACTTGTACATTGAGCGGAGAGGTACTTGTACATGGAGCGCAGAGGTACTTGTACATTGAGTGGAGAGGTACTTGTACATGGAGCGGAGAGGTACTTGTACATGAGAGCGGAGAGGTACTTGTACATGGAGCGGAGAGGTACTTGTACATTGAGCGGAGAGGTACTGTCGACACTTGTACATTCAGCGGAGAGGTACTTGTACATGGAGCGGAGAGGTACTGTCGATACTTGACATTGAGCGGAGAGGTACTTGTACATGGAGCGGAGAGGTACTTGTACATGGAGCGGAGAGGTACTTGTACATGGAGCGGAGAGGTACTTGTACATTGAGCGGAGAGGTACTTGTACATGGAGCGGAGAGGTACTTGTACATTGAGCGGAGAGGTACTTGTACATGGAGCGGAGAGGTACTTGTACATGGAGCGGAGAGGTACTTGTACATGGAGCGGAGAGGTACTTGTACATGGAGCGGAGAGGTACTTGTACATTGAGCGGAGATGTACTTGTACATGGAGCGGAGATGTACTTGTACATGGATCGGAGAGGTACTTGTACATGAGAGCGGAGAGGTACTGTCGACACTTGTACATTGAGCGTAGAGGTACTGTCGACACTTGTACATTGAGCGGAGAGGTACTTGTACATGGAGCGGAGAGGTACTGTCGACACTTGTACATTGAGCGGAGAGGTACTTGTACATTGAGCGGAGAGGTACTTGTACATGGAGCGCAGAGGTACTTGTACATTGAGCGGAGAGGTACTTGTACATGGAGCGGAGAGGTACTTGTACATGAGAGCGGAGAGGTACTTGTACATGGAGCGGAGAGGTACTTGTACATTGAGCGGAGAGGTACTGTTGACACTTGTACATTCAGCGGAGAGGTACTTGTACATGGAGCGGAGAGGTACTGTCGATACTTGACATTGAGCGGAGAGGTACTTGTACATGGAGCGGAGAGGTACTTGTACATGGAGCGGAGAGGTACTTGTACATGGAGCGGAGAGGTACTTGTACATTGAGCGGAGAGGTACTTGTACATGGAGCGGAGAGGTACTTGTACATTGAGCGGAGAGGTACTTGTACATGGAGCGGAGAGGTACTTGTACATGGAGCGGAGAGGTACTTGTACATGGAGCGGAGAGGTACTTGTACATGGAGCGGAGAGGTACTTGTACATTGAGCGGAGATGTACTTGTACATGGAGCGGAGATGTACTTGTACATGGATCGGAGAGGTACTTGTACATGAGAGCGGAGAGGTACTGTCGACACTTGTACATTGAGCGTAGAGGTACTGTCGACACTTGTACATTGAGCGGAGAGGTACTTGTACATGGAGCGGAGAGGTACTGTCGACACTTGTACATTGAGTGGAGAGGTACTTGTACATTGAGCGGAGAGGTACTTGTACATGGAGCGCAGAGGTACTTGTACATTGAGTGGAGAGGTACTTGTACATGGAGCGGAGAGGTACTTGTACATGAGAGCGGAGAGGTACTTGTACATGGAGCGGAGAGGTACTTGTACATTGAGCGGAGAGGTACTGTCGACACTTGTACATTCAGCGGAGAGGTACTTGTACATGGAGCGGAGAGGTACTGTCGATACTTGACATTGAGCGGAGAGGTACTTGTACATGGAGCGGAGAGGTACTTGTACATGGAGCGGAGAGGTACTTGTACATGGAGCGGAGAGGTACTTGTACATTGAGCGGAGAGGTACTTGTACATGGAGCGGAGAGGTACTTGTACATTGAGCGGAGAGGTACTTGTACATGGAGCGGAGAGGTACTTGTACATGGAGCGGAGAGGTACTTGTACATGGAGCGGAGAGGTACTTGTACATGGAGCGGAGAGGTACTTGTACATTGAGCGGAGATGTACTTGTACATGGAGCGGAGATGTACTTGTACATGGATCGGAGAGGTACTTGTACATGAGAGCGGAGAGGTACTGTCGACACTTGTACATTGAGCGTAGAGGTACTGTCGACACTTGTACATTGAGCGGAGAGGTACTTGTACATGGAGCGGAGAGGTACTGTCGACACTTGTACATTGAGCGGAGAGGTACTTGTACATTGAGCGGAGAGGTACTTGTACATGGAGCGCAGAGGTACTTGTACATTGAGCGGAGAGGTACTTGTACATGGAGCGGAGAGGTACTTGTACATGAGAGCGGAGAGGTACTTGTACATGGAGCGGAGAGGTACTTGTACATTGAGCGGAGAGGTACTGTCGACACTTGTACATTCAGCGGAGAGGTACTTGTACATGGAGCGGAGAGGTACTGTTGATACTTGACATTGAGCGGAGAGGTACTTGTACATGGAGCGGAGAGGTATTTGTACATTGAGCGGAGAGGTACTTGTACATTGAGCGGAGAGGTACTGTCGACACTTGTACATTCAGCGGAGAGCTACTTGTACATGGAGCGGAGAGGTATTTGTACATTGAGCGGAGAGGTACTTGTACATTGAGCGGAGAGGTACTTGTACATGGAGCGGAGAGGTACTTGTACATGGAGCGGAGAGGTACTTGTACATGGAGCGGAGAGGTACTTGTACATGGAGCGGAGAGGTACTTGTACATTGAGCGGAGATGTACTTGTACATGGAGCGGAGATGTACTTGTACATGGATCGGAGAGGTACTTGTACATGAGAGCGGAGAGGTACTGTCGACACTTGTACATTGAGCGTAGAGGTACTGTCGACACTTGTACATTGAGCGGAGAGGTACTTGTACATGGAGCGGAGAGGTACTGTCGACACTTGTACATTGAGTGGAGAGGTACTTGTACATTGAGCGGAGAGGTACTTGTACATGGAGCGCAGAGGTACTTGTACATTGAGTGGAGAGGTACTTGTACATGGAGCGGAGAGGTACTTGTACATGAGAGCGGAGAGGTACTTGTACATGGAGCGGAGAGGTACTTGTACATTGAGCGGAGAGGTACTGTCGACACTTGTACATTCAGCGGAGAGGTACTTGTACATGGAGCGGAGAGGTACTGTCGATACTTGACATTGAGCGGAGAGGTACTTGTACATGGAGCGGAGAGGTACTTGTACATGGAGCGGAGAGGTACTTGTACATGGAGCGGAGAGGTACTTGTACATTGAGCGGAGAGGTACTTGTACATGGAGCGGAGAGGTACTTGTACATTGAGCGGAGAGGTACTTGTACATGGAGCGGAGAGGTACTTGTACATGGAGCGGAGAGGTACTTGTACATGGAGCGGAGAGGTACTTGTACATGGAGCGGAGAGGTACTTGTACATTGAGCGGAGATGTACTTGTACATGGAGCGGAGATGTACTTGTACATGGATCGGAGAGGTACTTGTACATGAGAGCGGAGAGGTACTGTCGACACTTGTACATTGAGCGTAGAGGTACTGTCGACACTTGTACATTGAGCGGAGAGGTACTTGTACATGGAGCGGAGAGGTACTGTCGACACTTGTACATTGAGCGGAGAGGTACTTGTACATTGAGCGGAGAGGTACTTGTACATGGAGCGCAGAGGTACTTGTACATTGAGCGGAGAGGTACTTGTACATGGAGCGGAGAGGTACTTGTACATGAGAGCGGAGAGGTACTTGTACATGGAGCGGAGAGGTACTTGTACATTGAGCGGAGAGGTACTGTCGACACTTGTACATTCAGCGGAGAGGTACTTGTACATGGAGCGGAGAGGTACTGTTGATACTTGACATTGAGCGGAGAGGTACTTGTACATGGAGCGGAGAGGTATTTGTACATTGAGCGGAGAGGTACTTGTACATTGAGCGGAGAGGTACTGTCGACACTTGTACATTCAGCGGAGAGCTACTTGTACATGGAGCGGAGAGGTATTTGTACATTGAGCGGAGAGGTACTTGTACATGGAGCGGAGAGGTACTTGTACATAGAGCGGAGAGGTACTTATACATGGAGCGGAGAGGTATTTGTACATTGAGCGGAGAGGTACTTGTACATGGAGCGGAGAGGTACTTGTACATGAGAGCGGAGAGGTATTTGTACATGGAGCGGAAAGGTACTGTCGACACTTGTACATTGAGCGGAGAGCTACTTGTACATGGAGCGGAGAGGTACTTGTACATGAGAGCGGAGAGGTACTTGTACATGGAGCGGAGAGGTATTTGTACATGGAGCGGAGAGGTACTGTCGACACTTGACATTGAGCGGAGAGGTACTTGTACATGGAGCGGAGAGGTACTTGTACATGAGAGCGGAGAGGTATTTGTACATGGAGCGGAGAGGTACTGTCGACACTTGACATTGAGCGGAGAGGTACTTGTACATGGAGCGGAGAGGTACTTGTACATGGAGCGGAGAGGTACTTGTACATGGACCGGAGAGGTACTTGTACATGGAGCGGAGAGGTACTTGTACATGGAGCGGAGATGTACTTGTACATTGAGCGGAGAGGTACTTGTACATGGAGCAGAGATGTACTTGTACATGGAGCGGAGATGTACTTGTACATTGAGCGGAGAGGTACTTGTACATGGAGCGGAGAGGTACTTGTACATGGAGCGGAGATGTACTTGTACATGGAGCGGAGAGGTACTTGTACATGGAGCGGAGATGTACTTGTACATTGAGCGGAGAGGTACTTGTACATGGAGCAGAGATGTACTTGTACATGGAGCGGAGAGGTACTTGTACATGGAGCGGAGAGGTACTTGTACATGGAGCGGAGAGGTACTTGTACATGGAGCGGAGAGGTACTTGTACATTGAGCGGAGAGGTACTTGTACATTGAGCGGAGAGGTACTTGTACATGGAGCTAGGGCTGGGTATCGAGTTTCGATACTTACTTGGCACCGAAATGGAAACATCGATACTAAGGGGTATCGAAGCCTCCCTTGTCAATCGATACCAATTTTCGATACCAAAACAAAACAGCGTCATTGAGCCTATAAGCATGCGACATGCTTGCACGCCGCGCTCTAATACGGCTGGTGATTGGCTGTCATGTAGAGGCATGCAGGAAACGTTACGCCCACTTTAGCCGGTGTGTTTGTTGTGACTGTGAGCCAGGCGTGCGGTGCGGATAGTATACAAGAAGTTAGCCACTCAAGCTACTCCTATGCTGGATTACCATATGGCGAAGATGATGAAAAGCAGGAAAAGAAACAGAAACAACACGGACTGGTTTCCACAGACAAGAGAAATAATTGAGAGGTGGGTCAGCTCAGCTTACCGCAAGTTAGCGGTTATCAGATCCCTCAGTCTGACAAATCCATGCATCTGGCTGTGAGTTGTAGCATTAGATCGTTTAATTAATTGCCGCCGTAACGTTATGCGCAAGCGGGCATTGTGTATTTTTAGCAACTCGTTAACAAACGCTGATGTCATGATAGTTTGTTGAATGTAAATGCGATTCATTTATATTGATTGGCTAGTCAGTGAAGTTGAGCTGTCTCGTCAGATTTGACAAGAATGACGTTCTGTTGCAGCAGTGAGCACACTGATCTGCAACGCTAGCGTTAATGTTTAATTAATTAGCGTTATGTGCAAGCGGGCAGTTATCGCCCATGTATTTTTAGCAACTCGTTAACAAACGCTGATGTCATGATAGTTTGTTGAATATAAATGCGATTCACTTTGTGGCATATAAGGCTATATTGATAGGCTAGTCAATGCTCAACTAGTCTTCCATGCATGAAGTGGAGCCATCTCATCAGTTTGTACAAGAATAGAGTTCTGTTGCATCAGTGAGCATTAAACCCTGATTTGCAACTCTCTGTTTTGCACTGAAAACTATTCCACTGATTTATTTGTTTTAGCTACATTTCTTTCCTTTGTAGTACTCCAATATTTTTTGTAGGGACGGCAATACGTTTAGAGAACTTAAAGTTATGTTAAATACAGTAGGTTTTATTTTTTTCTGCTGTAAAACTTAAGATGGGGGGAAACTAAAGATTTGTAAAATAATTTCAATGTGTAATGCAGTTTTATTTTTGTTAAAATGGATTTTTCTAAAAATTGGTATCGAAAAAAGTATCGTTCAGGAACCGGTATCGAAATCCAAGTATCGAAACGGTATCGATATCGAAAAATTTTGAACGATACCCAGCCCTACATGGAGCGCAGATGTACTTGTACATTGAGCGGAGAGGTACTGGTACATGGAGCGGAGATGTACTTGTACATTGAGCGGAGAGGTACTTGTACATTGAGCGGAGAGGTACTTGTACATGGAGCGGAGATGTACTTGTACATTGAGCGGAGAGGTACTGGTACATGGAGCGGAGATGTACTTGTACATTGAGCGGAGAGGTACTTGTACATGGAGTGGAGATGTACTTGTACATTGAGCGGAGAGGTACTGGTACATGGAGCGGAGATGTACTTGTACATTGAGCGGAGAGGTACTTGTACATGGAGTGGAGATGTACTTGTACATTGAGCGGAGAGGTACTGGTACATGGAGCGGAGATGTACTTGTACATTGAGCGGAGAGGTACTTGTACATGGAGTGGAGATGTACTTGTACATGGAGCGGAGATGTACTTGTACATTGAGCGGAGAGGTACTTGTACATGGAGCGGAGATGTACTTGTACATGGAGCGGAGAGGTACTTGTACATGGAGCGGAGAGGTACTTGTACATGGAGCGGAGATGTACTTGTACATGGAGCGGAGATGTACTTGTACATGGAGCGGAGAGGTACTTGTACATGGAGCGGAGAGGTACTTATACATTGAGCGGAGACGTACTTGTACATGGAGCGGAGATGTACTTGTACATTGAGCGGAGAGGTACTTGTACATTGAGCGGAGAGGTACTGGTACATGGAGCGGAGATGTACTTGTACATTGAGCGGAGAGGTACTTGTACATGGAGCGGAGAGGTACTTGTACATTGAGCGGAGAGGTACTTGTACATTGAGCGGAGACGTACTTGTACATTGAGCGGAGATGTACTTGTACATTGAGCGGAGATGTACTTGTACATTGAGCGGAGAGGTACTGGTACATGGAGCGGAGAGGTACTTGTACATGGAGCGGAGAGGTATTTGTACATGGAGCGGAGAGGTATTTGTACATGGAGCGGAGAGGTACTTGTACATTGAGCGGAGAGGTACTTGTACATGGAGCGGAGAGGTACTTGTACATGGAGCGGAGAGGTACTTGTACATGTAGCGGAGAGGTGCTTGTACATGGAGCGGAGAGGTACTTGTACATGGAGCGGAGAGGTATTTGTACATGGAGCGGAGAGGTACTTGTACATGGAGCGGAGAGGTACTTGTACATTCAGCGGAGAGGTACTTGTACATTGAGCGGAGAGGTACTTGTAGATGGAGCGGAGAGGTACTGTCGACACTTGTACATTGAGCGGAGAGGTACTTGTACATGGAGCGGAGAGGTACTTGTACATGGAGCGGAGAGGTACTGTCGACACTTGTACATTGAGCTGAGAGGTACTTGTACATGGAGCGGAGAGGTACTTGTACATGGAGCGGAGATGTACTTGTACAGGGAGCGGAGAGGTACTTGTACATTGAGCGGAGAGGTACTTGTACATGGAGCGGAGAGGTACTTGTACATGGAGCGGAGAGGTACTTGTACATGGAGCGGAGAGGTACTTGTACATTGAGCGGAGAGGTACTTGTACATGGAGCGGAGAGGTACTTGTACATGGAGCGGAGAGGTACTTGTACATGGAGCGGAGAGGTACTTGTACATTGAGCGGAGAGGTACTTGTACATGGAGCGGAGAGGTACTTGTACATGGAGCGGAGAGGTACTTGTACATGGAGCGGAGAGGTACTTGTACATTGAGCGGAGATGTACTTGTACATGGAGCGGAGATGTACTTGTACATGGATCGGAGAGGTACTTGTACATGAGAGCGGAGAGGTACTGTCGACACTTGTACATTGAGCGTAGAGGTACTGTCGACACTTGTACATTGAGCGGAGAGGTACTTGTACATGGAGCGGAGAGGTACTGTCGACACTTGTACATTGAGCGGAGAGGTACTTGTACATTGAGCGGAGAGGTACTTGTACATGGAGCGCAGAGGTACTTGTACATTGAGCGGAGAGGTACTTGTACATGGAGCGGAGAGGTACTTGTACATGAGAGCGGAGAGGTACTTGTACATGGAGCGGAGAGGTACTTGTACATTGAGCGGAGAGGTACTGTCGACACTTGTACATTCAGCGGAGAGGTACTTGTACATGGAGCGGAGAGGTACTGTCGATACTTGACATTGAGCGGAGAGGTACTTGTACATGGAGCGGAGAGGTATTTGTACATTGAGCGGAGAGGTACTTGTACATTGAGCGGAGAGGTACTGTCGACACTTGTACATTCAGCGGAGAGCTACTTGTACATGGAGCGGAGAGGTATTTGTACATTGAGCGGAGAGGTACTTGTACATGGAGCGGAGAGGTACTTGTACATAGAGCGGAGAGGTACTTATACATGGAGCGGAGAGGTATTTGTACATTGAGCGGAGAGGTACTTGTACATGGAGCGGAGAGGTACTTGTACATGAGAGCGGAGAGGTATTTGTACATGGAGCGGAAAGGTACTGTCGACACTTGTACATTGAGCGGAGAGCTACTTGTACATGGAGCGGAGAGGTACTTGTACATGAGAGCGGAGAGGTACTTGTACATGGAGCGGAGAGGTATTTGTACATGGAGCGGAGAGGTACTGTCGACACTTGACATTGAGCGGAGAGGTACTTGTACATGGAGCGGAGAGGTACTTGTACATGAGAGCGGAGAGGTATTTGTACATGGAGCGGAGAGGTACTGTCGACACTTGACATTGAGCGGAGAGGTACTTGTACATGGAGCGGAGAGGTACTTGTACATGGAGCGGAGAGGTACTTGTACATGGACCGGAGAGGTACTTGTACATGGAGCGGAGAGGTACTTGTACATGGAGCGGAGATGTACTTGTACATTGAGCGGAGAGGTACTTGTACATGGAGCAGAGATGTACTTGTACATGGAGCGGAGATGTACTTGTACATTGAGCGGAGAGGTACTTGTACATGGAGCGGAGAGGTACTTGTACATGGAGCGGAGATGTACTTGTACATGGAGCGGAGAGGTACTTGTACATGGAGCGGAGATGTACTTGTACATTGAGCGGAGAGGTACTTGTACATGGAGCAGAGATGTACTTGTACATGGAGCGGAGAGGTACTTGTACATGGAGCGGAGAGGTACTTGTACATGGAGCAGAGAGGTACTTGTACATGGAGCGGAGAGGTACTTGTACATTGAGCGGAGAGGTACTTGTACATTGAGCGGAGAGGTACTTGTACATGGAGCTAGGGCTGGGTATCGAGTTTCGATACTTACTTGGCACCGAAATGGAAACATCGATACTAAGGGGTATCGAAGCCTCCCTTGTCAATCGATACCAATTTTCGATACCAAAACAAAACAGCGTCATTGAGCCTATAAGCATGCGACATGCTTGCACGCCGCGCTCTAATACGGCTGGTGATTGGCTGTCATGTAGAGGCATGCAGGAAACGTTACGCCCACTTTAGCCGGTGTGTTTGTTGTGACTGTGAGCCAGGCGTGCGGTGCGGATAGTATACAAGAAGTTAGCCACTCAAGCTACTCCTATGCTGGATTACCATATGGCGAAGATGATGAAAAGCAGGAAAAGAAACAGAAACAACACGGACTGGTTTCCACAGACAAGAGAAATAATTGAGAGGTGGGTCAGCTCAGCTTACCGCAAGTTAGCGGTTATCAGATCCCTCAGTCTGACAAATCCATGCATCTGGCTGTGAGTTGTAGCATTAGATCGTTTAATTAATTGCCGCCGTAACGTTATGCGCAAGCGGGCATTGTGTATTTTTAGCAACTCGTTAACAAACGCTGATGTCATGATAGTTTGTTGAATGTAAATGCGATTCATTTATATTGATTGGCTAGTCAGTGAAGTTGAGCTGTCTCGTCAGATTTGACAAGAATGACGTTCTGTTGCAGCAGTGAGCACACTGATCTGCAACGCTAGCGTTAATGTTTAATTAATTAGCGTTATGTGCAAGCGGGCAGTTATCGCCCATGTATTTTTAGCAACTCGTTAACAAACGCTGATGTCATGATAGTTTGTTGAATATAAATGCGATTCACTTTGTGGCATATAAGGCTATATTGATAGGCTAGTCAATGCTCAACTAGTCTTCCATGCATGAAGTGGAGCCATCTCATCAGTTTGTACAAGAATAGAGTTCTGTTGCATCAGTGAGCATTAAACCCTGATTTGCAACTCTCTGTTTTGCACTGAAAACTATTCCACTGATTTATTTGTTTTAGCTACATTTCTTTCCTTTGTAGTACTCCAATATTTTTTGTAGGGACGGCAATACGTTTAGAGAACTTAAAGTTATGTTAAATACAGTAGGTTTTATTTTTTTCTGCTGTAAAACTTAAGATGGGGGGAAACTAAAGATTTGTAAAATAATTTCAATGTGTAATGCAGTTTTATTTTTGTTAAAATGGATTTTTCTAAAAATTGGTATCGAAAAAAGTATCGTTCAGGAACCGGTATCGAAATCCAAGTATCGAAACGGTATCGATATCGAAAAATTTTGAACGATACCCAGCCCTACATGGAGCGCAGATGTACTTGTACATTGAGCGGAGAGGTACTGGTACATGGAGCGGAGATGTACTTGTACATTGAGCGGAGAGGTACTTGTACATTGAGCGGAGAGGTACTTGTACATGGAGCGGAGATGTACTTGTACATTGAGCGGAGAGGTACTGGTACATGGAGCGGAGATGTACTTGTACATTGAGCGGAGAGGTACTTGTACATGGAGTGGAGATGTACTTGTACATTGAGCGGAGAGGTACTGGTACATGGAGCGGAGATGTACTTGTACATTGAGCGGAGAGGTACTGTCGACACTTGTACATTCAGCGGAGAGGTACTTGTACATGGAGCGGAGAGGTACTGTCGATACTTGACATTGAGCGGAGAGGTACTTGTACATGGAGCGGAGAGGTATTTGTACATTGAGCGGAGAGGTACTTGTACATTGAGCGGAGAGGTACTGTCGACACTTGTACATTCAGCGGAGAGCTACTTGTACATGGAGCGGAGAGGTATTTGTACATTGAGCGGAGAGGTACTTGTACATGGAGCGGAGAGGTACTTGTACATAGAGCGGAGAGGTACTTATACATGGAGCGGAGAGGTATTTGTACATTGAGCGGAGAGGTACTTGTACATGGAGCGGAGAGGTACTTGTACATGAGAGCGGAGAGGTATTTGTACATGGAGCGGAAAGGTACTGTCGACACTTGTACATTGAGCGGAGAGCTACTTGTACATGGAGCGGAGAGGTACTTGTACATGAGAGCGGAGAGGTACTTGTACATGGAGCGGAGAGGTATTTGTACATGGAGCGGAGAGGTACTGTCGACACTTGACATTGAGCGGAGAGGTACTTGTACATGGAGCGGAGAGGTACTTGTACATGAGAGCGGAGAGGTATTTGTACATGGAGCGGAGAGGTACTGTCGACACTTGACATTGAGCGGAGAGGTACTTGTACATGGAGCGGAGAGGTACTTGTACATGGAGCGGAGAGGTACTTGTACATGGACCGGAGAGGTACTTGTACATGGAGCGGAGAGGTACTTGTACATGGAGCGGAGATGTACTTGTACATTGAGCGGAGAGGTACTTGTACATGGAGCAGAGATGTACTTGTACATGGAGCGGAGATGTACTTGTACATTGAGCGGAGAGGTACTTGTACATGGAGCGGAGAGGTACTTGTACATGGAGCGGAGATGTACTTGTACATGGAGCGGAGAGGTACTTGTACATGGAGCGGAGATGTACTTGTACATTGAGCGGAGAGGTACTTGTACATGGAGCAGAGATGTACTTGTACATGGAGCGGAGAGGTACTTGTACATGGAGCGGAGAGGTACTTGTACATGGAGCGGAGAGGTACTTGTACATGGAGCGGAGAGGTACTTGTACATTGAGCGGAGAGGTACTTGTACATTGAGCGGAGAGGTACTTGTACATGGAGCTAGGGCTGGGTATCGAGTTTCGATACTTACTTGGCACCGAAATGGAAACATCGATACTAAGGGGTATCGAAGCCTCCCTTGTCAATCGATACCAATTTTCGATACCAAAACAAAACAGCGTCATTGAGCCTATAAGCATGCGACATGCTTGCACGCCGCGCTCTAATACGGCTGGTGATTGGCTGTCATGTAGAGGCATGCAGGAAACGTTACGCCCACTTTAGCCGGTGTGTTTGTTGTGACTGTGAGCCAGGCGTGCGGTGCGGATAGTATACAAGAAGTTAGCCACTCAAGCTACTCCTATGCTGGATTACCATATGGCGAAGATGATGAAAAGCAGGAAAAGAAACAGAAACAACACGGACTGGTTTCCACAGACAAGAGAAATAATTGAGAGGTGGGTCAGCTCAGCTTACCGCAAGTTAGCGGTTATCAGATCCCTCAGTCTGACAAATCCATGCATCTGGCTGTGAGTTGTAGCATTAGATCGTTTAATTAATTGCCGCCGTAACGTTATGCGCAAGCGGGCATTGTGTATTTTTAGCAACTCGTTAACAAACGCTGATGTCATGATAGTTTGTTGAATGTAAATGCGATTCATTTATATTGATTGGCTAGTCAGTGAAGTTGAGCTGTCTCGTCAGATTTGACAAGAATGACGTTCTGTTGCAGCAGTGAGCACACTGATCTGCAACGCTAGCGTTAATGTTTAATTAATTAGCGTTATGTGCAAGCGGGCAGTTATCGCCCATGTATTTTTAGCAACTCGTTAACAAACGCTGATGTCATGATAGTTTGTTGAATATAAATGCGATTCACTTTGTGGCATATAAGGCTATATTGATAGGCTAGTCAATGCTCAACTAGTCTTCCATGCATGAAGTGGAGCCATCTCATCAGTTTGTACAAGAATAGAGTTCTGTTGCATCAGTGAGCATTAAACCCTGATTTGCAACTCTCTGTTTTGCACTGAAAACTATTCCACTGATTTATTTGTTTTAGCTACATTTCTTTCCTTTGTAGTACTCCAATATTTTTTGTAGGGACGGCAATACGTTTAGAGAACTTAAAGTTATGTTAAATACAGTAGGTTTTATTTTTTTCTGCTGTAAAACTTAAGATGGGGGGAAACTAAAGATTTGTAAAATAATTTCAATGTGTAATGCAGTTTTATTTTTGTTAAAATGGATTTTTCTAAAAATTGGTATCGAAAAAAGTATCGTTCAGGAACCGGTATCGAAATCCAAGTATCGAAACGGTATCGATATCGAAAAATTTTGAACGATACCCAGCCCTACATGGAGCGCAGATGTACTTGTACATTGAGCGGAGAGGTACTGGTACATGGAGCGGAGATGTACTTGTACATTGAGCGGAGAGGTACTTGTACATTGAGCGGAGAGGTACTTGTACATGGAGCGGAGATGTACTTGTACATTGAGCGGAGAGGTACTGGTACATGGAGCGGAGATGTACTTGTACATTGAGCGGAGAGGTACTTGTACATGGAGTGGAGATGTACTTGTACATTGAGCGGAGAGGTACTGGTACATGGAGCGGAGATGTACTTGTACATTGAGCGGAGAGGTACTTGTACATGGAGTGGAGATGTACTTGTACATTGAGCGGAGAGGTACTGGTACATGGAGCGGAGATGTACTTGTACATTGAGCGGAGAGGTACTTGTACATGGAGTGGAGATGTACTTGTACATGGAGCGGAGATGTACTTGTACATTGAGCGGAGAGGTACTTGTACATGGAGCGGAGATGTACTTGTACATGGAGCGGAGAGGTACTTGTACATGGAGCGGAGAGGTACTTGTACATGGAGCGGAGATGTACTTGTACATGGAGCGGAGATGTACTTGTACATGGAGCGGAGAGGTACTTGTACATGGAGCGGAGAGGTACTTATACATTGAGCGGAGACGTACTTGTACATGGAGCGGAGATGTACTTGTACATTGAGCGGAGAGGTACTTGTACATTGAGCGGAGAGGTACTGGTACATGGAGCGGAGATGTACTTGTACATTGAGCGGAGAGGTACTTGTACATGGAGTGGAGATGTACTTGTACATGGAGCGGAGATGTACTTGTACATTGAGCGGAGAGGTACTTGTACATGGAGCGGAGATGTACTTGTACATGGAGCGGAGAGGTACTTGTACATGGAGCGGAGATGTACTTGTACATTGAGCGGAGAGGTACTTGTACATGGAGCGGAGAGGTACTTGTACATGGAGCGGAGATGTACTTGTACATGGAGCGGAGAGGTACTTGTACATGGAGCGGAGATGTACTTGTACATTGAGCGGAGAGGTACTTGTACATGGAGCAGAGATGTACTTGTACATGGAGCGGAGAGGTACTTGTACATGGAGCGGAGAGGTACTTGTACATGGAGCGGAGAGGTACTTGTACATGGAGCGGAGAGGTACTTGTACATTGAGCGGAGAGGTACTTGTACATGGAGTGGAGATGTACTTGTACATTGAGCGGAGAGGTACTGGTACATGGAGCGGAGATGTACTTGTACATTGAGCGGAGAGGTACTGTCGACACTTGTACATTCAGCGGAGAGGTACTTGTACATGGAGCGGAGAGGTACTGTCGATACTTGACATTGAGCGGAGAGGTACTTGACATGGAGCGGAGAGGTATTTGTACATTGAGCGGAGAGGTACTTGTACATTGAGCGGAGAGGTACTGTCGACACTTGTACATTCAGCGGAGAGCTACTTGTACATGGAGCGGAGAGGTATTTGTACATTGAGCGGAGAGGTACTTGTACATGGAGCGGAGAGGTACTTGTACATAGAGCGGAGAGGTACTTATACATGGAGCGGAGAGGTATTTGTACATTGAGCGGAGAGGTACTTGTACATGGAGCGGAGAGGTACTTGTACATGAGAGCGGAGAGGTATTTGTACATGGAGCGGAAAGGTACTGTCGACACTTGTACATTGAGCGGAGAGCTACTTGTACATGGAGCGGAGAGGTACTTGTACATGAGAGCGGAGAGGTACTTGTACATGGAGCGGAGAGGTATTTGTACATGGAGCGGAGAGGTACTGTCGACACTTGACATTGAGCGGAGAGGTACTTGTACATGGAGCGGAGAGGTACTTGTACATGAGAGCGGAGAGGTATTTGTACATGGAGCGGAGAGGTACTGTCGACACTTGACATTGAGCGGAGAGGTACTTGTACATGGAGCGGAGAGGTACTTGTACATGGAGCGGAGAGGTACTTGTACATGGACCGGAGAGGTACTTGTACATGGAGCGGAGAGGTACTTGTACATGGAGCGGAGATGTACTTGTACATTGAGCGGAGAGGTACTTGTACATGGAGCAGAGATGTACTTGTACATGGAGCGGAGATGTACTTGTACATTGAGCGGAGAGGTACTTGTACATGGAGCGGAGAGGTACTTGTACATGGAGCGGAGATGTACTTGTACATGGAGCGGAGAGGTACTTGTACATGGAGCGGAGATGTACTTGTACATTGAGCGGAGAGGTACTTGTACATGGAGCAGAGATGTACTTGTACATGGAGCGGAGAGGTACTTGTACATGGAGCGGAGAGGTACTTGTACATGGAGCGGAGAGGTACTTGTACATGGAGCGGAGAGGTACTTGTACATTGAGCGGAGAGGTACTTGTACATTGAGCGGAGAGGTACTTGTACATGGAGCTAGGGCTGGGTATCGAGTTTCGATACTTACTTGGCACCGAAATGGAAACATCGATACTAAGGGGTATCGAAGCCTCCCTTGTCAATCGATACCAATTTTCGATACCAAAACAAAACAGCGTCATTGAGCCTATAAGCATGCGACATGCTTGCACGCCGCGCTCTAATACGGCTGGTGATTGGCTGTCATGTAGAGGCATGCAGGAAACGTTACGCCCACTTTAGCCGGTGTGTTTGTTGTGACTGTGAGCCAGGCGTGCGGTGCGGATAGTATACAAGAAGTTAGCCACTCAAGCTACTCCTATGCTGGATTACCATATGGCGAAGATGATGAAAAGCAGGAAAAGAAACAGAAACAACACGGACTGGTTTCCACAGACAAGAGAAATAATTGAGAGGTGGGTCAGCTCAGCTTACCGCAAGTTAGCGGTTATCAGATCCCTCAGTCTGACAAATCCATGCATCTGGCTGTGAGTTGTAGCATTAGATCGTTTAATTAATTGCCGCCGTAACGTTATGCGCAAGCGGGCATTGTGTATTTTTAGCAACTCGTTAACAAACGCTGATGTCATGATAGTTTGTTGAATGTAAATGCGATTCATTTATATTGATTGGCTAGTCAGTGAAGTTGAGCTGTCTCGTCAGATTTGACAAGAATGACGTTCTGTTGCAGCAGTGAGCACACTGATCTGCAACGCTAGCGTTAATGTTTAATTAATTAGCGTTATGTGCAAGCGGGCAGTTATCGCCCATGTATTTTTAGCAACTCGTTAACAAACGCTGATGTCATGATAGTTTGTTGAATATAAATGCGATTCACTTTGTGGCATATAAGGCTATATTGATAGGCTAGTCAATGCTCAACTAGTCTTCCATGCATGAAGTGGAGCCATCTCATCAGTTTGTACAAGAATAGAGTTCTGTTGCATCAGTGAGCATTAAACCCTGATTTGCAACTCTCTGTTTTGCACTGAAAACTATTCCACTGATTTATTTGTTTTAGCTACATTTCTTTCCTTTGTAGTACTCCAATATTTTTTGTAGGGACGGCAATACGTTTAGAGAACTTAAAGTTATGTTAAATACAGTAGGTTTTATTTTTTTCTGCTGTAAAACTTAAGATGGGGGGAAACTAAAGATTTGTAAAATAATTTCAATGTGTAATGCAGTTTTATTTTTGTTAAAATGGATTTTTCTAAAAATTGGTATCGAAAAAAGTATCGTTCAGGAACCGGTATCGAAATCCAAGTATCGAAACGGTATCGATATCGAAAAATTTTGAACGATACCCAGCCCTACATGGAGCGCAGATGTACTTGTACATTGAGCGGAGAGGTACTGGTACATGGAGCGGAGATGTACTTGTACATTGAGCGGAGAGGTACTTGTACATTGAGCGGAGAGGTACTTGTACATGGAGCGGAGATGTACTTGTACATTGAGCGGAGAGGTACTGGTACATGGAGCGGAGATGTACTTGTACATTGAGCGGAGAGGTACTTGTACATGGAGTGGAGATGTACTTGTACATTGAGCGGAGAGGTACTGGTACATGGAGCGGAGATGTACTTGTACATTGAGCGGAGAGGTACTTGTACATGGAGTGGAGATGTACTTGTACATTGAGCGGAGAGGTACTGGTACATGGAGCGGAGATGTACTTGTACATTGAGCGGAGAGGTACTTGTACATGGAGTGGAGATGTACTTGTACATGGAGCGGAGATGTACTTGTACATTGAGCGGAGAGGTACTTGTACATGGAGCGGAGATGTACTTGTACATGGAGCGGAGAGGTACTTGTACATGGAGCGGAGAGGTACTTGTACATGGAGCGGAGATGTACTTGTACATGGAGCGGAGATGTACTTGTACATGGAGCGGAGAGGTACTTGTACATGGAGCGGAGAGGTACTTATACATTGAGCGGAGACGTACTTGTACATGGAGCGGAGATGTACTTGTACATTGAGCGGAGAGGTACTTGTACATTGAGCGGAGAGGTACTGGTACATGGAGCGGAGATGTACTTGTACATTGAGCGGAGAGGTACTTGTACATGGAGTGGAGATGTACTTGTACATGGAGCGGAGATGTACTTGTACATTGAGCGGAGAGGTACTTGTACATGGAGCGGAGATGTACTTGTACATGGAGCGGAGAGGTACTTGTACATGGAGCGGAGATGTACTTGTACATTGAGCGGAGAGGTACTTGTACATGGAGCGGAGAGGTACTTGTACATGGAGCGGAGATGTACTTGTACATGGAGCGGAGAGGTACTTGTACATGGAGCGGAGATGTACTTGTACATTGAGCGGAGAGGTACTTGTACATGGAGCAGAGATGTACTTGTACATGGAGCGGAGAGGTACTTGTACATGGAGCGGAGAGGTACTTGTACATGGAGCGGAGAGGTACTTGTACATGGAGCGGAGAGGTACTTGTACATTGAGCGGAGAGGTACTTGTACATTGAGCGGAGAGGTACTTGTACATGGAGCTAGGGCTGGGTATCGAGTTTCGATACTTACTTGGCACCGAAATGGAAACATCGATACTAAGGGGTATCGAAGCCTCCCTTGTCAATCGATACCAATTTTCGATACCAAAACAAAACAGCGTCATTGAGCCTATAAGCATGCGACATGCTTGCACGCCGCGCTCTAATACGGCTGGTGATTGGCTGTCATGTAGAGGCATGCAGGAAACGTTACGCCCACTTTAGCCGGTGTGTTTGTTGTGACTGTGAGCCAGGCGTGCGGTGCGGATAGTATACAAGAAGTTAGCCACTCAAGCTACTCCTATCCTGGATTACCATATGGCGAAGATGATGAAAAGCAGGAAAAGAAACAGAAACAACACGGACTGGTTTCCACAGACAAGAGAAATAATTGAGAGGTGGGTCAGCTCAGCTTACCGCAAGTTAGCGGTTATCAGATCCCTCAGTCTGACAAATCCATGCATCTGGCTGTGAGTTGTAGCATTAGATCGTTTAATTAATTGCCGCCGTAACGTTATGCGCAAGCGGGCATTGTGTATTTTTAGCAACTCGTTAACAAACGCTGATGTCATGATAGTTTGTTGAATGTAAATGCGATTCATTTATATTGATTGGCTAGTCAGTGAAGTTGAGCTGTCTCGTCAGATTTGACAAGAATGACGTTCTGTTGCAGCAGTGAGCACACTGATCTGCAACGCTAGCGTTAATGTTTAATTAATTAGCGTTATGTGCAAGCGGGCAGTTATCGCCCATGTATTTTTAGCAACTCGTTAACAAACGCTGATGTCATGATAGTTTGTTGAATATAAATGCGATTCACTTTGTGGCATATAAGGCTATATTGATAGGCTAGTCAATGCTCAACTAGTCTTCCATGCATGAAGTGGAGCCATCTCATCAGTTTGTACAAGAATAGAGTTCTGTTGCATCAGTGAGCATTAAACCCTGATTTGCAACTCTCTGTTTTGCACTGAAAACTATTCCACTGATTTATTTGTTTTAGCTACATTTCTTTCCTTTGTAGTACTCCAATATTTTTTGTAGGGACGGCAATACGTTTAGAGAACTTAAAGTTATGTTAAATACAGTAGGTTTTATTTTTTTCTGCTGTAAAACTTAAGATGGGGGGAAACTAAAGATTTGTAAAATAATTTCAATGTGTAATGCAGTTTTATTTTTGTTAAAATGGATTTTTCTAAAAATTGGTATCGAAAAAAGTATCGTTCAGGAACCGGTATCGAAATCCAAGTATCGAAACGGTATCGATATCGAAAAATTTTGAACGATACCCAGCCCTACATGGAGCGCAGATGTACTTGTACATTGAGCGGAGAGGTACTGGTACATGGAGCGGAGATGTACTTGTACATTGAGCGGAGAGGTACTTGTACATTGAGCGGAGAGGTACTTGTACATGGAGCGGAGATGTACTTGTACATTGAGCGGAGAGGTACTGGTACATGGAGCGGAGATGTACTTGTACATTGAGCGGAGAGGTACTTGTACATGGAGTGGAGATGTACTTGTACATTGAGCGGAGAGGTACTGGTACATGGAGCGGAGATGTACTTGTACATTGAGCGGAGAGGTACTGTCGACACTTGTACATTCAGCGGAGAGGTACTTGTACATGGAGCGGAGAGGTACTGTCGATACTTGACATTGAGCGGAGAGGTACTTGTACATGGAGCGGAGAGGTATTTGTACATTGAGCGGAGAGGTACTTGTACATTGAGCGGAGAGGTACTGTCGACACTTGTACATTCAGCGGAGAGCTACTTGTACATGGAGCGGAGAGGTATTTGTACATTGAGCGGAGAGGTACTTGTACATGGAGCGGAGAGGTACTTGTACATAGAGCGGAGAGGTACTTATACATGGAGCGGAGAGGTATTTGTACATTGAGCGGAGAGGTACTTGTACATGGAGCGGAGAGGTACTTGTACATGAGAGCGGAGAGGTATTTGTACATGGAGCGGAAAGGTACTGTCGACACTTGTACATTGAGCGGAGAGCTACTTGTACATGGAGCGGAGAGGTACTTGTACATGAGAGCGGAGAGGTACTTGTACATGGAGCGGAGAGGTATTTGTACATGGAGCGGAGAGGTACTGTCGACACTTGACATTGAGCGGAGAGGTACTTGTACATGGAGCGGAGAGGTACTTGTACATGAGAGCGGAGAGGTATTTGTACATGGAGCGGAGAGGTACTGTCGACACTTGACATTGAGCGGAGAGGTACTTGTACATGGAGCGGAGAGGTACTTGTACATGGAGCGGAGAGGTACTTGTACATGGACCGGAGAGGTACTTGTACATGGAGCGGAGAGGTACTTGTACATGGAGCGGAGATGTACTTGTACATTGAGCGGAGAGGTACTTGTACATGGAGCAGAGATGTACTTGTACATGGAGCGGAGATGTACTTGTACATTGAGCGGAGAGGTACTTGTACATGGAGCGGAGAGGTACTTGTACATGGAGCGGAGATGTACTTGTACATGGAGCGGAGAGGTACTTGTACATGGAGCGGAGATGTACTTGTACATTGAGCGGAGAGGTACTTGTACATGGAGCAGAGATGTACTTGTACATGGAGCGGAGAGGTACTTGTACATGGAGCGGAGAGGTACTTGTACATGGAGCGGAGAGGTACTTGTACATGGAGCGGAGAGGTACTTGTACATTGAGCGGAGAGGTACTTGTACATTGAGCGGAGAGGTACTTGTACATGGAGCTAGGGCTGGGTATCGAGTTTCGATACTTACTTGGCACCGAAATGGAAACATCGATACTAAGGGGTATCGAAGCCTCCCTTGTCAATCGATACCAATTTTCGATACCAAAACAAAACAGCGTCATTGAGCCTATAAGCATGCGACATGCTTGCACGCCGCGCTCTAATACGGCTGGTGATTGGCTGTCATGTAGAGGCATGCAGGAAACGTTACGCCCACTTTAGCCGGTGTGTTTGTTGTGACTGTGAGCCAGGCGTGCGGTGCGGATAGTATACAAGAAGTTAGCCACTCAAGCTACTCCTATGCTGGATTACCATATGGCGAAGATGATGAAAAGCAGGAAAAGAAACAGAAACAACACGGACTGGTTTCCACAGACAAGAGAAATAATTGAGAGGTGGGTCAGCTCAGCTTACCGCAAGTTAGCGGTTATCAGATCCCTCAGTCTGACAAATCCATGCATCTGGCTGTGAGTTGTAGCATTAGATCGTTTAATTAATTGCCGCCGTAACGTTATGCGCAAGCGGGCATTGTGTATTTTTAGCAACTCGTTAACAAACGCTGATGTCATGATAGTTTGTTGAATGTAAATGCGATTCATTTATATTGATTGGCTAGTCAGTGAAGTTGAGCTGTCTCGTCAGATTTGACAAGAATGACGTTCTGTTGCAGCAGTGAGCACACTGATCTGCAACGCTAGCGTTAATGTTTAATTAATTAGCGTTATGTGCAAGCGGGCAGTTATCGCCCATGTATTTTTAGCAACTCGTTAACAAACGCTGATGTCATGATAGTTTGTTGAATATAAATGCGATTCACTTTGTGGCATATAAGGCTATATTGATAGGCTAGTCAATGCTCAACTAGTCTTCCATGCATGAAGTGGAGCCATCTCATCAGTTTGTACAAGAATAGAGTTCTGTTGCATCAGTGAGCATTAAACCCTGATTTGCAACTCTCTGTTTTGCACTGAAAACTATTCCACTGATTTATTTGTTTTAGCTACATTTCTTTCCTTTGTAGTACTCCAATATTTTTTGTAGGGACGGCAATACGTTTAGAGAACTTAAAGTTATGTTAAATACAGTAGGTTTTATTTTTTTCTGCTGTAAAACTTAAGATGGGGGGAAACTAAAGATTTGTAAAATAATTTCAATGTGTAATGCAGTTTTATTTTTGTTAAAATGGATTTTTCTAAAAATTGGTATCGAAAAAAGTATCGTTCAGGAACCGGTATCGAAATCCAAGTATCGAAACGGTATCGATATCGAAAAATTTTGAACGATACCCAGCCCTACATGGAGCGCAGATGTACTTGTACATTGAGCGGAGAGGTACTGGTACATGGAGCGGAGATGTACTTGTACATTGAGCGGAGAGGTACTTGTACATTGAGCGGAGAGGTACTTGTACATGGAGCGGAGATGTACTTGTACATTGAGCGGAGAGGTACTGGTACATGGAGCGGAGATGTACTTGTACATTGAGCGGAGAGGTACTTGTACATGGAGTGGAGATGTACTTGTACATTGAGCGGAGAGGTACTGGTACATGGAGCGGAGATGTACTTGTACATTGAGCGGAGAGGTACTTGTACATGGAGTGGAGATGTACTTGTACATTGAGCGGAGAGGTACTGGTACATGGAGCGGAGATGTACTTGTACATTGAGCGGAGAGGTACTTGTACATGGAGTGGAGATGTACTTGTACATGGAGCGGAGATGTACTTGTACATTGAGCGGAGAGGTACTTGTACATGGAGCGGAGATGTACTTGTACATGGAGCGGAGAGGTACTTGTACATGGAGCGGAGAGGTACTTGTACATGGAGCGGAGATGTACTTGTACATGGAGCGGAGATGTACTTGTACATGGAGCGGAGAGGTACTTGTACATGGAGCGGAGAGGTACTTATACATTGAGCGGAGACGTACTTGTACATGGAGCGGAGATGTACTTGTACATTGAGCGGAGAGGTACTTGTACATTGAGCGGAGAGGTACTGGTACATGGAGCGGAGATGTACTTGTACATTGAGCGGAGAGGTACTTGTACATGGAGCGGAGAGGTACTTGTACATTGAGCGGAGAGGTACTTGTACATTGAGCGGAGACGTACTTGTACATTGAGCGGAGATGTACTTGTACATTGAGCGGAGATGTACTTGTACATTGAGCGGAGAGGTACTGGTACATGGAGCGGAGAGGTACTTGTACATGGAGCGGAGAGGTATTTGTACATGGAGCGGAGAGGTATTTGTACATGGAGCGGAGAGGTACTTGTACATTGAGCGGAGAGGTACTTGTACATGGAGCGGAGAGGTACTTGTACATGGAGCGGAGAGGTACTTGTACATGTAGCGGAGAGGTGCTTGTACATGGAGCGGAGAGGTACTTGTACATGGAGCGGAGAGGTATTTGTACATGGAGCGGAGAGGTACTTGTACATGGAGCGGAGAGGTACTTGTACATTCAGCGGAGAGGTACTTGTACATTGAGCGGAGAGGTACTTGTAGATGGAGCGGAGAGGTACTGTCGACACTTGTACATTGAGCGGAGAGGTACTTGTACATGGAGCGGAGAGGTACTTGTACATGGAGCGGAGAGGTACTGTCGACACTTGTACATTGAGCGGAGAGGTACTTGTACATGGAGCGGAGAGGTACTTGTACATGGAGCGGAGATGTACTTGTACAGGGAGCGGAGAGGTACTTGTACATTGAGCGGAGAGGTACTTGTACATGGAGCGGAGAGGTACTTGTACATGGAGCGGAGAGGTACTTGTACATGGAGCGGAGAGGTACTTGTACATTGAGCGGAGAGGTACTTGTACATGGAGCGGAGAGGTACTTGTACATGGAGCGGAGAGGTACTTGTACATGGAGCGGAGAGGTACTTGTACATTGAGCGGAGAGGTACTTGTACATGGAGCGGAGAGGTACTTGTACATGGAGCGGAGAGGTACTTGTACATGGAGCGGAGAGGTACTTGTACATTGAGCGGAGATGTACTTGTACATGGAGCGGAGATGTACTTGTACATGGATCGGAGAGGTACTTGTACATGAGAGCGGAGAGGTACTGTCGACACTTGTACATTGAGCGTAGAGGTACTGTCGACACTTGTACATTGAGCGGAGAGGTACTTGTACATGGAGCGGAGAGGTACTGTCGACACTTGTACATTGAGCGGAGAGGTACTTGTACATTGAGCGGAGAGGTACTTGTACATGGAGCGCAGAGGTACTTGTACATTGAGCGGAGAGGTACTTGTACATGGAGCGGAGAGGTACTTGTACATGAGAGCGGAGAGGTACTTGTACATGGAGCGGAGAGGTACTTGTACATTGAGCGGAGAGGTACTGTCGACACTTGTACATTCAGCGGAGAGGTACTTGTACATGGAGCGGAGAGGTACTGTCGATACTTGACATTGAGCGGAGAGGTACTTGTACATGGAGCGGAGAGGTACTTGTACATGGAGCGGAGAGGTACTTGTACATGGAGCGGAGAGGTACTTGTACATTGAGCGGAGAGGTACTTGTACATGGAGCGGAGAGGTACTTGTACATTGAGCGGAGAGGTACTTGTACATGGAGCGGAGAGGTACTTGTACATGGAGCGGAGAGGTACTTGTACATGGAGCGGAGAGGTACTTGTACATGGAGCGGAGAGGTACTTGTACATTGAGCGGAGATGTACTTGTACATGGAGCGGAGATGTACTTGTACATGGATCGGAGAGGTACTTGTACATGAGAGCGGAGAGGTACTGTCGACACTTGTACATTGAGCGTAGAGGTACTGTCGACACTTGTACATTGAGCGGAGAGGTACTTGTACATGGAGCGGAGAGGTACTGTCGACACTTGTACATTGAGCGGAGAGGTACTTGTACATTGAGCGGAGAGGTACTTGTACATGGAGCGCAGAGGTACTTGTACATTGAGCGGAGAGGTACTTGTACATGGAGCGGAGAGGTACTTGTACATGAGAGCGGAGAGGTACTTGTACATGGAGCGGAGAGGTACTTGTACATTGAGCGGAGAGGTACTGTCGACACTTGTACATTCAGCGGAGAGGTACTTGTACATGGAGCGGAGAGGTACTGTCGATACTTGACATTGAGCGGAGAGGTACTTGTACATGGAGCGGAGAGGTATTTGTACATTGAGCGGAGAGGTACTTGTACATTGAGCGGAGAGGTACTGTCGACACTTGTACATTCAGCGGAGAGCTACTTGTACATGGAGCGGAGAGGTATTTGTACATTGAGCGGAGAGGTACTTGTACATGGAGCGGAGAGGTACTTGTACATAGAGCGGAGAGGTACTTATACATGGAGCGGAGAGGTATTTGTACATTGAGCGGAGAGGTACTTGTACATGGAGCGGAGAGGTACTTGTACATGAGAGCGGAGAGGTATTTGTACATGGAGCGGAAAGGTACTGTCGACACTTGTACATTGAGCGGATAGCTACTTGTACATGGAGCGGAGAGGTACTTGTACATGAGAGCGGAGAGGTACTTGTACATGGAGCGGAGAGGTATTTGTACATGGAGCGGAGAGGTACTGTCGACACTTGACATTGAGCGGAGAGGTACTTGTACATGGAGCGGAGAGGTACTTGTACATGAGAGCGGAGAGGTATTTGTACATGGAGCGGAGAGGTACTGTCGACACTTGACATTGAGCGGAGAGGTACTTGTACATGGAGCGGAGAGGTACTTGTACATGGAGCGGAGAGGTACTTGTACATGGACCGGAGAGGTACTTGTACATGGAGCGGAGAGGTACTTGTACATGGAGCGGATATGTACTTGTACATTGAGCGGAGAGGTACTTGTACATGGAGCAGAGATGTACTTGTACATGGAGCGGAGATGTACTTGTACATTGAGCGGAGAGGTACTTGTACATGGAGCGGAGAGGTACTTGTACATGGAGCGGAGATGTACTTGTACATGGAGCGGAGAGGTACTTATACATGGAGCGGAGAGGTATTTGTACATTGAGCGGAGAGGTACTTGTACATGGAGCGGAGAGGTACTTGTACATGAGAGCGGAGAGGTATTTGTACATGGAGCGGAAAGGTACTGTCGACACTTGTACATTGAGCGGAGAGCTACTTGTACATGGAGCGGAGAGGTACTTGTACATGAGAGCGGAGAGGTACTTGTACATGGAGCGGAGAGGTATTTGTACATGGAGCGGAGAGGTACTGTCGACACTTGACATTGAGCGGAGAGGTACTTGTACATGGAGCGGAGAGGTACTTGTACATGAGAGCGGAGAGGTATTTGTACATGGAGCGGAGAGGTACTGTCGACACTTGACATTGAGCGGAGAGGTACTTGTACATGGAGCGGAGAGGTACTTGTACATGGAGCGGAGAGGTACTTGTACATGGACCGGAGAGGTACTTGTACATGGAGCGGAGAGGTACTTGTACATGGAGCGGAGATGTACTTGTACATTGAGCGGAGAGGTACTTGTACATGGAGCAGAGATGTACTTGTACATGGAGCGGAGATGTACTTGTACATTGAGCGGAGAGGTACTTGTACATGGAGCGGAGAGGTACTTGTACATGGAGCGGAGATGTACTTGTACATGGAGCGGAGAGGTACTTGTACATGGAGCGGAGATGTACTTGTACATTGAGCGGAGAGGTACTTGTACATGGAGCAGAGATGTACTTGTACATGGAGCGGAGAGGTACTTGTACATGGAGCGGAGAGGTACTTGTACATGGAGCGGAGAGGTACTTGTACATGGAGCGGAGAGGTACTTGTACATTGAGCGGAGAGGTACTTGTACATTGAGCGGAGAGGTACTTGTACATGGAGCTAGGGCTGGGTATCGAGTTTCGATACTTACTTGGCACCGAAATGGAAACATCGATACTAAGGGGTATCGAAGCCTCCCTTGTCAATCGATACCAATTTTCGATACCAAAACAAAACAGCGTCATTGAGCCTATAAGCATGCGACATGCTTGCACGCCGCGCTCTAATACGGCTGGTGATTGGCTGTCATGTAGAGGCATGCAGGAAACGTTACGCCCACTTTAGCCGGTGTGTTTGTTGTGACTGTGAGCCAGGCGTGCGGTGCGGATAGTATACAAGAAGTTAGCCACTCAAGCTACTCCTATGCTGGATTACCATATGGCGAAGATGATGAAAAGCAGGAAAAGAAACAGAAACAACACGGACTGGTTTCCACAGACAAGAGAAATAATTGAGAGGTGGGTCAGCTCAGCTTACCGCAAGTTAGCGGTTATCAGATCCCTCAGTCTGACAAATCCATGCATCTGGCTGTGAGTTGTAGCATTAGATCGTTTAATTAATTGCCGCCGTAACGTTATGCGCAAGCGGGCATTGTGTATTTTTAGCAACTCGTTAACAAACGCTGATGTCATGATAGTTTGTTGAATGTAAATGCGATTCATTTATATTGATTGGCTAGTCAGTGAAGTTGAGCTGTCTCGTCAGATTTGACAAGAATGACGTTCTGTTGCAGCAGTGAGCACACTGATCTGCAACGCTAGCGTTAATGTTTAATTAATTAGCGTTATGTGCAAGCGGGCAGTTATCGCCCATGTATTTTTAGCAACTCGTTAACAAACGCTGATGTCATGATAGTTTGTTGAATATAAATGCGATTCACTTTGTGGCATATAAGGCTATATTGATAGGCTAGTCAATGCTCAACTAGTCTTCCATGCATGAAGTGGAGCCATCTCATCAGTTTGTACAAGAATAGAGTTCTGTTGCATCAGTGAGCATTAAACCCTGATTTGCAACTCTCTGTTTTGCACTGAAAACTATTCCACTGATTTATTTGTTTTAGCTACATTTCTTTCCTTTGTAGTACTCCAATATTTTTTGTAGGGACGGCAATACGTTTAGAGAACTTAAAGTTATGTTAAATACAGTAGGTTTTATTTTTTTCTGCTGTAAAACTTAAGATGGGGGGAAACTAAAGATTTGTAAAATAATTTCAATGTGTAATGCAGTTTTATTTTTGTTAAAATGGATTTTTCTAAAAATTGGTATCGAAAAAAGTATCGTTCAGGAACCGGTATCGAAATCCAAGTATCGAAACGGTATCGATATCGAAAAATTTTGAACGATACCCAGCCCTACATGGAGCGCAGATGTACTTGTACATTGAGCGGAGAGGTACTGGTACATGGAGCGGAGATGTACTTGTACATTGAGCGGAGAGGTACTTGTACATTGAGCGGAGAGGTACTTGTACATGGAGCGGAGATGTACTTGTACATTGAGCGGAGAGGTACTGGTACATGGAGCGGAGATGTACTTGTACATTGAGCGGAGAGGTACTTGTACATGGAGTGGAGATGTACTTGTACATTGAGCGGAGAGGTACTGGTACATGGAGCGGAGATGTACTTGTACATTGAGCGGAGAGGTACTTGTACATGGAGTGGAGATGTACTTGTACATTGAGCGGAGAGGTACTGGTACATGGAGCGGAGATGTACTTGTACATTGAGCGGAGAGGTACTTGTACATGGAGTGGAGATGTACTTGTACATGGAGCGGAGATGTACTTGTACATTGAGCGGAGAGGTACTTGTACATGGAGCGGAGATGTACTTGTACATGGAGCGGAGAGGTACTTGTACATGGAGCGGAGAGGTACTTGTACATGGAGCGGAGATGTACTTGTACATGGAGCGGAGATGTACTTGTACATGGAGCGGAGAGGTACTTGTACATGGAGCGGAGAGGTACTTATACATTGAGCGGAGACGTACTTGTACATGGAGCGGAGATGTACTTGTACATTGAGCGGAGAGGTACTTGTACATTGAGCGGAGAGGTACTGGTACATGGAGCGGAGATGTACTTGTACATTGAGCGGAGAGGTACTTGTACATGGAGCGGAGAGGTACTTGTACATTGAGCGGAGAGGTACTTGTACATTGAGCGGAGACGTACTTGTACATTGAGCGGAGATGTACTTGTACATTGAGCGGAGATGTACTTGTACATTGAGCGGAGAGGTACTGGTACATGGAGCGGAGAGGTACTTGTACATGGAGCGGAGAGGTATTTGTACATGGAGCGGAGAGGTATTTGTACATGGAGCGGAGAGGTACTTGTACATTGAGCGGAGAGGTACTTGTACATGGAGCGGAGAGGTACTTGTACATGGAGCGGAGAGGTACTTGTACATGTAGCGGAGAGGTGCTTGTACATGGAGCGGAGAGGTACTTGTACATGGAGCGGAGAGGTATTTGTACATGGAGCGGAGAGGTACTTGTACATGGAGCGGAGAGGTACTTGTACATTCAGCGGAGAGGTACTTGTACATTGAGCGGAGAGGTACTTGTAGATGGAGCGGAGAGGTACTGTCGACACTTGTACATTGAGCGGAGAGGTACTTGTACATGGAGCGGAGAGGTACTTGTACATGGAGCGGAGAGGTACTGTCGACACTTGTACATTGAGCGGAGAGGTACTTGTACATGGAGCGGAGAGGTACTTGTACATGGAGCGGAGATGTACTTGTACAGGGAGCGGAGAGGTACTTGTACATTGAGCGGAGAGGTACTTGTACATGGAGCGGAGAGGTACTTGTACATGGAGCGGAGAGGTACTTGTACATGGAGCGGAGAGGTACTTGTACATTGAGCGGAGAGGTACTTGTACATGGAGCGGAGAGGTACTTGTACATGGAGCGGAGAGGTACTTGTACATGGAGCGGAGAGGTACTTGTACATTGAGCGGAGAGGTACTTGTACATGGAGCGGAGAGGTACTTGTACATGGAGCGGAGAGGTACTTGTACATGGAGCGGAGAGGTACTTGTACATTGAGCGGAGATGTACTTGTACATGGAGCGGAGATGTACTTGTACATGGATCGGAGAGGTACTTGTACATGAGAGCGGAGAGGTACTGTCGACACTTGTACATTGAGCGTAGAGGTACTGTCGACACTTGTACATTGAGCGGAGAGGTACTTGTACATGGAGCGGAGAGGTACTGTCGACACTTGTACATTGAGCGGAGAGGTACTTGTACATTGAGCGGAGAGGTACTTGTACATGGAGCGCAGAGGTACTTGTACATTGAGCGGAGAGGTACTTGTACATGGAGCGGAGAGGTACTTGTACATGAGAGCGGAGAGGTACTTGTACATGGAGCGGAGAGGTACTTGTACATTGAGCGGAGAGGTACTGTCGACACTTGTACATTCAGCGGAGAGGTACTTGTACATGGAGCGGAGAGGTACTGTCGATACTTGACATTGAGCGGAGAGGTACTTGTACATGGAGCGGAGAGGTACTTGTACATGGAGCGGAGAGGTACTTGTACATGGAGCGGAGAGGTACTTGTACATTGAGCGGAGAGGTACTTGTACATGGAGCGGAGAGGTACTTGTACATTGAGCGGAGAGGTACTTGTACATGGAGCGGAGAGGTACTTGTACATGGAGCGGAGAGGTACTTGTACATGGAGCGGAGAGGTACTTGTACATGGAGCGGAGAGGTACTTGTACATTGAGCGGAGATGTACTTGTACATGGAGCGGAGATGTACTTGTACATGGATCGGAGAGGTACTTGTACATGAGAGCGGAGAGGTACTGTCGACACTTGTACATTGAGCGTAGAGGTACTGTCGACACTTGTACATTGAGCGGAGAGGTACTTGTACATGGAGCGGAGAGGTACTGTCGACACTTGTACATTGAGCGGAGAGGTACTTGTACATTGAGCGGAGAGGTACTTGTACATGGAGCGCAGAGGTACTTGTACATTGAGCGGAGAGGTACTTGTACATGGAGCGGAGAGGTACTTGTACATGAGAGCGGAGAGGTACTTGTACATGGAGCGGAGAGGTACTTGTACATTGAGCGGAGAGGTACTGTCGACACTTGTACATTCAGCGGAGAGGTACTTGTACATGGAGCGGAGAGGTACTGTCGATACTTGACATTGAGCGGAGAGGTACTTGTACATGGAGCGGAGAGGTATTTGTACATTGAGCGGAGAGGTACTTGTACATTGAGCGGAGAGGTACTGTCGACACTTGTACATTCAGCGGAGAGCTACTTGTACATGGAGCGGAGAGGTATTTGTACATTGAGCGGAGAGGTACTTGTACATGGAGCGGAGAGGTACTTGTACATAGAGCGGAGAGGTACTTATACATGGAGCGGAGAGGTATTTGTACATTGAGCGGAGAGGTACTTGTACATGGAGCGGAGAGGTACTTGTACATGAGAGCGGAGAGGTATTTGTACATGGAGCGGAAAGGTACTGTCGACACTTGTACATTGAGCGGATAGCTACTTGTACATGGAGCGGAGAGGTACTTGTACATGAGAGCGGAGAGGTACTTGTACATGGAGCGGAGAGGTATTTGTACATGGAGCGGAGAGGTACTGTCGACACTTGACATTGAGCGGAGAGGTACTTGTACATGGAGCGGAGAGGTACTTGTACATGAGAGCGGAGAGGTATTTGTACATGGAGCGGAGAGGTACTGTCGACACTTGACATTGAGCGGAGAGGTACTTGTACATGGAGCGGAGAGGTACTTGTACATGGAGCGGAGAGGTACTTGTACATGGACCGGAGAGGTACTTGTACATGGAGCGGAGAGGTACTTGTACATGGAGCGGATATGTACTTGTACATTGAGCGGAGAGGTACTTGTACATGGAGCAGAGATGTACTTGTACATGGAGCGGAGATGTACTTGTACATTGAGCGGAGAGGTACTTGTACATGGAGCGGAGAGGTACTTGTACATGGAGCGGAGATGTACTTGTACATGGAGCGGAGAGGTACTTGTACATGGAGCGGAGATGTACTTGTACATTGAGCGGAGAGGTACTTGTACATGGAGCAGAGATGTACTTGTACATGGAGCGGAGAGGTACTTGTACATGGAGCGGAGAGGTACTTGTACATGGAGCGGAGAGGTACTTGTACATGGAGCGGAGAGGTACTTGTACATTGAGCGGAGAGGTACTTGTACATTGAGCGGAGAGGTACTTGTACATGGAGCTAGGGCTGGGTATCGAGTTTCGATACTTACTTGGCACCGAAATGGAAACATCGATACTAAGGGGTATCGAAGCCTCCCTTGTCAATCGATACCAATTTTCGATACCAAAACAAAACAGCGTCATTGAGCCTATAAGCATGCGACATGCTTGCACGCCGCGCTCTAATACGGCTGGTGATTGGCTGTCATGTAGAGGCATGCAGGAAACGTTACGCCCACTTTAGCCGGTGTGTTTGTTGTGACTGTGAGCCAGGCGTGCGGTGCGGATAGTATACAAGAAGTTAGCCACTCAAGCTACTCCTATGCTGGATTACCATATGGCGAATATGATGAAAAGCAGGAAAAGAAACAGAAACAACACGGACTGGTTTCCACAGACAAGAGAAATAATTGAGAGGTGGGTCAGCTCAGCTTACCGCAAGTTAGCGGTTATCAGATCCCTCAGTCTGACAAATCCATGCATCTGGCTGTGAGTTGTAGCATTAGATCGTTTAATTAATTGCCGCCGTAACGTTATGCGCAAGCGGGCATTGTGTATTTTTAGCAACTCGTTAACAAACGCTGATGTCATGATAGTTTGTTGAATGTAAATGCGATTCATTTATATTGATTGGCTAGTCAGTGAAGTTGAGCTGTCTCGTCAGATTTGACAAGAATGACGTTCTGTTGCAGCAGTGAGCACACTGATCTGCAACGCTAGCGTTAATGTTTAATTAATTAGCGTTATGTGCAAGCGGGCAGTTATCGCCCATGTATTTTTAGCAACTCGTTAACAAACGCTGATGTCATGATAGTTTGTTGAATATAAATGCGATTCACTTTGTGGCATATAAGGCTATATTGATAGGCTAGTCAATGCTCAACTAGTCTTCCATGCATGAAGTGGAGCCATCTCATCAGTTTGTACAAGAATAGAGTTCTGTTGCATCAGTGAGCATTAAACCCTGATTTGCAACTCTCTGTTTTGCACTGAAAACTATTCCACTGATTTATTTGTTTTAGCTACATTTCTTTCCTTTGTAGTACTCCAATATTTTTTGTAGGGACGGCAATACGTTTAGAGAACTTAAAGTTATGTTAAATACAGTAGGTTTTATTTTTTTCTGCTGTAAAACCTAAGATGGGGGGAAACTAAAGATTTGTAAAATAATTTCAATGTGTAATGCAGTTTTATTTTTGTTAAAATGGATTTTTCTAAAAATTGGTATCGAAAAAAGTATCGTTCAGGAACCGGTATCGAAATCCAAGTATCGAAACGGTATCGATATCGAAAAATTTTGAACGATACCCAGCCCTACATGGAGCGCAGATGTACTTGTACATTGAGCGGAGAGGTACTGGTACATGGAGCGGAGATGTACTTGTACATTGAGCGGAGAGGTACTTGTACATTGAGCGGAGAGGTACTTGTACATGGAGCGGAGATGTACTTGTACATTGAGCGGAGAGGTACTGGTACATGGAGCGGAGATGTACTTGTACATTGAGCGGAGAGGTACTTGTACATGGAGTGGAGATGTACTTGTACATTGAGCGGAGAGGTACTGGTACATGGAGCGGAGATGTACTTGTACATTGAGCGGAGAGGTACTTGTACATGGAGTGGAGATGTACTTGTACATTGAGCGGAGAGGTACTGGTACATGGAGCGGAGATGTACTTGTACATTGAGCGGAGAGGTACTTGTACATGGAGTGGAGATGTACTTGTACATGGAGCGGAGATGTACTTGTACATTGAGCGGAGAGGTACTTGTACATGGAGCGGAGATGTACTTGTACATGGAGCGGAGAGGTACTTGTACATGGAGCGGAGAGGTACTTGTACATGGAGCGGAGATGTACTTGTACATGGAGAGGAGATGTACTTGTACATGGAGCGGAGAGGTACTTGTACATGGAGCGGAGAGGTACTTATACATTGAGCGGAGACGTACTTGTACATGGAGCGGAGATGTACTTGTACATTGAGCGGAGAGGTACTTGTACATTGAGCGGAGAGGTACTGGTACATGGAGCGGAGATGTACTTGTACATTGAGCGGAGAGGTACTTGTACATGGAGCGGAGAGGTACTTGTACATTGAGCGGAGAGGTACTTGTACATGGAGCGGAGAGGTACTGTCGACACTTGTACATTGAGCGGAGAGGTACTTGTACATTGAGCGGAGAGGTACTTGTACATGGAGCGCAGAGGTACTTGTACATTGAGCGGAGAGGTACTTGTACATGGAGCGGAGAGGTACTTGTACATGAGAGCGGAGAGGTACTTGTACATGGAGCGGAGAGGTACTTGTACATTGAGCGGAGAGGTACTGTCGACACTTGTACATTCAGCGGAGAGGTACTTGTACATGGAGCGGAGAGGTACTGTCAATACTTGACATTGAGCGGAGAGGTACTTGTACATGGAGCGGAGAGGTATTTGTACATTGAGCGGAGAGGTACTTGTACATTGAGCGGAGAGGTACTGTCGACACTTGTACATTCAGCGGAGAGCTACTTGTACATGGAGCGGAGAGGTATTTGTACATTGAGCGGAGAGGTACTTGTACATGGAGCGGAGAGGTACTTGTACATAGAGCGGAGAGGTACTTATACATGGAGCGGAGAGGTATTTGTACATTGAGCGGAGAGGTACTTGTACATGGAGCGGAGAGGTACTTGTACATGAGAGCGGAGAGGTATTTGTACATGTAGCGGAAAGGTACTGTCGACACTTGTACATTGAGCGGAGAGCTACTTGTACATGGAGCGGAGAGGTACTTGTACATGAGAGCGGAGAGGTACTTGTACATGGAGCGGAGAGGTATTTGTACATGGAGCGGAGAGGTACTGTCGACACTTGACATTGAGCGGAGAGGTACTTGTACATGGAGCGGAGAGGTACTTGTACATGAGAGCGGAGAGGTATTTGTACATGGAGCGGAGAGGTACTGTCGACACTTGACATTGAGCGGAGAGGTACTTGTACATGGAGCGGAGAGGTACTTGTACATGGAGCGGAGAGGTACTTGTACATGGAGCGGAGAGGTACTTGTACATGGAGCGGAGATGTACTTGTACATTGAGCGGAGAGGTACTTGTACATGGAGCAGAGATGTACTTGTACATGGAGCGGAGATGTACTTGTACATTGAGCGGAGAGGTACTTGTACATGGAGCGGAGAGGTACTTGTACATGGAGCGGAGATGTACTTGTACATGGAGCGGAGAGGTACTTGTACATGGAGCGGAGATGTACTTGTACATTGAGCGGAGAGGTACTTGTACATGGAGCAGAGATGTACTTGTACATGGAGCGGAGAGGTACTTGTACATGGAGCGGAGAGGTACTTGTACATGGAGCGGAGAGGTACTTGTACATTGAGCGGAGAGGTACTTGTACATTGAGCGGAGAGGTACTTGTACATGGAGCTAGGGCTGGGTATCGAGTTTCGATACTTACTTGGCACCGAAATGGAAACATCGATACTAAGGGGTATCGAAGCCTCCCTTGTCAATCGATACCAATTTTCGATACCAAAACAAAACAGCGTCATTGAGCCTATAAGCATGCGACATGCTTGCACGCCGCGCTCTAATACGGCTGGTGATTGGCTGTCATGTAGAGGCATGCAGGAAACGTTACGCCCACTTTAGCCGGTGTGTTTGTTGTGACTGTGAGCCAGGCGTGCGGTGCGGATAGTATACAAGAAGTTAGCCACTCAAGCTACTCCTATGCTGGATTACCATATGGCGAAGATGATGAAAAGCAGGAAAAGAAACAGAAACAACACGGACTGGTTTCCACAGACAAGAGAAATAATTGAGAGGTGGGTCAGCTCAGCTTACCGCAAGTTAGCGGTTATCAGATCCCTCAGTCTGACAAATCCATGCATCTGGCTGTGAGTTGTAGCATTAGATCGTTTAATTAATTGCCGCCGTAACGTTATGCGCAAGCGGGCATTGTGTATTTTTAGCAACTCGTTAACAAACGCTGATGTCATGATAGTTTGTTGAATGTAAATGCGATTCATTTATATTGATTGGCTAGTCAGTGAAGTTGAGCTGTCTCGTCAGATTTGACAAGAATGACGTTCTGTTGCAGCAGTGAGCACACTGATCTGCAACGCTAGCGTTAATGTTTAATTAATTAGCGTTATGTGCAAGCGGGCAGTTATCGCCCATGTATTTTTAGCAACTCGTTAACAAACGCTGATGTCATGATAGTTTGTTGAATATAAATGCGATTCACTTTGTGGCATATAAGGCTATATTGATAGGCTAGTCAATGCTCAACTAGTCTTCCATGCATGAAGTGGAGCCATCTCATCAGTTTGTACAAGAATAGAGTTCTGTTGCATCAGTGAGCATTAAACCCTGATTTGCAACTCTCTGTTTTGCACTGAAAACTATTCCACTGATTTATTTGTTTTAGCTACATTTCTTTCCTTTGTAGTACTCCAATATTTTTTGTAGGGACGGCAATACGTTTAGAGAACTTAAAGTTATGTTAAATACAGTAGGTTTTATTTTTTTCTGCTGTAAAACTTAAGATGGGGGGAAACTAAAGATTTGTAAAATAATTTCAATGTGTAATGCAGTTTTATTTTTGTTAAAATGGATTTTTCTAAAAATTGGTATCGAAAAAAGTAACGTTCAGGAACCGGTATCGAAATCCAAGTATCGAAACGGTATCGATATCGAAAATTTTTGAACGATACCCAGCCCTACATGGAGCGCAGATGTACTTGTACATTGAGCGGAGAGGTACTGGTACATGGAGCGGAGATGTACTTGTACATTGAGCGGAGAGGTACTTGTACATTGAGCGGAGAGGTACTTGTACATGGAGCGGAGATGTACTTGTACATTGAGCGGAGAGGTACTGGTACATGGAGCGGAGATGTACTTGTACATTGAGCGGAGAGGTACTTGTACATGGAGTGGAGATGTACTTGTACATTGAGCGGAGAGGTACTGGTACATGGAGCGGAGATGTACTTGTACATTGAGCGGAGAGGTACTTGTACATGGAGTGGAGATGTACTTGTACATTGAGCGGAGAGGTACTGGTACATGGAGCGGAGATGTACTTGTACATTGAGCGGAGAGGTACTTGTACATGGAGTGGAGATGTACTTGTACATGGAGCGGAGATGTACTTGTACATTGAGCGGAGAGGTACTTGTACATGGAGCGGAGATGTACTTGTACATGGAGCGGAGAGGTACTTGTACATGGAGCGGAGATGTACTTGTACATGGAGCGGAGATGTACTTGTACATGGAGCGGAGATGTACTTGTACATGGAGCGGAGAGGTACTTGTACATGGAGCGGAGAGGTACTTATACATTGAGCGGAGACGTACTTGTACATGGAGCGGAGATGTACTTGTACATTGAGCGGAGAGGTACTTGTACATTGAGCGGAGAGGTACTGGTACATGGAGCGGAGATGTACTTGTACATTGAGCGGAGAGGTACTTGTACATGGAGCGGAGAGGTACTTGTACATTGAGCGGAGAGGTACTTGTACATTGAGCGGAGACGTACTTGTACATTGAGCGGAGATGTACTTGTACATTGAGCGGAGATGTACTTGTACATTGAGCGGAGAGGTACTGGTACATGGAGCGGAGAGGTACTTGTACATGGAGCGGAGAGGTATTTGTACATGGAGCGGAGAGGTATTTGTACATGGAGCGGAGAGGTACTTGTACATTGAGCGGAGAGGTACTTGTACATGGAGCGGAGAGGTACTTGTACATGGAGCGGAGAGGTACTTGTACATGTAGCGGAGAGGTGCTTGTACATGGAGCGGAGAGGTACTTGTACATGGAGCGGAGAGGTATTTGTACATGGAGCGGAGAGGTACTTGTACATGGAGCGGAGAGGTACTTGTACATTCAGCGGAGAGGTACTTGTACATTGAGCGGAGAGGTACTTGTAGATGGAGCGGAGAGGTACTGTCGACACTTGTACATTGAGCGGAGAGGTACTTGTACATGGAGCGGAGAGGTACTTGTACATGGAGCGGAGAGGTACTGTCGACACTTGTACATTGAGCGGAGAGGTACTTGTACATGGAGCGGAGAGGTACTTGTACATGGAGCGGAGATGTACTTGTACATGGAGCGGAGAGGTACTTGTACATGGAGCGGAGATGTACTTGTACATTGAGCGGAGAGGTACTTGTACATGGAGCAGAGATGTACTTGTACATGGAGCGGAGAGGTACTTGTACATGGAGCGGAGAGGTACTTGTACATGGAGCGGAGAGGTACTTGTACATGGAGCGGAGAGGTACTTGTACATTGAGCGGAGAGGTACTTGTACATTGAGCGGAGAGGTACTTGTACATGGAGCTAGGGCTGGGTATCGAGTTTCGATACTTACTTGGCACCGAAATGGAAACATCGATACTAAGGGGTATCGAAGCCTCCCTTGTCAATCGATACCAATTTTCGATACCAAAACAAAACAGCGTCATTGAGCCTATAAGCATGCGACATGCTTGCACGCCGCGCTCTAATACGGCTGGTGATTGGCTGTCATGTAGAGGCATGCAGGAAACGTTACGCCCACTTTAGCCGGTGTGTTTGTTGTGACTGTGAGCCAGGCGTGCGGTGCGGATAGTATACAAGAAGTTAGCCACTCAAGCTACTCCTATGCTGGATTACCATATGGCGAAGATGATGAAAAGCAGGAAAAGAAACAGAAACAACACGGACTGGTTTCCACAGACAAGAGAAATAATTGAGAGGTGGGTCAGCTCAGCTTACCGCAAGTTAGCGGTTATCAGATCCCTCAGTCTGACAAATACATGCATCTGGCTGTGAGTTGTAGCATTAGATCGTTTAATTAATTGCCGCCGTAACGTTATGCGCAAGCGGGCATTGTGTATTTTTAGCAACTCGTTAACAAACGCTGATGTCATGATAGTTTGTTGAATGTAAATGCGATTCATTTATATTGATTGGCTAGTCAGTGAAGTTGAGCTGTCTCGTCAGATTTGACAAGAATGACGTTCTGTTGCAGCAGTGAGCACACTGATCTGCAACGCTAGCGTTAATGTTTAATTAATTAGCGTTATGTGCAAGCGGGCAGTTATCGCCCATGTATTTTTAGCAACTCGTTAACAAACGCTGATGTCATGATAGTTTGTTGAATATAAATGCGATTCACTTTGTGGCATATAAGGCTATATTGATAGGCTAGTCAATGCTCAACTAGTCTTCCATGCATGAAGTGGAGCCATCTCATCAGTTTGTACAAGAATAGAGTTCTGTTGCATCAGTGAGCATTAAACCCTGATTTGCAACTCTCTGTTTTGCACTGAAAACTATTCCACTGATTTATTTGTTTTAGCTACATTTCTTTCCTTTGTAGTACTCCAATATTTTTTGTAGGGACGGCAATACGTTTAGAGAACTTAAAGTTATGTTAAATACAGTAGGTTTTATTTTTTTCTGCTGTAAAACTTAAGATGGGGGGAAACTAAAGATTTGTAAAATAATTTCAATGTGTAATGCAGTTTTATTTTTGTTAAAATGGATTTTTCTAAAAATTGGTATCGAAAAAAGTATCGTTCAGGAACCGGTATCGAAATCCAAGTATCGAAACGGTATCGATATCGAAAAATTTTGAACGATACCCAGCCCTACATGGAGCGCAGATGTACTTGTACATTGAGCGGAGAGGTACTGGTACATGGAGCGGAGATGTACTTGTACATTGAGCGGAGAGGTACTTGTACATTGAGCGGAGAGGTACTTGTACATGGAGCGGAGATGTACTTGTACATTGAGCGGAGAGGTACTGGTACATGGAGCGGAGATGTACTTGTACATTGAGCGGAGAGGTACTTGTACATGGAGTGGAGATGTACTTGTACATTGAGCGGAGAGGTACTGGTACATGGAGCGGAGATGTACTTGTACATTGAGCGGAGAGGTACTTGTACATGGAGTGGAGATGTACTTGTACATTGAGCAGAGAGGTACTGGTACATGGAGCGGAGATGTACTTGTACATTGAGCGGAGAGGTACTTGTACATGGAGTGGAGATGTACTTGTACATGGAGCGGAGATGTACTTGTACATTGAGCGGAGAGGTACTTGTACATGGAGCGGAGATGTACTTGTACATGGAGCGGAGAGGTACTTGTACATGGAGCGGAGAGGTACTTGTACATGGAGCGGAGATGTACTTGTACATGGAGCGGATATGTACTTGTACATGGAGCGGAGAGGTACTTGTACATGGAGCGGAGAGGTACTTATACATTGAGCGGAGACGTACTTGTACATGGAGCGGAGATGTACTTGTACATTGAGCGGAGAGGTACTTGTACATTGAGCGGAGAGGTACTGGTACATGGAGCGGAGATGTACTTGTACATTGTGCGGAGAGGTACTTGTACATGGAGCGGAGAGGTACTTGTACATTGAGCGGAGAGGTACTTGTACATTGAGCGGAGACGTACTTGTACATTGAGCGGAGATGTACTTGTACATTGAGCGGAGATGTACTTGTACATTGAGCGGAGAGGTACTGGTACATGGAGCGGAGAGGTACTTGTACATGGAGCGGAGAGGTATTTGTACATGGAGCGGAGAGGTATTTGTACATGGAGCGGAGAGGTACTTGTACATTGAGCGGAGAGGTACTTGTACATGGAGCGGAGAGGTACTTGTACATGGAGCGGAGAGGTACTTGTACATGTAGCGGAGAGGTGCTTGTAAATGGAGCGGAGAGGTACTTGTACATGGAGCGGAGAGGTATTTGTACATGGAGCGGAGAGGTACTTGTACATGGAGCGGAGAGGTACTTGTACATTCAGCGGAGAGGTACTTGTACATTGAGCGGAGAGGTACTTGTAGATGGAGCGGAGAGGTACTGTCGACACTTGTACATTGAGCGGAGAGGTACTTGTACATGGAGCGGAGAGGTACTTGTACATGGAGCGGAGAGGTACTGTCGACACTTGTACATTGAGCGGAGAGGTACTTGTACATGGAGCGGAGAGGTACTTGTACATGGAGCGGAGATGTACTTGTACAGGGAGCGGAGAGGTACTTGTACATTGAGCGGAGAGGTACTTGTACATGGAGCGGAGAGGTACTTGTACATGGAGCGGAGAGGTACTTGTACATGGAGCGGAGAGGTACTTGTACATTGAGCGGAGAGGTACTTGTACATGGAGCGGAGAGGTACTTGTACATGGAGCGGAGAGGTACTTGTACATGGAGCGGAGAGGTACTTGTACATTGAGCGGAGAGGTACTTGTACATGGAGCTAGGGCTGGGTATCGAGTTTCGATACTTACTTGGCACCGAAATGGAAACATCGATACTAAGGGGTATCGAAGCCTCCCTTGTCAATCGATACCAATTTTCGATACCAAAACAAAACAGCGTCATTGAGCCTATAAGCATGCGACATGCTTGCACGCCGCGCTCTAATACGGCTGGTGATTGGCTGTCATGTAGAGGCATGCAGGAAACGTTACGCCCACTTTAGCCGGTGTGTTTGTTGTGACTGTGAGCCAGGCGTGCGGTGCGGATAGTATACAAGAAGTTAGCCACTCAAGCTACTCCTATGCTGGATTACCATATGGCGAAGATGATGAAAAGCAGGAAAAGAAACAGAAACAACACGGACTGGTTTCCACAGACAAGAGAAATAATTGAGAGGTGGGTCAGCTCAGCTTACCGCAAGTTAGCGGTTATCAGATCCCTCAGTCTGACAAATCCATGCATCTGGCTGTGAGTTGTAGCATTAGATCGTTTAATTAATTGCCGCCGTAACGTTATGCGCAAGCGGGCATTGTGTATTTTTAGCAACTCGTTAACAAACGCTGATGTCATGATAGTTTGTTGAATGTAAATGCGATTCATTTATATTGATTGGCTAGTCAGTGAAGTTGAGCTGTCTCGTCAGATTTGACAAGAATGACGTTCTGTTGCAGCAGTGAGCACACTGATCTGCAACGCTAGCGTTAATGTTTAATTAATTAGCGTTATGTGCAAGCGGGCAGTTATCGCCCATGTATTTTTAGCAACTCGTTAACAAACGCTGATGTCATGATAGTTTGTTGAATATAAATGCGATTCACTTTGTGGCATATAAGGCTATATTGATAGGCTAGTCAATGCTCAACTAGTCTTCCATGCATGAAGTGGAGCCATCTCATCAGTTTGTACAAGAATAGAGTTCTGTTGCATCAGTGAGCATTAAACCCTGATTTGCAACTCTCTGTTTTGCACTGAAAACTATTCCACTGATTTATTTGTTTTAGCTACATTTCTTTCCTTTGTAGTACTCCAATATTTTTTGTAGGGACGGCAATACGTTTAGAGAACTTAAAGTTATGTTAAATACAGTAGGTTTTATTTTTTTCTGCTGTAAAACTTAAGATGGGGGGAAACTAAAGATTTGTAAAATAATTTCAATGTGTAATGCAGTTTTATTTTTGTTAAAATGGATTTTTCTAAAAATTGGTGTCGAAAAAAGTATCGTTCAGGAACCGGTATCGAAATCCAAGTATCGAAACGGTATCGATATCGAAAAATTTTGAACGATACCCAGCCCTACATGGAGCGCAGATGTACTTGTACATTGAGCGGAGAGGTACTGGTACATGGAGCGGAGATGTACTTGTACATTGAGCGGAGAGGTACTTGTACATTGAGCGGAGAGGTACTTGTACATGGAGCGGAGATGTACTTGTACATTGAGCGGAGAGGTACTGGTACATGGAGCGGAGATGTACTTGTACATTGAGCGGAGAGGTACTTGTACATGGAGTGGAGATGTACTTGTACATTGAGCGGAGAGGTACTGGTACATGGAGCGGAGATGTACTTGTACATTGAGCGGAGAGGTACTTGTACATGGAGTGGAGATGTACTTGTACATTGAGCGGAGAGGTACTGGTACATGGAGCGGAGATGTACTTGTACATTGAGCGGAGAGGTACTTGTACATGGAGTGGAGATGTACTTGTACATGGAGCGGAGATGTACTTGTACATTGAGCGGAGAGGTACTTGTACATGGAGCGGAGATGTACTTGTACATGGAGCGGAGAGGTACTTGTACATGGAGCGGAGAGGTACTTGTACATGGAGCGGAGATGTACTTGTACATGGAGCGGAGATGTACTTGTACATGGAGCGGAGAGGTACTTGTACATGGAGCGGAGAGGTACTTATACATTGAGCGGAGACGTACTTGTACATGGAGCGGAGATGTACTTGTACATTGAGCGGAGAGGTACTTGTACATTGAGCGGAGAGGTACTGGTACATGGAGCGGAGATGTACTTGTACATTGAGCGGAGAGGTACTTGTACATGGAGCGGAGAGGTACTTGTACATTGAGCGGAGAGGTACTTGTACATTGAGCGGAGACGTACTTGTACATTGAGCGGAGATGTACTTGTACATTGAGCGGAGATGTACTTGTACATTGAGCGGAGAGGTACTGGTACATGGAGCGGAGAGGTACTTGTACATGGAGCGGAGAGGTATTTGTACATGGAGCGGAGAGGTATTTGTACATGGAGCGGAGAGGTACTTGTACATTGAGCGGAGAGGTACTTGTACATGGAGCGGAGAGGTACTTGTACATGGAGCGGAGAGGTACTTGTACATGTAGCGGAGAGGTGCTTGTACATGGAGCGGAGAGGTACTTGTACATGGAGCGGAGAGGTATTTGTACATGGAGCGGAGAGGTACTTGTACATGGAGCGGAGAGGTACTTGTACATTCAGCGGAGAGGTACTTGTACATTGAGCGGAGAGGTACTTGTAGATGGAGCGGAGAGGTACTGTCGACACTTGTACATTGAGCGGAGAGGTACTTGTACATGGAGCGGAGAGGTACTTGTACATGGAGCGGAGAGGTACTGTCGACACTTGTACATTGAGCGGAGAGGTACTTGTACATGGAGCGGAGAGGTACTTGTACATGGAGCGGAGATGTACTTGTACAGGGAGCGGAGAGGTACTTGTACATTGAGCGGAGAGGTACTTGTACATGGAGCGGAGAGGTACTTGTACATGGAGCGGAGAGGTACTTGTACATGGAGCGGAGAGGTACTTGTACATTGAGCGGAGAGGTACTTGTACATGGAGCGGAGAGGTACTTGTACATGGAGCGGAGAGGTACTTGTACATGGAGCGGAGAGGTACTTGTACATTGAGCGGAGAGGTACTTGTACATGGAGCGGAGAGGTACTTGTACATGGAGCGGAGAGGTACTTGTACATGGAGCGGAGAGGTACTTGTACATGGAGCGGAGAGGTACTTGTACATTGAGCGGAGATGTACTTGTACATGGAGCGGAGATGTACTTGTACATGGATCGGAGAGGTACTTGTACATGAGAGCGGAGAGGTACTGTCGACACTTGTACATTGAGCGTAGAGGTACTGTCGACACTTGTACATTGAGCGGAGAGGTACTTGTACATGGAGCGGAGAGGTACTGTCGACACTTGTACATTGAGCGGAGAGGTACTTGTACATTGAGCGGAGAGGTACTTGTACATGGAGCGCAGAGGTACTTGTACATTGAGCGGAGAGGTACTTGTACATGGAGCGGAGAGGTACTTGTACATGAGAGCGGAGAGGTACTTGTACATGGAGCGGAGAGGTACTTGTACATTGAGCGGAGAGGTACTGTCGACACTTGTACATTCAGCGGAGAGGTACTTGTACATGGAGCGGAGAGGTACTGTCGATACTTGACATTGAGCGGAGAGGTACTTGTACATGGAGCGGAGAGGTACTTGTACATGGAGCGGAGAGGTACTTGTACATGGAGCGGAGAGGTACTTGTACATTGAGCGGAGAGGTACTTGTACATGGAGCGGAGAGGTACTTGTACATTGAGCGGAGAGGTACTTGTACATGGAGCGGAGAGGTACTTGTACATGGAGCGGAGAGGTACTTGTACATGGAGCGGAGAGGTACTTGTACATGGAGCGGAGAGGTACTTGTACATTGAGCGGAGATGTACTTGTACATGGAGCGGAGATGTACTTGTACATGGATCGGAGAGGTACTTGTACATGAGAGCGGAGAGGTACTGTCGACACTTGTACATTGAGCGTAGAGGTACTGTCGACACTTGTACATTGAGCGGAGAGGTACTTGTACATGGAGCGGAGAGGTACTGTCGACACTTGTACATTGAGCGGAGAGGTACTTGTACATTGAGCGGAGAGGTACTTGTACATGGAGCGCAGAGGTACTTGTACATTGAGCGGAGAGGTACTTGTACATGGAGCGGAGAGGTACTTGTACATGAGAGCGGAGAGGTACTTGTACATGGAGCGGAGAGGTACTTGTACATTGAGCGGAGAGGTACTGTCGACACTTGTACATTCAGCGGAGAGGTACTTGTACATGGAGCGGAGAGGTACTGTCGATACTTGACATTGAGCGGAGAGGTACTTGTACATGGAGCGGAGAGGTATTTGTACATTGAGCGGAGAGGTACTTGTACATTGAGCGGAGAGGTACTGTCGACACTTGTACATTCAGCGGAGAGCTACTTGTACATGGAGCGGAGAGGTATTTGTACATTGAGCGGAGAGGTACTTGTACATGGAGCGGAGAGGTACTTGTACATAGAGCGGAGAGGTACTTATACATGGAGCGGAGAGGTATTTGTACATTGAGCGGAGAGGTACTTGTACATGGAGCGGAGAGGTACTTGTACATGAGAGCGGAGAGGTATTTGTACATGGAGCGGAAAGGTACTGTCGACACTTGTACATTGAGCGGAGAGCTACTTGTACATGGAGCGGAGAGGTACTTGTACATGAGAGCGGAGAGGTACTTGTACATGGAGCGGAGAGGTATTTGTACATGGAGCGGAGAGGTACTGTCGACACTTGACATTGAGCGGAGAGGTACTTGTACATGGAGCGGAGAGGTACTTGTACATGAGAGCGGAGAGGTATTTGTACATGGAGCGGAGAGGTACTGTCGACACTTGACATTGAGCGGAGAGGTACTTGTACATGGAGCGGAGAGGTACTTGTACATGGAGCGGAGAGGTACTTGTACATGGACCGGAGAGGTACTTGTACATGGAGCGGAGAGGTACTTGTACATGGAGCGGAGATGTACTTGTACATTGAGCGGAGAGGTACTTGTACATGGAGCAGAGATGTACTTGTACATGGAGCGGAGATGTACTTGTACATTGAGCGGAGAGGTACTTGTACATGGAGCGGAGAGGTACTTGTACATGGAGCGGAGATGTACTTGTACATGGAGCGGAGAGGTACTTGTACATGGAGCGGAGATGTACTTGTACATTGAGCGGAGAGGTACTTGTACATGGAGCAGAGATGTACTTGTACATGGAGCGGAGAGGTACTTGTACATGGAGCGGAGAGGTACTTGTACATGGAGCGGAGAGGTACTTGTACATGGAGCGGAGAGGTACTTGTACATTGAGCGGAGAGGTACTTGTACATTGAGCGGAGAGGTACTTGTACATGGAGCTAGGGCTGGGTATCGAGTTTCGATACTTACTTGGCACCGAAATGGAAACATCGATACTAAGGGGTATCGAAGCCTCCCTTGTCAATCGATACCAATTTTCGATACCAAAACAAAACAGCGTCATTGAGCCTATAAGCATGCGACATGCTTGCACGCCGCGCTCTAATACGGCTGGTGATTGGCTGTCATGTAGAGGCATGCAGGAAACGTTACGCCCACTTTAGCCGGTGTGTTTGTTGTGACTGTGAGCCAGGCGTGCGGTGCGGATAGTATACAAGAAGTTAGCCACTCAAGCTACTCCTATGCTGGATTACCATATGGCGAAGATGATGAAAAGCAGGAAAAGAAACAGAAACAACACGGACTGGTTTCCACAGACAAGAGAAATAATTGAGAGGTGGGTCAGCTCAGCTTACCGCAAGTTAGCGGTTATCAGATCCCTCAGTCTGACAAATCCATGCATCTGGCTGTGAGTTGTAGCATTAGATCGTTTAATTAATTGCCGCCGTAACGTTATGCGCAAGCGGGCATTGTGTATTTTTAGCAACTCGTTAACAAACGCTGATGTCATGATAGTTTGTTGAATGTAAATGCGATTAATTTATATTGATTGGCTAGTCAGTGAAGTTGAGCTGTCTCGTCAGATTTGACAAGAATGACGTTCTGTTGCAGCAGTGAGCACACTGATCTGCAACGCTAGCGTTAATGTTTAATTAATTAGCGTTATGTGCAAGCGGGCAGTTATCGCCCATGTATTTTTAGCAACTCGTTAACAAACGCTGATGTCATGATAGTTTGTTGAATATAAATGCGATTCACTTTGTGGCATATAAGGCTATATTGATAGGCTAGTCAATGCTCAACTAGTCTTCCATGCATGAAGTGGAGCCATCTCATCAGTTTGTACAAGAATAGAGTTCTGTTGCATCAGTGAGCATTAAACCCTGATTTGCAACTCTCTGTTTTGCACTGAAAACTATTCCACTGATTTATTTGTTTTAGCTACATTTCTTTCCTTTGTAGTACTCCAATATTTTTTGTAGGGACGGCAATACGTTTAGAGAACTTAAAGTTATGTTAAATACAGTAGGTTTTATTTTTTTCTGCTGTAAAACTTAAGATGGGGGGAAACTAAAGATTTGTAAAATAATTTCAATGTGTAATGCAGTTTTATTTTTGTTAAAATGGATTTTTCTAAAAATTGGTATCGAAAAAAGTATCGTTCAGGAACCGGTATCGAAATCCAAGTATCGAAACGGTATCGATATCGAAAAATTTTGAACGATACCCAGCCCTACATGGAGCGCAGATGTACTTGTACATTGAGCGGAGAGGTACTTGTACATGGAGTGGAGATGTACTTGTACATTGAGCGGAGAGGTACTGGTACATGGAGCGGAGATGTACTTGTACATTGAGCGGAGAGGTACTTGTACATGGAGTGGAGATGTACTTGTACATTGAGCGGAGAGGTACTGGTACATGGAGCGGAGATGTACTTGTACATTGAGCGGAGAGGTACTTGTACATGGAGTGGAGATGTACTTGTACATGGAGCGGAGATGTACTTGTACATTGAGCGGAGAGGTACTTGTACATGGAGCGGAGATGTACTTGTACATGGAGCGGAGAGGTACTTGTACATGGAGCGGAGATGTACTTGTACATTGAGCGGAGAGGTACTTGTACATGGAGCGGAGAGGTACTTGTACATGGAGCGGAGATGTACTTGTACATGGAGCGGAGAGGTACTTGTACATGGAGCGGAGATGTACTTGTACATTGAGCGGAGAGGTACTTGTACATGGAGCAGAGATGTACTTGTACATGGAGCGGAGAGGTACTTGTACATGGAGCGGAGAGGTACTTGTACATGGAGCGGAGAGGTACTGGTACATGGAGCGGAGATGTACTTGTACATTGAGCGGAGAGGTACTTGTACATGGAGTGGAGATGTACTTGTACATTGAGCGGAGAGGTACTGGTACATGGAGCGGAGATGTACTTGTACATTGAGCGGAGAGGTACTTGTACATGGAGTGGAGATGTACTTGTACATTGAGCGGAGAGGTACTGGTACATGGAGCGGAGATGTACTTGTACATTGAGCGGAGAGGTACTTGTACATGGAGTGGAGATGTACTTGTACATGGAGCGGAGATGTACTTGTACATTGAGCGGAGAGGTACTTGTACATGGAGCGGAGATGTACTTGTACATGGAGCGGAGAGGTACTTGTACATGGAGCGGAGATGTACTTGTACATTGAGCGGAGAGGTACTTGTACATGGAGCGGAGAGGTACTTGTACATGGAGCGGAGATGTACTTGTACATGGAGCGGAGAGGTACTTGTACATGGAGCGGAGATGTACTTGTACATTGAGCGGAGAGGTACTTGTACATGGAGCAGAGATGTACTTGTACATGGAGCGGAGAGGTACTTGTACATGGAGCGGAGAGGTACTTGTACATGGAGCGGAGAGGTACTTGTACATGGAGCGGAGAGGTACTTGTACATTGAGCGGAGAGGTACTTGTACATTGAGCGGAGAGGTACTTGTACATGGAGCTAGGGCTGGGTATCGAGTTTCGATACTTACTTGGCACCGAAATGGAAACATCGATACTAAGGGGTATCGAAGCCTCCCTTGTCAATCGATACCAATTTTCGATACCAAAACAAAACAGCGTCATTGAGCCTATAAGCATGCGACATGCTTGCACGCCGCGCTCTAATACGGCTGGTGATTGGCTGTCATGTAGAGGCATGCAGGAAACGTTACGCCCACTTTAGCCGGTGTGTTTGTTGTGACTGTGAGCCAGGCGTGCGGTGCGGATAGTATACAAGAAGTTAGCCACTCAAGCTACTCCTATCCTGGATTACCATATGGCGAAGATGATGAAAAGCAGGAAAAGAAACAGAAACAACACGGACTGGTTTCCACAGACAAGAGAAATAATTGAGAGGTGGGTCAGCTCAGCTCACCGCAAGTTAGCGGTTATCAGATCCCTCAGTCTGACAAATCCATGCATCTGGCTGTGAGTTGTAGCATTAGATCGTTTAATTAATTGCCGCCGTAACGTTATGCGCAAGCGGGCATTGTGTATTTTTAGCAACTCGTTAACAAACGCTGATGTCATGATAGTTTGTTGAATGTAAATGCGATTCATTTATATTGATTGGCTAGTCAGTGAAGTTGAGCTGTCTCGTCAGATTTGACAAGAATGACGTTCTGTTGCAGCAGTGAGCACACTGATCTGCAACGCTAGCGTTAATGTTTAATTAATTAGCGTTATGTGCAAGCGGGCAGTTATCGCCCATGTATTTTTAGCAACTCGTTAACAAACGCTGATGTCATGATAGTTTGTTGAATATAAATGCGATTCACTTTGTGGCATATAAGGCTATATTGATAGGCTAGTCAATGCTCAACTAGTCTTCCATGCATGAAGTGGAGCCATCTCATCAGTTTGTACAAGAATAGAGTTCTGTTGCATCAGTGAGCATTAAACCCTGATTTGCAACTCTCTGTTTTGCACTGAAAACTATTCCACTGATTTATTTGTTTTAGCTACATTTCTTTCCTTTGTAGTACTCCAATATTTTTTGTAGGGACGGCAATACGTTTAGAGAACTTAAAGTTATGTTAAATACAGTAGGTTTTATTTTTTTCTGCTGTAAAACTTAAGATGGGGGGAAACTAAAGATTTGTAAAATAATTTCAATGTGTAATGCAGTTTTATTTTTGTTAAAATGGATTTTTCTAAAAATTGGTATCGAAAAAAGTATCGTTCAGGAACCGGTATCGAAATCCAAGTATCGAAACGGTATCGATATCGAAAAATTTTGAACGATACCCAGCCCTACATGGAGCGCAGATGTACTTGTACAGTGAGCGGAGAGGTACTGGTACATGGAGCGGAGATGTACTTGTACATTGAGCGGAGAGGTACTTGTACATTGAGCGGAGAGGTACTTGTACATGGAGCGGAGATGTACTTGTACATTGAGCGGAGAGGTACTGGTACATGGAGCGGAGATGTACTTGTACATTGAGCGGAGAGGTACTTGTACATGGAGTGGAGATGTACTTGTACATTGAGCGGAGAGGTACTGGTACATGGAGCGGAGATGTACTTGTACATTGAGCGGAGAGGTACTTGTACATGGAGTGGAGATGTACTTGTACATTGAGCGGAGAGGTACTGGTACATGGAGCGGAGATGTACTTGTACATTGAGCGGAGAGGTACTTGTACATGGAGTGGAGATGTACTTGTACATGGAGCGGAGATGTACTTGTACATTGAGCGGAGAGGTACTTGTACATGGAGCGGAGATGTACTTGTACATGGAGCGGAGAGGTACTTGTACATGGAGCGGAGAGGTACTTGTACATGGAGCGGAGATGTACTTGTACATGGAGCGGAGATGTACTTGTACATGGAGCGGAGAGGTACTTGTACATGGAGCGGAGAGGTACTTATACATTGAGCGGAGACGTACTTGTACATGGAGCGGAGATGTACTTGTACATTGAGCGGAGAGGTACTTGTACATTGAGCGGAGAGGTACTGGTACATGGAGCGGAGATGTACTTGTACATTGAGCGGAGAGGTACTTGTACATGGAGCGGAGAGGTACTTGTACATTGAGCGGAGAGGTACTTGTACATTGAGCGGAGACGTACTTGTACATTGAGCGGAGATGTACTTGTACATTGAGCGGAGATGTACTTGTACATTGAGCGGAGAGGTACTGGTACATGGAGCGGAGAGGTACTTGTACATGGAGCGGAGAGGTATTTGTACATGGAGCGGAGAGGTATTTGTACATGGAGCGGAGAGGTACTTGTACATTGAGCGGAGAGGTACTTGTACATGGAGCGGAGAGGTACTTGTACATGGAGCGGAGAGGTACTTGTACATGTAGCGGAGAGGTGCTTGTACATGGAGCGGAGAGGTACTTGTACATGGAGCGGAGAGGTATTTGTACATGGAGCGGAGAGGTACTTGTACATGGAGCGGAGAGGTACTTGTACATTCAGCGGAGAGGTACTTGTACATTGAGCGGAGAGGTACTTGTAGATGGAGCGGAGAGGTACTGTCGACACTTGTACATTGAGCGGAGAGGTACTTGTACATGGAGCGGAGAGGTACTTGTACATGGAGCGGAGAGGTACTGTCGACACTTGTACATTGAGCGGAGAGGTACTTGTACATGGAGCGGAGAGGTACTTGTACATGGAGCGGAGATGTACTTGTACATGGAGCGGAGAGGTACTTGTACATTGAGCGGAGAGGTACTTGTACATGGAGCGGAGAGGTACTTGTACATGGAGCGGAGAGGTACTTGTACATGGAGCGGAGAGGTACTTGTACATTGAGCGGAGAGGTACTTGTACATGGAGCGGAGAGGTACTTGTACATGGAGCGGAGAGGTACTTGTACATGGAGCGGAGAGGTACTTGTACATTGAGCGGAGAGGTACTTGTACATGGAGCGGAGAGGTACTTGTACATGGAGCGGAGAGGTACTTGTACATGGAGCGGAGAGGTACTTGTACATGGAGCGGAGAGGTACTTGTACATTGAGCGGAGATGTACTTGTACATGGAGCGGAGATGTACTTGTACATGGATCGGAGAGGTACTTGTACATGAGAGCGGAGAGGTACTGTCGACACTTGTACATTGAGCGTAGAGGTACTGTCGACACTTGTACATTGAGCGGAGAGGTACTTGTACATGGAGCGGAGAGGTACTGTCGACACTTGTACATTGAGCGGAGAGGTACTTGTACATTGAGCGGAGAGGTACTTGTACATGGAGCGCAGAGGTACTTGTACATTGAGCGGAGAGGTACTTGTACATGGAGCGGAGAGGTACTTGTACATGAGAGCGGAGAGGTACTTGTACATGGAGCGGAGAGGTACTTGTACATTGAGCGGAGAGGTACTGTCGACACTTGTACATTCAGCGGAGAGGTACTTGTACATGGAGCGGAGAGGTACTGTCGATACTTGACATTGAGCGGAGAGGTACTTGTACATGGAGCGGAGAGGTACTTGTACATGGAGCGGAGAGGTACTTGTACATGGAGCGGAGAGGTACTTGTACATTGAGCGGAGAGGTACTTGTACATGGAGCGGAGAGGTACTTGTACATTGAGCGGAGAGGTACTTGTACATGGAGCGGAGAGGTACTTGTACATGGAGCGGAGAGGTACTTGTACATGGAGCGGAGAGGTACTTGTACATGGAGCGGAGAGGTACTTGTACATTGAGCGGAGATGTACTTGTACATGGAGCGGAGATGTACTTGTACATGGATCGGAGAGGTACTTGTACATGAGAGCGGAGAGGTACTGTCGACACTTGTACATTGAGCGTAGAGGTACTGTCGACACTTGTACATTGAGCGGAGAGGTACTTGTACATGGAGCGGAGAGGTACTGTCGACACTTGTACATTGAGCGGAGAGGTACTTGTACATTGAGCGGAGAGGTACTTGTACATGGAGCGCAGAGGTACTTGTACATTGAGCGGAGAGGTACTTGTACATGGAGCGGAGAGGTACTTGTACATGAGAGCGGAGAGGTACTTGTACATGGAGCGGAGAGGTACTTGTACATTGAGCGGAGAGGTACTGTCGACACTTGTACATTCAGCGGAGAGGTACTTGTACATGGAGCGGAGAGGTACTGTCGATACTTGACATTGAGCGGAGAGGTACTTGTACATGGAGCGGAGAGGTATTTGTACATTGAGCGGAGAGGTACTTGTACATTGAGCGGAGAGGTACTGTCGACACTTGTACATTCAGCGGAGAGCTACTTGTACATGGAGCGGAGAGGTATTTGTACATTGAGCGGAGAGGTACTTGTACATGGAGCGGAGAGGTACTTGTACATAGAGCGGAGAGGTACTTATACATGGAGCGGAGAGGTATTTGTACATTGAGCGGAGAGCTACTTGTACATGGAGCGGAGAGGTACTTGTACATGAGAGCGGAGAGGTATTTGTACATGGAGCGGAAAGGTACTGTCGACACTTGTACATTGAGCGGAGAGCTACTTGTACATGGAGCGGAGAGGTACTTGTACATGAGAGCGGAGAGGTACTTGTACATGGAGCGGAGAGGTATTTGTACATGGAGCGGAGAGGTACTGTCGACACTTGACATTGAGCGGAGAGGTACTTGTACATGGAGCGGATAGGTACTTGTACATGAGAGCGGAGAGGTATTTGTACATGGAGCGGAGAGGTACTGTCGACACTTGACATTGAGCGGAGAGGTACTTGTACATGGAGCGGAGAGGTACTTGTACATGGAGCGGAGAGGTACTTGTACATGGACCGGAGAGGTACTTGTACATGGAGCGGAGAGGTACTTGTACATGGAGCGGAGATGTACTTGTACATTGAGCGGAGAGGTACTTGTACATGGAGCAGAGATGTACTTGTACATGGAGCGGAGATGTACTTGTACATTGAGCGGAGAGGTACTTGTACATGGAGCGGAGAGGTACTTGTACATGGAGCGGAGATGTACTTGTACATGGAGCGGAGAGGTACTTGTACATGGAGCGGAGATGTACTTGTACATTGAGCGGAGAGGTACTTGTACATGGAGCAGAGATGTACTTGTACATGGAGCGGAGAGGTACTTGTACATGGAGCGGAGAGGTACTTGTACATGGAGCGGAGAGGTACTTGTACATGGAGCGGAGAGGTACTTGTACATTGAGCGGAGAGGTACTTGTACATTGAGCGGAGAGGTACTTGTACATGGAGCTAGGGCTGGGTATCGAGTTTCGATACTTACTTGGCACCGAAATGGAAACATCGATACTAAGGGGTATCGAAGCCTCCCTTGTCAATCGATACCAATTTTCGATACCAAAACAAAACAGCGTCATTGAGCCTATAAGCATGCGACATGCTTGCACGCCGCGCTCTAATACGGCTGGTGATTGGCTGTCATGTAGAGGCATGCAGGAAACGTTACGCCCACTTTAGCCGGTGTGTTTGTTGTGACTGTGAGCCAGGCGTGCGGTGCGGATAGTATACAAGAAGTTAGCCACTCAAGCTACTCCTATGCTGGATTACCATATGGCGAAGATGATGAAAAGCAGGAAAAGAAACAGAAACAACACGGACTGGTTTCCACAGACAAGAGAAATAATTGAGAGGTGGGTCAGCTCAGCTTACCGCAAGTTAGCGGTTATCAGATCCCTCAGTCTGACAAATCCATGCATCTGGCTGTGAGTTGTAGCATTAGATCGTTTAATTAATTGCCGCCGTAACGTTATGCGCAAGCGGGCATTGTGTATTTTTAGCAACTCGTTAACAAACGCTGATGTCATGATAGTTTGTTGAATGTAAATGCGATTCATTTATATTGATTGGCTAGTCAGTGAAGTTGAGCTGTCTCGTCAGATTTGACAAGAATGACGTTCTGTTGCAGCAGTGAGCACACTGATCTGCAACGCTAGCGTTAATGTTTAATTAATTAGCGTTATGTGCAAGCGGGCAGTTATCGCCCATGTATTTTTAGCAACTCGTTAACAAACGCTGATGTCATGATAGTTTGTTGAATATAAATGCGATTCACTTTGTGGCATATAAGGCTATATTGATAGGCTAGTCAATGCTCAACTAGTCTTCCATGCATGAAGTGGAGCCATCTCATCAGTTTGTACAAGAATAGAGTTCTGTTGCATCAGTGAGCATTAAACCCTGATTTGCAACTCTCTGTTTTGCACTGAAAACTATTCCACTGATTTATTTGTTTTAGCTACATTTCTTTCCTTTGTAGTACTCCAATATTTTTTGTAGGGACGGCAATACGTTTAGAGAACTTAAAGTTATGTTAAATACAGTAGGTTTTATTTTTTTCTGCTGTAAAACTTAAGATGGGGGGAAACTAAAGATTTGTAAAATAATTTCAATGTGTAATGCAGTTTTATTTTTGTTAAAATGGATTTTTCTAAAAATTGGTATCGAAAAAAGTATCGTTCAGGAACCGGTATCGAAATCCAAGTATCGAAACGGTATCGATATCGAAAAATTTTGAACGATACCCAGCCCTACATGGAGCGCAGATGTACTTGTACATTGAGCGGAGAGGTACTGGTACATGGAGCGGAGATGTACTTGTACATTGAGCGGAGAGGTACTTGTACATTGAGCGGAGAGGTACTTGTACATGGAGCGGAGATGTACTTGTACATTGAGCGGAGAGGTACTGGTACATGGAGCGGAGATGTACTTGTACATTGAGCGGAGAGGTACTTGTACATGGAGTGGAGATGTACTTGTACATTGAGCGGAGAGGTACTGGTACATGGAGCGGAGATGTACTTGTACATTGAGCGGAGAGGTACTTGTACATGGAGTGGAGATGTACTTGTACATTGAGCGGAGAGGTACTGGTACATGGAGCGGAGATGTACTTGTACATTGAGCGGAGAGGTACTTGTACATGGAGTGGAGATGTACTTGTACATGGAGCGGAGATGTACTTGTACATTGAGCGGAGAGGTACTTGTACATGGAGCGGAGATGTACTTGTACATGGAGCGGAGAGGTACTTGTACATGGAGCGGAGAGGTACTTGTACATGGAGCGGAGATGTACTTGTACATGGAGCGGAGATGTACTTGTACATGGAGCGGAGAGGTACTTGTACATGGAGCGGAGAGGTACTTATACATTGAGCGGAGACGTACTTGTACATGGAGCGGAGATGTACTTGTACATTGAGCGGAGAGGTACTTGTACATTGAGCGGAGAGGTACTGGTACATGGAGCGGAGATGTACTTGTACATTGAGCGGAGAGGTACTTGTACATGGAGCGGAGAGGTACTTGTACATTGAGCGGAGAGGTACTTGTACATTGAGCGGAGACGTACTTGTACATTGAGCGGAGATGTACTTGTACATTGAGCGGAGATGTACTTGTACATTGAGCGGAGAGGTACTGGTACATGGAGCGGAGAGGTACTTGTACATGGAGCGGAGAGGTATTTGCACATGGAGCGGAGAGGTATTTGTACATGGAGCGGAGAGGTACTTGTACATTGAGCGGAGAGGTACTTGTACATGGAGCGGAGAGGTACTTGTACATGGAGCGGAGAGGTACTTGTACATGTAGCGGAGAGGTGCTTGTACATGGAGCGGAGAGGTACTTGTAGATGGAGCGGAGAGGTACTGTCGACACTTGTACATTGAGCGGAGAGGTACTTGTACATGGAGCGGAGAGGTACTTGTACATGGAGCGGAGAGGTACTGTCGACACTTGTACATTGAGCGGAGAGGTACTTGTACATGGAGCGGAGAGGTACTTGTACATGGAGCGGAGATGTACTTGTACAGGGAGCGGAGAGGTACTTGTACATTGAGCGGAGAGGTACTTGTACATGGAGCGGAGAGGTACTTGTACATGGAGCGGAGAGGTACTTGTACATGGAGCGGAGAGGTACTTGTACATTGAGCGGAGAGGTACTTGTACATGGAGCGGAGAGGTACTTGTACATGGAGCGGAGAGGTACTTGTACATGGAGCGGAGAGGTACTTGTACATTGAGCGGAGAGGTACTTGTACATGGAGCGGAGAGGTACTTGTACATGGAGCGGAGAGGTACTTGTACATGGAGCGGAGAGGTACTTGTACATGGAGCGGAGATGTACTTGTACATTGAGCGGAGATGTACTTGTACATGGAGCGGAGATGTACTTGTACATGGATCGGAGAGGTACTTGTACATGAGAGCGGAGAGGTACTGTCGACACTTGTACATTGAGCGTAGAGGTACTGTCGACACTTGTACATTGAGCGGAGAGGTACTTGTACATGGAGCGGAGAGGTACAGTACCATGTACAAGTAACATGGAGCGGAGATGTACTTGTACATGGAGCGGAGAGGTACTTGTACATGGAGCGGAGATGTACTTGTACATTGAGCGGAGAGGTACTTGTACATGGAGCAGAGATGTACTTGTACATGGAGCAGAGAGGTACTTGTACATGGAGCGGAGAGGTACTTGTACATGGAGCGGAGAGGTACTGGTACATGGAGCGGAGATGTACTTGTACATTGAGCGGAGAGGTACTTGTACATGGAGTGGAGATGTACTTGTACATTGAGCGGAGAGGTACTGGTACATGGAGCGGAGATGTACTTGTACATTGAGCGGAGAGGTACTTGTACATGGAGTGGAGATGTACTTGTACATTGAGCGGAGAGGTACTGGTACATGGAGCGGAGATGTACTTGTACATTGAGCGGAGAGGTACTTGTACATGGAGTGGAGATGTACTTGTACATGGAGCGGAGATGTACTTGTACATTGAGCGGAGAGGTACTTGTACATGGAGCGGAGATGTACTTGTACATGGAGCGGAGAGGTACTTGTACATGGAGCGGAGATGTACTTGTACATTGAGCGGAGAGGTACTTGTACATGGAGCGGAGAGGTACTTGTACATGGAGCGGAGATGTACTTGTACATGGAGCGGAGAGGTACTTGTACATGGAGCGGAGATGTACTTGTACATTGAGCGGAGAGGTACTTGTACATGGAGCAGAGATGTACTTGTACATGGAGCGGAGAGGTACTTGTACATGGAGCGGAGAGGTACTTGTACATGGAGCGGAGAGGTACTTGTACATGGAGCGGAGAGGTACTTGTACATTGAGCGGAGAGGTACTTGTACATTGAGCGGAGAGGTACTTGTACATGGAGCTAGGGCTGGGTATCGAGTTTCGATACTTACTTGGCACCGAAATGGAAACATCGATACTAAGGGGTATCGAAGCCTCCCTTGTCAATCGATACCAATTTTCGATACCAAAACAAAACAGCGTCATTGAGCCTATAAGCATGCGACATGCTTGCACGCCGCGCTCTAATACGGCTGGTGATTGGCTGTCATGTAGAGGCATGCAGGAAACGTTACGCCCACTTTAGCCGGTGTGTTTGTTGTGACTGTGAGCCAGGCGTGCGGTGCGGATAGTATACAAGAAGTTAGCCACTCAAGCTACTCCTATCCTGGATTACCATATGGCGAAGATGATGAAAAGCAGGAAAAGAAACAGAAACAACACGGACTGGTTTCCACAGACAAGAGAAATAATTGAGAGGTGGGTCAGCTCAGCTTACCGCAAGTTAGCGGTTATCAGATCCCTCAGTCTGACAAATCCATGCATCTGGCTGTGAGTTGTAGCATTAGATCGTTTAATTAATTGCCGCCGTAACGTTATGCGCAAGCGGGCATTGTGTATTTTTAGCAACTCGTTAACAAACGCTGATGTCATGATAGTTTGTTGAATGTAAATGCGATTCATTTATATTGATTGGCTAGTCAGTGAAGTTGAGCTGTCTCGTCAGATTTGACAAGAATGACGTTCTGTTGCAGCAGTGAGCACACTGATCTGCAACGCTAGCGTTAATGTTTAATTAATTAGCGTTATGTGCAAGCGGGCAGTTATCGCCCATGTATTTTTAGCAACTCGTTAACAAACGCTGATGTCATGATAGTTTGTTGAATATAAATGCGATTCACTTTGTGGCATATAAGGCTATATTGATAGGCTAGTCAATGCTCAACTAGTCTTCCATGCATGAAGTGGAGCCATCTCATCAGTTTGTACAAGAATAGAGTTCTGTTGCATCAGTGAGCATTAAACCCTGATTTGCAACTCTCTGTTTTGCACTGAAAACTATTCCACTGATTTATTTGTTTTAGCTACATTTCTTTCCTTTGTAGTACTCCAATATTTTTTGTAGGGACGGCAATACGTTTAGAGAACTTAAAGTTATGTTAAATACAGTAGGTTTTATTTTTTTCTGCTGTAAAACTTAAGATGGGGGGAAACTAAAGATTTGTAAAATAATTTCAATGTGTAATGCAGTTTTATTTTTGTTAAAATGGATTTTTCTAAAAATTGGTATCGAAAAAAGTATCGTTCAGGAACCGGTATCGAAATCCAAGTATCGAAACGGTATCGATATCGAAAAATTTTGAACGATACCCAGCCCTACATGGAGCGCAGATGTACTTGTACATTGAGCGGAGAGGTACTGGTACATGGAGCGGAGATGTACTTGTACATTGAGCGGAGAGGTACTTGTACATTGAGCGGAGAGGTACTTGTACATGGAGCGGAGATGTACTTGTACATTGAGCGGAGAGGTACTGGTACATGGAGCGGAGATGTACTTGTACATTGAGCGGAGAGGTACTTGTACATGGAGTGGAGATGTACTTGTACATTGAGCGGAGAGGTACTGGTACATGGAGCGGAGATGTACTTGTACATTGAGCGGAGAGGTACTTGTACATGGAGTGGAGATGTACTTGTACATTGAGCGGAGAGGTACTGGTACATGGAGCGGAGATGTACTTGTACATTGAGCGGAGAGGTACTTGTACATGGAGTGGAGATGTACTTGTACATGGAGCGGAGATGTACTTGTACATTGAGCGGAGAGGTACTTGTACATGGAGCGGAGATGTACTTGTACATGGAGCGGAGAGGTACTTGTACATGGAGCGGAGAGGTACTTGTACATGGAGCGGAGATGTACTTGTACATGGAGCGGAGATGTACTTGTACATGGAGCGGAGAGGTACTTGTACATGGAGCGGAGAGGTACTTATACATTGAGCGGAGACGTACTTGTACATGGAGCGGAGATGTACTTGTACATTGAGCGGAGAGGTACTTGTACATTGAGCGGAGAGGTACTGGTACATGGAGCGGAGATGTACTTGTACATTGAGCGGAGAGGTACTTGTACATGGAGCGGAGAGGTACTTGTACATTGAGCGGAGAGGTACTTGTACATTGAGCGGAGACGTACTTGTACATTGAGCGGAGATGTACTTGTACATTGAGCGGAGATGTACTTGTACATTGAGCGGAGAGGTACTGGTACATGGAGCGGAGAGGTACTTGTACATGGAGCGGAGAGGTATTTGTACATGGAGCGGAGAGGTATTTGTACATGGAGCGGAGAGGTACTTGTACATTGAGCGGAGAGGTACTTGTACATGGAGCGGAGAGGTACTTGTACATGGAGCGGAGAGGTACTTGTACATGTAGCGGAGAGGTGCTTGTACATGGAGCGGAGAGGTACTTGTAGATGGAGCGGAGAGGTACTGTCGACACTTGTACATTGAGCGGAGAGGTACTTGTACATGGAGCGGAGAGGTACTTGTACATGGAGCGGAGAGGTACTGTCGACACTTGTACATTGAGCGGAGAGGTACTTGTACATGGAGCGGAGAGGTACTTGTACATGGAGCGGAGATGTACTTGTACAGGGAGCGGAGAGGTACTTGTACATTGAGCGGAGAGGTACTTGTACATGGAGCGGAGAGGTACTTGTACATGGAGCGGAGAGGTACTTGTACATGGAGCGGAGAGGTACTTGTACATTGAGCGGAGAGGTACTTGTACATGGAGCGGAGAGGTACTTGTACATGGAGCGGAGAGGTACTTGTACATGGAGCGGAGAGGTACTTGTACATTGAGCGGAGAGGTACTTGTACATGGAGCGGAGAGGTACTTGTACATGGAGCGGAGAGGTACTTGTACATGGAGCGGAGAGGTACTTGTACATGGAGCGGAGATGTACTTGTACATTGAGCGGAGATGTACTTGTACATGGAGCGGATATGTACTTGTACATGGATCGGAGAGGTACTTGTACATGAGAGCGGAGAGGTACTGTCGACACTTGTACATTGAGCGTAGAGGTACTGTCGACACTTGTACATTGAGCGGAGAGGTACTTGTACATGGAGCGGAGAGGTACAGTACCATGTACAAGTAACATGGAGCGGAGATGTACTTGTACATGGAGCGGAGAGGTACTTGTACATGGAGCGGAGATGTACTTGTACATTGAGCGGAGAGGTACTTGTACATGGAGCAGAGATGTACTTGTAGATGGAGCGGAGAGGTACTTGTACATGGAGCGGAGAGGTACTTGTACATGGAGCGGAGAGGTACTGGTACATGGAGCGGAGATGTACTTGTACATTGAGCGGAGAGGTACTTGTACATGGAGTGGAGATGTACTTGTACATTGAGCGGAGAGGTACTGGTACATGGAGCGGAGATGTACTTGTACATTGAGCGGAGAGGTACTTGTACATGGAGTGGAGATGTACTTGTACATTGAGCGGAGAGGTACTGGTACATGGAGCGGAGATGTACTTGTACATTGAGCGGAGAGGTACTTGTACATGGAGTGGAGATGTACTTGTACATGGAGCGGAGATGTACTTGTACATTGAGCGGAGAGGTACTTGTACATGGAGCGGAGATGTACTTGTACATGGAGCGGAGAGGTACTTGTACATGGAGCGGAGATGTACTTGTACATTGAGCGGAGAGGTACTTGTACATGGAGCGGAGAGGTACTTGTACATGGAGCGGAGATGTACTTGTACATGGAGCGGAGAGGTACTTGTACATGGAGCGGAGATGTACTTGTACATTGAGCGGAGAGGTACTTGTACATGGAGCAGAGATGTACTTGTACATGGAGCGGAGAGGTACTTGTACATGGAGCGGAGAGGTACTTGTACATGGAGCGGAGAGGTACTTGTACATGGAGCGGAGAGGTACTTGTACATTGAGCGGAGAGGTACTTGTACATTGAGCGGAGAGGTACTTGTACATGGAGCTAGGGCTGGGTATCGAGTTTCGATACTTACTTGGCACCGAAATGGAAACATCGATACTAAGGGGTATCGAAGCCTCCCTTGTCAATCGATACCAATTTTCGATACCAAAACAAAACAGCGTCATTGAGCCTATAAGCATGCGACATGCTTGCACGCCGCGCTCTAATACGGCTGGTGATTGGCTGTCATGTAGAGGCATGCTGGAAACGTTACGCCCACTTTAGCCGGTGTGTTTGTTGTGACTGTGAGCCAGGCGTGCGGTGCGGATAGTATACAAGAAGTTAGCCACTCAAGCTACTCCTATCCTGGATTACCATATGGCGAAGATGATGAAAAGCAGGAAAAGAAACAGAAACAACACGGACTGGTTTCCACAGACAAGAGAAATAATTGAGAGGTGGGTCAGCTCAGCTTACCGCAAGTTAGCGGTTATCAGATCCCTCAGTCTGACAAATCCATGCATCTGGCTGTGAGTTGTAGCATTAGATCGTTTAATTAATTGCCGCCGTAACGTTATGCGCAAGCGGGCATTGTGTATTTTTAGCAACTCGTTAACAAACGCTGATGTCATGATAGTTTGTTGAATGTAAATGCGATTCATTTATATTGATTGGCTAGTCAGTGAAGTTGAGCTGTCTCGTCAGATTTGACAAGAATGACGTTCTGTTGCAGCAGTGAGCACACTGATCTGCAACGCTAGCGTTAATGTTTAATTAATTAGCGTTATGTGCAAGCGGGCAGTTATCGCCCATGTATTTTTAGCAACTCGTTAACAAACGCTGATGTCATGATAGTTTGTTGAATATAAATGCGATTCACTTTGTGGCATATAAGGCTATATTGATAGGCTAGTCAATGCTCAACTAGTCTTCCATGCATGAAGTGGAGCCATCTCATCAGTTTGTACAAGAATAGAGTTCTGTTGCATCAGTGAGCATTAAACCCTGATTTGCAACTCTCTGTTTTGCACTGAAAACTATTCCACTGATTTATTTGTTTTAGCTACATTTCTTTCCTTTGTAGTACTCCAATATTTTTTGTAGGGACGGCAATACGTTTAGAGAACTTAAAGTTATGTTAAATACAGTAGGTTTTATTTTTTTCTGCTGTAAAACTTAAGATGGGGGGAAACTAAAGATTTGTAAAATAATTTCAATGTGTAATGCAGTTTTATTTTTGTTAAAATGGATTTTTCTAAAAATTGGTATCGAAAAAAGTATCGTTCAGGAACCGGTATCGAAATCCAAGTATCGAAACGGTATCGATATCGAAAAATTTTGAACGATACCCAGCCCTACATGGAGCGCAGATGTACTTGTACATTGAGCGGAGAGGTACTGGTACATGGAGCGGAGATGTACTTGTACATTGAGCGGAGAGGTACTTGTACATTGAGCGGAGAGGTACTTGTACATGGAGCGGAGATGTACTTGTACATTGAGCGGAGAGGTACTGGTACATGGAGCGGAGATGTACTTGTACATTGAGCGGAGAGGTACTTGTACATGGAGTGGAGATGTACTTGTACATTGAGCGGAGAGGTACTGGTACATGGAGCGGAGATGTACTTGTACATTGAGCGGAGAGGTACTTGTACATGGAGTGGAGATGTACTTGTACATTGAGCGGAGAGGTACTGGTACATGGAGCGGAGATGTACTTGTACATTGAGCGGAGAGGTACTTGTACATGGAGTGGAGATGTACTTGTACATGGAGCGGAGATGTACTTGTACATTGAGCGGAGAGGTACTTGTACATGGAGCGGAGATGTACTTGTACATGGAGTGGAGAGGTACTTGTACATGGAGCGGAGAGGTACTTGTACATGGAGCGGAGATGTACTTGTACATGGAGCGGAGATGTACTTGTACATGGAGCGGAGAGGTACTTGTACATGGAGCGGAGAGGTACTTATACATTGAGCGGAGACGTACTTGTACATGGAGCGGAGATGTACTTGTACATTGAGCGGAGAGGTACTTGTACATTGAGCGGAGAGGTACTGGTACATGGAGCGGAGATGTACTTGTACATTGAGCGGAGAGGTACTTGTACATGGAGCGGAGAGGTACTTGTACATTGAGCGGAGAGGTACTTGTACATTGAGCGGAGACGTACTTGTACATTGAGCGGAGATGTACTTGTACATTGAGCGGAGATGTACTTGTACATTGAGCGGAGAGGTACTGGTACATGGAGCGGAGAGGTACTTGTACATGGAGCGGAGAGGTATTTGTACATGGAGCGGAGAGGTATTTGTACATGGAGCGGAGAGGTACTTGTACATTGAGCGGAGAGGTACTTGTACATGGAGCGGAGAGGTACTTGTACATGGAGCGGAGAGGTACTTGTACATGTAGCGGAGAGGTGCTTGTACATGGAGCGGAGAGGTACTTGTAGATGGAGCGGAGAGGTACTGTCGACACTTGTACATTGAGCGGAGAGGTACTTGTACATGGAGCGGAGAGGTACTTGTACATGGAGCGGAGAGGTACTGTCGACACTTGTACATTGAGCGGAGAGGTACTTGTACATGGAGCGGAGAGGTACTTGTACATGGAGCGGAGATGTACTTGTACAGGGAGCGGAGAGGTACTTGTACATTGAGCGGAGAGGTACTTGTACATGGAGCGGAGAGGTACTTGTACATGGAGCGGAGAGGTACTTGTACATGGAGCGGAGAGGTACTTGTACATTGAGCGGAGAGGTACTTGTACATGGAGCGGAGAGGTACTTGTACATGGAGCGGAGAGGTACTTGTACATGGAGCGGAGAGGTACTTGTACATTGAGCGGAGAGGTACTTGTACATGGAGCGGAGAGGTACTTGTACATGGAGCGGAGAGGTACTTGTACATGGAGCGGAGAGGTACTTGTACATGGAGCGGAGATGTACTTGTACATTGAGCGGAGATGTACTTGTACATGGAGCGGAGATGTACTTGTACATGGATCGGAGAGGTACTTGTACATGAGAGCGGAGAGGTACTGTCGACACTTGTACATTGAGCGTAGAGGTACTGTCGACACTTGTACATTGAGCGGAGAGGTACTTGTACATGGAGCGGAGAGGTACAGTACCATGTACAAGTAACATGGAGCGGAGATGTACTTGTACATGGAGCGGAGAGGTACTTGTACATGGAGCGGAGATGTACTTGTACATTGAGCGGAGAGGTACTTGTACATGGAGCAGAGATGTACTTGTACATGGAGCGGAGAGGTACTTGTACATGGAGCGGAGAGGTACTTGTACATGGAGCGGAGAGGTACTGGTACATGGAGCGGAGATGTACTTGTACATTGAGCGGAGAGGTACTTGTACATGGAGTGGAGATGTACTTGTACATTGAGCGGAGAGGTACTGGTACATGGAGCGGAGATGTACTTGTACATTGAGCGGAGAGGTACTTGTACATGGAGTGGAGATGTACTTGTACATTGAGCGGAGAGGTACTGGTACATGGAGCGGAGATGTACTTGTACATTGAGCGGAGAGGTACTTGTACATGGAGTGGAGATGTACTTGTACATGGAGCGGAGATGTACTTGTACATTGAGCGGAGAGGTACTTGTACATGGAGCGGAGATGTACTTGTACATGGAGCGGAGAGGTACTTGTACATGGAGCGGAGATGTACTTGTACATTGAGCGGAGAGGTACTTGTACATGGAGCGGAGAGGTACTTGTACATGGAGCGGAGATGTACTTGTACATGGAGCGGAGAGGTACTTGTACATGGAGCGGAGATGTACTTGTACATTGAGCGGAGAGGTACTTGTACATGGAGCAGAGATGTACTTGTACATGGAGCGGAGAGGTACTTGTACATGGAGCGGAGAGGTACTTGTACATGGAGCGGAGAGGTACTTGTACATGGAGCGGAGAGGTACTTGTACATTGAGCGGAGAGGTACTTGTACATTGAGCGGAGAGGTACTTGTACATGGAGCTAGGGCTGGGTATCGAGTTTCGATACTTACTTGGCACCGAAATGGAAACATCGATACTAAGGGGTATCGAAGCCTCCCTTGTCAATCGATACCAATTTTCGATACCAAAACAAAACAGCGTCATTGAGCCTATAAGCATGCGACATGCTTGCACGCCGCGCTCTAATACGGCTGGTGATTGGCTGTCATGTAGAGGCATGCAGGAAACGTTACGCCCACTTTAGCCGGTGTGTTTGTTGTGACTGTGAGCCAGGCGTGCGGTGCGGATAGTATACAAGAAGTTAGCCACTCAAGCTACTCCTATCCTGGATTACCATATGGCGAAGATGATGAAAAGCAGGAAAAGAAACAGAAACAACACGGACTGGTTTCCACAGACAAGAGAAATAATTGAGAGGTGGGTCAGCTCAGCTTACCGCAAGTTAGCGGTTATCAGATCCCTCAGTCTGACAAATCCATGCATCTGGCTGTGAGTTGTAGCATTAGATCGTTTAATTAATTGCCGCCGTAACGTTATGCGCAAGCGGGCATTGTGTATTTTTAGCAACTCGTTAACAAACGCTGATGTCATGATAGTTTGTTGAATGTAAATGCGATTCATTTATATTGATTGGCTAGTCAGTGAAGTTGAGCTGTCTCGTCAGATTTGACAAGAATGACGTTCTGTTGCAGCAGTGAGCACACTGATCTGCAACGCTAGCGTTAATGTTTAATTAATTAGCGTTATGTGCAAGCGGGCAGTTATCGCCCATGTATTTTTAGCAACTCGTTAACAAACGCTGATGTCATGATAGTTTGTTGAATATAAATGCGATTCACTTTGTGGCATATAAGGCTATATTGATAGGCTAGTCAATGCTCAACTAGTCTTCCATGCATGAAGTGGAGCCATCTCATCAGTTTGTACAAGAATAGAGTTCTGTTGCATCAGTGAGCATTAAACCCTGATTTGCAACTCTCTGTTTTGCACTGAAAACTATTCCACTGATTTATTTGTTTTAGCTACATTTCTTTCCTTTGTAGTACTCCAATATTTTTTGTAGGGACGGCAATACGTTTAGAGAACTTAAAGTTATGTTAAATACAGTAGGTTTTATTTTTTTCTGCTGTAAAACTTAAGATGGGGGGAAACTAAAGATTTGTAAAATAATTTCAATGTGTAATGCAGTTTTATTTTTGTTAAAATGGATTTTTCTAAAAATTGGTATCGAAAAAAGTATCGTTCAGGAACCGGTATCGAAATCCAAGTATCGAAACGGTATCGATATCGAAAAATTTTGAACGATACCCAGCCCTACATGGAGCGCAGATGTACTTGTACATTGAGCGGAGAGGTACTGGTACATGGAGCGGAGATGTACTTGTACATTGAGCGGAGAGGTACTTGTACATTGAGCGGAGAGGTACTTGTACATGGAGCGGAGATGTACTTGTACATTGAGCGGAGAGGTACTGGTACATGGAGCGGAGATGTACTTGTACATTGAGCGGAGAGGTACTTGTACATGGAGTGGAGATGTACTTGTACATTGAGCGGAGAGGTACTGGTACATGGAGCGGAGATGTACTTGTACATTGAGCGGAGAGGTACTTGTACATGGAGTGGAGATGTACTTGTACATTGAGCGGAGAGGTACTGGTACATGGAGCGGAGATGTACTTGTACATTGAGCGGAGAGGTACTTGTACATGGAGTGGAGATGCACTTGTACATGGAGCGGAGATGTACTTGTACATTGAGCGGAGAGGTACTTGTACATGGAGCGGAGATGTACTTGTACATGGAGCGGAGAGGTACTTGTACATGGAGCGGAGAGGTACTTGTACATGGAGCGGAGATGTACTTGTACATGGAGCGGAGATGTACTTGTACATGGAGCGGAGAGGTACTTGTACATGGAGCGGAGAGGTACTTATACATTGAGCGGAGACGTACTTGTACATGGAGCGGAGATGTACTTGTACATTGAGCGGAGAGGTACTTGTACATTGAGCGGAGAGGTACTGGTACATGGAGCGGAGATGTACTTGTACATTGAGCGGAGAGGTACTTGTACATGGAGCGGAGAGGTACTTGTACATTGAGCGGAGAGGTACTTGTACATTGAGCGGAGACGTACTTGTACATTGAGCGGAGATGTACTTGTACATTGAGCGGAGATGTACTTGTACATTGAGCGGAGAGGTACTGGTACATGGAGCGGAGAGGTACTTGTACATGGAGCGGAGAGGTATTTGTACATGGAGCGGAGAGGTATTTGTACATGGAGCGGAGAGGTACTTGTACATTGAGTGGAGAGGTACTTGTACATGGAGCGGAGAGGTACTTGTACATGGAGCGGAGAGGTACTTGTACATGTAGCGGAGAGGTGCTTGTACATGGAGCGGAGAGGTACTTGTAGATGGAGCGGAGAGGTACTGTCGACACTTGTACATTGAGCGGAGAGGTACTTGTACATGGAGCGGAGAGGTACTTGTACATGGAGCGGAGAGGTACTGTCGACACTTGTACATTGAGCGGAGAGGTACTTGTACATGGAGCGGAGAGGTACTTGTACATGGAGCGGAGATGTACTTGTACAGGGAGCGGAGAGGTACTTGTACATTGAGCGGAGAGGTACTTGTACATGGAGCGGAGAGGTACTTGTACATGGAGCGGAGAGGTACTTGTACATGGAGCGGAGAGGTACTTGTACATTGAGCGGAGAGGTACTTGTACATGGAGCGGAGAGGTACTTGTACATGGAGCGGAGAGGTACTTGTACATGGAGCGGAGAGGTACTTGTACATTGAGCGGAGAGGTACTTGTACATGGAGCGGAGAGGTACTTGTACATGGAGCGGAGAGGTACTTGTACATGGAGCGGAGAGGTACTTGTACATGGAGCGGAGATGTACTTGTACATTGAGCGGAGATGTACTTGTACATGGAGCGGAGATGTACTTGTACATGGATCGGAGAGGTACTTGTACATGAGAGCGGAGAGGTACTGTCGACACTTGTACATTGAGCGTAGAGGTACTGTCGACACTTGTACATTGAGCGGAGAGGTACTTGTACATGGAGCGGAGAGGTACAGTACCATGTACAAGTAACATGGAGCGGAGATGTACTTGTACATGGAGCGGAGAGGTACTTGTACATGGAGCGGAGATGTACTTGTACATTGAGCGGAGAGGTACTTGTACATGGAGCGGAGAGGTACTTGTACATGGAGCGGAGAGGTACTTGTACATGGAGCGGAGAGGTACTTGTACATTGAGCGGAGAGGTACTTGTACATGGAGCGGAGAGGTACTTGTACATGGAGCGGAGAGGTACGTGTACATGGAGCGGAGAGGTACTTGTACATGGAGCGGAGATGTACTTGTACATTGAGCGGAGATGTACTTGTACATGGAGCGGAGATGTACTTGTACATGGATCGGAGAGGTACTTGTACATGAGAGCGGAGAGGTACTGTCGACACTTGTACATTGAGCGTAGAGGTACTGTCGACACTTGTACATTGAGCGGAGAGGTACTTGTACATGGAGCGGAGAGGTACAGTACCATGTACAAGTAACATGGAGCGGAGATGTACTTGTACATGGAGCGGAGAGGTACTTGTACATGGAGCGGAGATGTACTTGTACATTGAGCGGAGAGGTACTTGTACATGGAGCAGAGATGTACTTGTACATGGAGCGGAGAGGTACTTGTACATGGAGCGGAGAGGTACTTGTACATGGAGCGGAGAGGTACTGGTACATGGAGCGGAGATGTACTTGTACATTGAGCGGAGAGGTACTTGTACATGGAGTGGAGATGTACTTGTACATTGAGCGGAGAGGTACTGGTACATGGAGCGGAGATGTACTTGTACATTGAGCGGAGAGGTACTTGTACATGGAGTGGAGATGTACTTGTACATGGAGCGGAGATGTACTTGTACATTGAGCGGAGAGGTACTTGTACATGGAGCGGAGATGTACTTGTACATGGAGTGGAGAGGTACTTGTACATGGAGCGGAGAGGTACTTGTACATGGAGCGGAGATGTACTTGTACATGGAGCGGAGATGTACTTGTACATGGAGCGGAGAGGTACTTGTACATGGAGCGGAGAGGTACTTATACATTGAGCGGAGACGTACTTGTACATGGAGCGGAGATGTACTTGTACATTGAGCGGAGAGGTACTTGTACATTGAGCGGAGAGGTACTGGTACATGGAGCGGAGATGTACTTGTACATTGAGCGGAGAGGTACTTGTACATGGAGCGGAGAGGTACTTGTACATTGAGCGGAGAGGTACTTGTACATTGAGCGGAGACGTACTTGTACATTGAGCGGAGATGTACTTGTACATTGAGCGGAGATGTACTTGTACATTGAGCGGAGAGGTACTGGTACATGGAGCGGAGAGGTACTTGTACATGGAGCGGAGAGGTATTTGTACATGGAGCGGAGAGGTATTTGTACATGGAGCGGAGAGGTACTTGTACATTGAGCGGAGAGGTACTTGTACATGGAGCGGAGAGGTACTTGTACATGGAGCGGAGAGGTACTTGTACATGTAGCGGAGAGGTGCTTGTACATGGAGCGGAGAGGTACTTGTAGATGGAGCGGAGAGGTACTGTCGACACTTGTACATTGAGCGGAGAGGTACTTGTACATGGAGCGGAGAGGTACTTGTACATGGAGCGGAGAGGTACTGTCGACACTTGTACATTGAGCGGAGAGGTACTTGTACATGGAGCGGAGAGGTACTTGTACATGGAGCGGAGATGTACTTGTACAGGGAGCGGAGAGGTACTTGTACATTGAGCGGAGAGGTACTTGTACATGGAGCGGAGAGGTACTTGTACATGGAGCGGAGATGTACTTGTACATGGAGCGGAGAGGTACTTGTACATTGAGCGGAGAGGTACTTGTACATGGAGCGGAGAGGTACTTGTACATGGAGCGGAGAGGTACTTGTACATGGAGCGGAGAGGTACTTGTACATTGAGCGGAGAGGTACTTGTACATGGAGCGGAGAGGTACTTGTACATGGAGCGGAGAGGTACTTGTACATGGAGCGGAGAGGTACTTGTACATGGAGCGGAGATGTACTTGTACATTGAGCGGAGATGTACTTGTACATGGAGCGGAGATGTACTTGTACATGGATCGGAGAGGTACTTGTACATGAGAGCGGAGAGGTACTGTCGACACTTGTACATTGAGCGTAGAGGTACTGTCGACACTTGTACATTGAGCGGAGAGGTACTTGTACATGGAGCGGAGAGGTACAGTACCATGTACAAGTAACATGGAGCGGAGATGTACTTGTACATGGAGCGGAGAGGTACTTGTACATGGAGCGGAGATGTACTTGTACATTGAGCGGAGAGGTACTTGTACATGGAGCAGAGATGTACTTGTACATGGAGCGGAGAGGTACTTGTACATGGAGCGGAGAGGTACTTGTACATGGAGCGGAGAGGTACTGGTACATGGAGCGGAGATGTACTTGTACATTGAGCGGAGAGGTACTTGTACATGGAGTGGAGATGTACTTGTACATTGAGCGGAGAGGTACTGGTACATGGAGCGGAGATGTACTTGTACATTGAGCGGAGAGGTACTTGTACATGGAGTGGAGATGTACTTGTACATTGAGCGGAGAGGTACTGGTACATGGAGCGGAGATGTACTTGTACATTGAGCGGAGAGGTACTTGTACATGGAGTGGAGATGTACTTGTACATGGAGCGGAGATGTACTTGTACATTGAGCGGAGAGGTACTTGTACATGGAGCGGAGATGTACTTGTACATGGAGCGGAGAGGTACTTGTACATGGAGCGGAGATGTACTTGTACATTGAGCGGAGAGGTACTTGTACATGGAGCGGAGAGGTACTTGTACATGGAGCGGAGATGTACTTGTACATGGAGCGGAGAGGTACTTGTACATGGAGCGGAGATGTACTTGTACATTGAGCGGAGAGGTACTTGTACATGGAGCAGAGATGTACTTGTACATGGAGCGGAGAGGTACTTGTACATGGAGCGGAGAGGTACTTGTACATGGAGCGGAGAGGTACTTGTACATGGAGCGGAGAGGTACTTGTACATTGAGCGGAGAGGTACTTGTACATTGAGCGGAGAGGTACTTGTACATGGAGCTAGGGCTGGGTATCGAGTTTCGATACTTACTTGGCACCGAAATGGAAACATCGATACTAAGGGGTATCGAAGCCTCCCTTGTCAATCGATACCAATTTTCGATACCAAAACAAAACAGCGTCATTGAGCCTATAAGCATGCGACATGCTTGCACGCCGCGCTCTAATACGGCTGGTGATTGGCTGTCATGTAGAGGCATGCAGGAAACGTTACGCCCACTTTAGCCGGTGTGTTTGTTGTGACTGTGAGCCAGGCGTGCGGTGCGGATAGTATACAAGAAGTTAGCCACTCAAGCTACTCCTATCCTGGATTACCATATGGCGAAGATGATGAAAAGCAGGAAAAGAAACAGAAACAACACGGACTGGTTTCCACAGACAAGAGAAATAATTGAGAGGTGGGTCAGCTCAGCTTACCGCAAGTTAGCGGTTATCAGATCCCTCAGTCTGACAAATCCATGCATCTGGCTGTGAGTTGTAGCATTAGATCGTTTAATTAATTGCCGCCGTAACGTTATGCGCAAGCGGGCATTGTGTATTTTTAGCAACTCGTTAACAAACGCTGATGTCATGATAGTTTGTTGAATGTAAATGCGATTCATTTATATTGATTGGCTAGTCAGTGAAGTTGAGCTGTCTCGTCAGATTTGACAAGAATGACGTTCTGTTGCAGCAGTGAGCACACTGATCTGCAACGCTAGCGTTAATGTTTAATTAATTAGCGTTATGTGCAAGCGGGCAGTTATCGCCCATGTATTTTTAGCAACTCGTTAACAAACGCTGATGTCATGATAGTTTGTTGAATATAAATGCGATTCACTTTGTGGCATATAAGGCTATATTGATAGGCTAGTCAATGCTCAACTAGTCTTCCATGCATGAAGTGGAGCCATCTCATCAGTTTGTACAAGAATAGAGTTCTGTTGCATCAGTGAGCATTAAACCCTGATTTGCAACTCTCTGTTTTGCACTGAAAACTATTCCACTGATTTATTTGTTTTAGCTACATTTCTTTCCTTTGTAGTACTCCAATATTTTTTGTAGGGACGGCAATACGTTTAGAGAACTTAAAGTTATGTTAAATACAGTAGGTTTTATTTTTTTCTGCTGTAAAACTTAAGATGGGGGGAAACTAAAGATTTGTAAAATAATTTCAATGTGTAATGCAGTTTTATTTTTGTTAAAATGGATTTTTCTAAAAATTGGTATCGAAAAAAGTATCGTTCAGGAACCGGTATCGAAATCCAAGTATCGAAACGGTATCGATATCGAAAAATTTTGAACGATACCCAGCCCTACATGGAGCGCAGATGTACTTGTACATTGAGCGGAGAGGTACTGGTACATGGAGCGGAGATGTACTTGTACATTGAGCGGAGAGGTACTTGTACATTGAGCGGAGAGGTACTTGTACATGGAGCGGAGATGTACTTGTACATTGAGCGGAGAGGTACTGGTACATGGAGCGGAGATGTACTTGTACATTGAGCGGAGAGGTACTTGTACATGGAGTGGAGATGTACTTGTACATTGAGCGGAGAGGTACTGGTACATGGAGCGGAGATGTACTTGTACATTGAGCGGAGAGGTACTTGTACATGGAGTGGAGATGTACTTGTACATTGAGCGGAGAGGTACTGGTACATGGAGCGGAGATGTACTTGTACATTGAGCGGAGAGGTACTTGTACATGGAGTGGAGATGCACTTGTACATGGAGCGGAGATGTACTTGTACATTGAGCGGAGAGGTACTTGTACATGGAGCGGAGATGTACTTGTACATGGAGCGGAGAGGTACTTGTACATGGAGCGGAGAGGTACTTGTACATGGAGCGGAGATGTACTTGTACATGGAGCGGAGATGTACTTGTACATGGAGCGGAGAGGTACTTGTACATGGAGCGGAGAGGTACTTATACATTGAGCGGAGACGTACTTGTACATGGAGCGGAGATGTACTTGTACATTGAGCGGAGAGGTACTTGTACATTGAGCGGAGAGGTACTGGTACATGGAGCGGAGATGTACTTGTACATTGAGCGGAGAGGTACTTGTACATGGAGCGGAGAGGTACTTGTACATTGAGCGGAGAGGTACTTGTACATTGAGCGGAGACGTACTTGTACATTGAGCGGAGATGTACTTGTACATTGAGCGGAGATGTACTTGTACATTGAGCGGAGAGGTACTGGTACATGGAGCGGAGAGGTACTTGTACATGGAGCGGAGAGGTATTTGTACATGGAGCGGAGAGGTATTTGTACATGGAGCGGAGAGGTACTTGTACATTGAGCGGAGAGGTACTTGTACATGGAGCGGAGAGGTACTTGTACATGGAGCGGAGAGGTACTTGTACATGTAGCGGAGAGGTGCTTGTACATGGAGCGGAGAGGTACTTGTAGATGGAGCGGAGAGGTACTGTCGACACTTGTACATTGAGCGGAGAGGTACTTGTACATGGAGCGGAGAGGTACTTGTACATGGAGCGGAGAGGTACTGTCGACACTTGTACATTGAGCGGAGAGGTACTTGTACATGGAGCGGAGAGGTACTTGTACATGGAGCGGAGATGTACTTGTACAGGGAGCGGAGAGGTACTTGTACATTGAGCGGAGAGGTACTTGTACATGGAGCGGAGAGGTACTTGTACATGGAGCGGAGAGGTACTTGTACATGGAGCGGAGAGGTACTTGTACATTGAGCGGAGAGGTACTTGTACATGGAGCGGAGAGGTACTTGTACATGGAGCGGAGAGGTACTTGTACATGGAGCGGAGAGGTACTTGTACATTGAGCGGAGAGGTACTTGTACATGGAGCGGAGAGGTACTTGTACATGGAGCGGAGAGGTACTTGTACATGGAGCGGAGAGGTACTTGTACATGGAGCGGAGATGTACTTGTACATTGAGCGGAGATGTACTTGTACATGGAGCGGAGATGTACTTGTACATGGATCGGAGAGGTACTTGTACATGAGAGCGGAGAGGTACTGTCGACACTTGTACATTGAGCGTAGAGGTACTGTCGACACTTGTACATTGAGCGGAGAGGTACTTGTACATGGAGCGGAGAGGTACAGTACCATGTACAAGTAACATGGAGCGGAGATGTACTTGTACATGGAGCGGAGAGGTACTTGTACATGGAGCGGAGATGTACTTGTACATTGAGCGGAGAGGTACTTGTACATGGAGCGGAGAGGTACTTGTACATGGAGCGGAGAGGTACTTGTACATGGAGCGGAGAGGTACTTGTACATTGAGCGGAGAGGTACTTGTACATGGAGCGGAGAGGTACTTGTACATGGAGCGGAGAGGTACGTGTACATGGAGCGGAGAGGTACTTGTACATGGAGCGGAGATGTACTTGTACATTGAGCGGAGATGTACTTGTACATGGAGCGGAGATGTACTTGTACATGGATCGGAGAGGTACTTGTACATGAGAGCGGAGAGGTACTGTCGACACTTGTACATTGAGCGTAGAGGTACTGTCGACACTTGTACATTGAGCGGAGAGGTACTTGTACATGGAGCGGAGAGGTACAGTACCATGTACAAGTAACATGGAGCGGAGATGTACTTGTACATGGAGCGGAGAGGTACTTGTACATGGAGCGGAGATGTACTTGTACATTGAGCGGAGAGGTACTTGTACATGGAGCAGAGATGTACTTGTACATGGAGCGGAGAGGTACTTGTACATGGAGCGGAGAGGTACTTGTACATGGAGCGGAGAGGTACTGGTACATGGAGCGGAGATGTACTTGTACATTGAGCGGAGAGGTACTTGTACATGGAGTGGAGATGTACTTGTACATTGAGCGGAGAGGTACTGGTACATGGAGCGGAGATGTACTTGTACATTGAGCGGAGAGGTACTTGTACATGGAGTGGAGATGTACTTGTACATTGAGCGGAGAGGTACTGGTACATGGAGCGGAGATGTACTTGTACATTGAGCGGAGAGGTACTTGTACATGGAGTGGAGATGTACTTGTACATGGAGCGGAGATGTACTTGTACATTGAGCGGAGAGGTACTTGTACATGGAGCGGAGATGTACTTGTACATGGAGCGGAGAGGTACTTGTACATGGAGCGGAGATGTACTTGTACATTGAGCGGAGAGGTACTTGTACATGGAGCGGAGAGGTACTTGTACATGGAGCGGAGATGTACTTGTACATGGAGCGGAGAGGTACTTGTACATGGAGCGGAGATGTACTTGTACATTGAGCGGAGAGGTACTTGTACATGGAGCAGAGATGTACTTGTACATGGAGCGGAGAGGTACTTGTACATGGAGCGGAGAGGTACTTGTACATGGAGCGGAGAGGTACTTGTACATGGAGCGGAGAGGTACTTGTACATTGAGCGGAGAGGTACTTGTACATTGAGCGGAGAGGTACTTGTACATGGAGCTAGGGCTGGGTATCGAGTTTCGATACTTACTTGGCACCGAAATGGAAACATCGATACTAAGGGGTATCGAAGCCTCCCTTGTCAATCGATACCAATTTTCGATACCAAAACAAAACAGCGTCATTGAGCCTATAAGCATGCGACATGCTTGCACGCCGCGCTCTAATACGGCTGGTGATTGGCTGTCATGTAGAGGCATGCAGGAAACGTTACGCCCACTTTAGCCGGTGTGTTTGTTGTGACTGTGAGCCAGGCGTGCGGTGCGGATAGTATACAAGAAGTTAGCCACTCAAGCTACTCCTATCCTGGATTACCATATGGCGAAGATGATGAAAAGCAGGAAAAGAAACAGAAACAACACGGACTGGTTTCCACAGACAAGAGAAATAATTGAGAGGTGGGTCAGCTCAGCTTACCGCAAGTTAGCGGTTATCAGATCCCTCAGTCTGACAAATCCATGCATCTGGCTGTGAGTTGTAGCATTAGATCGTTTAATTAATTGCCGCCGTAACGTTATGCGCAAGCGGGCATTGTGTATTTTTAGCAACTCGTTAACAAACGCTGATGTCATGATAGTTTGTTGAATGTAAATGCGATTCATTTATATTGATTGGCTAGTCAGTGAAGTTGAGCTGTCTCGTCAGATTTGACAAGAATGACGTTCTGTTGCAGCAGTGAGCACACTGATCTGCAACGCTAGCGTTAATGTTTAATTAATTAGCGTTATGTGCAAGCGGGCAGTTATCGCCCATGTATTTTTAGCAACTCGTTAACAAACGCTGATGTCATGATAGTTTGTTGAATATAAATGCGATTCACTTTGTGGCATATAAGGCTATATTGATAGGCTAGTCAATGCTCAACTAGTCTTCCATGCATGAAGTGGAGCCATCTCATCAGTTTGTACAAGAATAGAGTTCTGTTGCATCAGTGAGCATTAAACCCTGATTTGCAACTCTCTGTTTTGCACTGAAAACTATTCCACTGATTTATTTGTTTTAGCTACATTTCTTTCCTTTGTAGTACTCCAATATTTTTTGTAGGGACGGCAATACGTTTAGAGAACTTAAAGTTATGTTAAATACAGTAGGTTTTATTTTTTTCTGCTGTAAAACTTAAGATGGGGGGAAACTAAAGATTTGTAAAATAATTTCAATGTGTAATGCAGTTTTATTTTTGTTAAAATGGATTTTTCTAAAAATTGGTATCGAAAAAAGTATCGTTCAGGAACCGGTATCGAAATCCAAGTATCGAAACGGTATCGATATCGAAAAATTTTGAACGATACCCAGCCCTACATGGAGCGCAGATGTACTTGTACATTGAGCGGAGAGGTACTGGTACATGGAGCGGAGATGTACTTGTACATTGAGCGGAGAGGTACTTGTACATTGAGCGGAGAGGTACTTGTACATGGAGCGGAGATGTACTTGTACATTGAGCGGAGAGGTACTGGTACATGGAGCGGAGATGTACTTGTACATTGAGCGGAGAGGTACTTGTACATGGAGTGGAGATGTACTTGTACATTGAGCGGAGAGGTACTGGTACATGGAGCGGAGATGTACTTGTACATTGAGCGGAGAGGTACTTGTACATGGAGTGGAGATGTACTTGTACATTGAGCGGAGAGGTACTGGTACATGGAGCGGAGATGTACTTGTACATTGAGCGGAGAGGTACTTGTACATGGAGTGGAGATGTACTTGTACATTGAGCGGAGAGGTACTGGTACATGGAGCGGAGATGTACTTGTACATTGAGCGGAGAGGTACTTGTACATGGAGTGGAGATGTACTTGTACATTGAGCGGAGAGGTACTGGTACATGGAGCGGAGATGTACTTGTACATTGAGCGGAGAGGTACTTGTACATGGAGTGGAGATGCACTTGTACATGGAGCGGAGATGTACTTGTACATTGAGCGGAGAGGTACTTGTACATGGAGCGGAGATGTACTTGTACATGGAGCGGAGAGGTACTTGTACATGGAGCGGAGAGGTACTTGTACATGGAGCGGAGATGTACTTGTACATGGAGCGGAGATGTACTTGTACATGGAGCGGAGAGGTACTTGTACATGGAGCGGAGAGGTACTTATACATTGAGCGGAGACGTACTTGTACATGGAGCGGAGATGTACTTGTACATTGAGCGGAGAGGTACTTGTACATTGAGCGGAGAGGTACTGGTACATGGAGCGGAGATGTACTTGTACATTGAGCGGAGAGGTACTTGTACATGGAGCGGAGAGGTACTTGTACATTGAGCGGAGAGGTACTTGTACATTGAGCGGAGACGTACTTGTACATTGAGCGGAGATGTACTTGTACATTGAGCGGAGATGTACTTGTACATTGAGCGGAGAGGTACTGGTACATGGAGCGGAGAGGTACTTGTACATGGAGCGGAGAGGTATTTGTACATGGAGCGGAGAGGTATTTGTACATGGAGCGGAGAGGTACTTGTACATTGAGCGGAGAGGTACTTGTACATGGAGCGGAGAGGTACTTGTACATGGAGCGGAGAGGTACTTGTACATGTAGCGGAGAGGTGCTTGTACATGGAGCGGAGAGGTACTTGTAGATGGAGCGGAGAGGTACTGTCGACACTTGTACATTGAGCGGAGAGGTACTTGTACATGGAGCGGAGAGGTACTTGTACATGGAGCGGAGAGGTACTGTCGACACTTGTACATTGAGCGGAGAGGTACTTGTACATGGAGCGGAGAGGTACTTGTACATGGAGCGGAGATGTACTTGTACAGGGAGCGGAGAGGTACTTGTACATTGAGCGGAGAGGTACTTGTACATGGAGCGGAGAGGTACTTGTACATGGAGCGGAGAGGTACTTGTACATGGAGCGGAGAGGTACTTGTACATTGAGCGGAGAGGTACTTGTACATGGAGCGGAGAGGTACTTGTACATGGAGCGGAGAGGTACTTGTACATGGAGCGGAGAGGTACTTGTACATTGAGCGGAGAGGTACTTGTACATGGAGCGGAGAGGTACTTGTACATGGAGCGGAGAGGTACTTGTACATGGAGCGGAGAGGTACTTGTACATGGAGCGGAGATGTACTTGTACATTGAGCGGAGATGTACTTGTACATGGAGCGGAGATGTACTTGTACATGGATCGGAGAGGTACTTGTACATGAGAGCGGAGAGGTACTGTCGACACTTGTACATTGAGCGTAGAGGTACTGTCGACACTTGTACATTGAGCGGAGAGGTACTTGTACATGGAGCGGAGAGGTACAGTACCATGTACAAGTAACATGGAGCGGAGATGTACTTGTACATGGAGCGGAGAGGTACTTGTACATGGAGCGGAGATGTACTTGTACATTGAGCGGAGAGGTACTTGTACATGGAGCGGAGAGGTACTTGTACATGGAGCGGAGAGGTACTTGTACATGGAGCGGAGAGGTACTTGTACATTGAGCGGAGAGGTACTTGTACATGGAGCGGAGAGGTACTTGTACATGGAGCGGAGAGGTACGTGTACATGGAGCGGAGAGGTACTTGTACATGGAGCGGAGATGTACTTGTACATTGAGCGGAGATGTACTTGTACATGGAGCGGAGATGTACTTGTACATGGATCGGAGAGGTACTTGTACATGAGAGCGGAGAGGTACTGTCGACACTTGTACATTGAGCGTAGAGGTACTGTCGACACTTGTACATTGAGCGGAGAGGTACTTGTACATGGAGCGGAGAGGTACAGTACCATGTACAAGTAACATGGAGCGGAGATGTACTTGTACATGGAGCGGAGAGGTACTTGTACATGGAGCGGAGATGTACTTGTACATTGAGCGGAGAGGTACTTGTACATGGAGCAGAGATGTACTTGTACATGGAGCGGAGAGGTACTTGTACATGGAGCGGAGAGGTACTTGTACATGGAGCGGAGAGGTACTGGTACATGGAGCGGAGATGTACTTGTACATTGAGCGGAGAGGTACTTGTACATGGAGTGGAGATGTACTTGTACATTGAGCGGAGAGGTACTGGTACATGGAGCGGAGATGTACTTGTACATTGAGCGGAGAGGTACTTGTACATGGAGTGGAGATGTACTTGTACATTGAGCGGAGAGGTACTGGTACATGGAGCGGAGATGTACTTGTACATTGAGCGGAGAGGTACTTGTACATGGAGTGGAGATGTACTTGTACATGGAGCGGAGATGTACTTGTACATTGAGCGGAGAGGTACTTGTACATGGAGCGGAGATGTACTTGTACATGGAGCGGAGAGGTACTTGTACATGGAGCGGAGATGTACTTGTACATTGAGCGGAGAGGTACTTGTACATGGAGCGGAGAGGTACTTGTACATGGAGCGGAGATGTACTTGTACATGGAGCGGAGAGGTACTTGTACATGGAGCGGAGATGTACTTGTACATTGAGCGGAGAGGTACTTGTACATGGAGCAGAGATGTACTTGTACATGGAGCGGAGAGGTACTTGTACATGGAGCGGAGAGGTACTTGTACATGGAGCGGAGAGGTACTTGTACATGGAGCGGAGAGGTACTTGTACATTGAGCGGAGAGGTACTTGTACATTGAGCGGAGAGGTACTTGTACATGGAGCTAGGGCTGGGTATCGAGTTTCGATACTTACTTGGCACCGAAATGGAAACATCGATACTAAGGGGTATCGAAGCCTCCCTTGTCAATCGATACCAATTTTCGATACCAAAACAAAACAGCGTCATTGAGCCTATAAGCATGCGACATGCTTGCACGCCGCGCTCTAATACGGCTGGTGATTGGCTGTCATGTAGAGGCATGCAGGAAACGTTACGCCCACTTTAGCCGGTGTGTTTGTTGTGACTGTGAGCCAGGCGTGCGGTGCGGATAGTATACAAGAAGTTAGCCACTCAAGCTACTCCTATCCTGGATTACCATATGGCGAAGATGATGAAAAGCAGGAAAAGAAACAGAAACAACACGGACTGGTTTCCACAGACAAGAGAAATAATTGAGAGGTGGGTCAGCTCAGCTTACCGCAAGTTAGCGGTTATCAGATCCCTCAGTCTGACAAATCCATGCATCTGGCTGTGAGTTGTAGCATTAGATCGTTTAATTAATTGCCGCCGTAACGTTATGCGCAAGCGGGCATTGTGTATTTTTAGCAACTCGTTAACAAACGCTGATGTCATGATAGTTTGTTGAATGTAAATGCGATTCATTTATATTGATTGGCTAGTCAGTGAAGTTGAGCTGTCTCGTCAGATTTGACAAGAATGACGTTCTGTTGCAGCAGTGAGCACACTGATCTGCAACGCTAGCGTTAATGTTTAATTAATTAGCGTTATGTGCAAGCGGGCAGTTATCGCCCATGTATTTTTAGCAACTCGTTAACAAACGCTGATGTCATGATAGTTTGTTGAATATAAATGCGATTCACTTTGTGGCATATAAGGCTATATTGATAGGCTAGTCAATGCTCAACTAGTCTTCCATGCATGAAGTGGAGCCATCTCATCAGTTTGTACAAGAATAGAGTTCTGTTGCATCAGTGAGCATTAAACCCTGATTTGCAACTCTCTGTTTTGCACTGAAAACTATTCCACTGATTTATTTGTTTTAGCTACATTTCTTTCCTTTGTAGTACTCCAATATTTTTTGTAGGGACGGCAATACGTTTAGAGAACTTAAAGTTATGTTAAATACAGTAGGTTTTATTTTTTTCTGCTGTAAAACTTAAGATGGGGGGAAACTAAAGATTTGTAAAATAATTTCAATGTGTAATGCAGTTTTATTTTTGTTAAAATGGATTTTTCTAAAAATTGGTATCGAAAAAAGTATCGTTCAGGAACCGGTATCGAAATCCAAGTATCGAAACGGTATCGATATCGAAAAATTTTGAACGATACCCAGCCCTACATGGAGCGCAGATGTACTTGTACATTGAGCGGAGAGGTACTGGTACATGGAGCGGAGATGTACTTGTACATTGAGCGGAGAGGTACTTGTACATTGAGCGGAGAGGTACTTGTACATGGAGCGGAGATGTACTTGTACATTGAGCGGAGAGGTACTGGTACATGGAGCGGAGATGTACTTGTACATTGAGCGGAGAGGTACTTGTACATGGAGTGGAGATGTACTTGTACATTGAGCGGAGAGGTACTGGTACATGGAGCGGAGATGTACTTGTACATTGAGCGGAGAGGTACTTGTACATGGAGTGGAGATGTACTTGTACATTGAGCGGAGAGGTACTGGTACATGGAGCGGAGATGTACTTGTACATTGAGCGGAGAGGTACTTGTACATGGAGTGGAGATGCACTTGTACATGGAGCGGAGATGTACTTGTACATTGAGCGGAGAGGTACTTGTACATGGAGCGGAGATGTACTTGTACATGGAGCGGAGAGGTACTTGTACATGGAGCGGAGAGGTACTTGTACATGGAGCGGAGATGTACTTGTACATGGAGCGGAGATGTACTTGTACATGGAGCGGAGAGGTACTTGTACATGGAGCGGAGAGGTACTTATACATTGAGCGGAGACGTACTTGTACATGGAGCGGAGATGTACTTGTACATTGAGCGGAGAGGTACTTGTACATTGAGCGGAGAGGTACTGGTACATGGAGCGGAGATGTACTTGTACATTGAGCGGAGAGGTACTTGTACATGGAGCGGAGAGGTACTTGTACATTGAGCGGAGAGGTACTTGTACATTGAGCGGAGACGTACTTGTACATTGAGCGGAGATGTACTTGTACATTGAGCGGAGATGTACTTGTACATTGAGCGGAGAGGTACTGGTACATGGAGCGGAGAGGTACTTGTACATGGAGCGGAGAGGTATTTGTACATGGAGCGGAGAGGTATTTGTACATGGAGCGGAGAGGTACTTGTACATTGAGCGGAGAGGTACTTGTACATGGAGCGGAGAGGTACTTGTACATGGAGCGGAGAGGTACTTGTACATGTAGCGGAGAGGTGCTTGTACATGGAGCGGAGAGGTACTTGTAGATGGAGCGGAGAGGTACTGTCGACACTTGTACATTGAGCGGAGAGGTACTTGTACATGGAGCGGAGAGGTACTTGTACATGGAGCGGAGAGGTACTGTCGACACTTGTACATTGAGCGGAGAGGTACTTGTACATGGAGCGGAGAGGTACTTGTACATGGAGCGGAGATGTACTTGTACAGGGAGCGGAGAGGTACTTGTACATTGAGCGGAGAGGTACTTGTACATGGAGCGGAGAGGTACTTGTACATGGAGCGGAGAGGTACTTGTACATGGAGCGGAGAGGTACTTGTACATTGAGCGGAGAGGTACTTGTACATGGAGCGGAGAGGTACTTGTACATGGAGCGGAGAGGTACTTGTACATGGAGCGGAGAGGTACTTGTACATTGAGCGGAGAGGTACTTGTACATGGAGCGGAGAGGTACTTGTACATGGAGCGGAGAGGTACTTGTACATGGAGCGGAGAGGTACTTGTACATGGAGCGGATATGTACTTGTACATTGAGCGGAGATGTACTTGTACATGGAGCGGAGATGTACTTGTACATGGATCGGAGAGGTACTTGTACATGAGAGCGGAGAGGTACTGTCGACACTTGTACATTGAGCGTAGAGGTACTGTCGACACTTGTACATTGAGCGGAGAGGTACTTGTACATGGAGCGGAGAGGTACAGTACCATGTACAAGTAACATGGAGCGGAGATGTACTTGTACATGGAGCGGAGAGGTACTTGTACATGGAGCGGAGATGTACTTGTACATTGAGCGGAGAGGTACTTGTACATGGAGCGGAGAGGTACTTGTACATGGAGCGGAGAGGTACTTGTACATGGAGCGGAGAGGTACTTGTACATTGAGCGGAGAGGTACTTGTACATGGAGCGGAGAGGTACTTGTACATGGAGCGGAGAGGTACGTGTACATGGAGCGGAGAGGTACTTGTACATGGAGCGGAGATGTACTTGTACATTGAGCGGAGATGTACTTGTACATGGAGCGGAGATGTACTTGTACATGGATCGGAGAGGTACTTGTACATGAGAGCGGAGAGGTACTGTCGACACTTGTACATTGAGCGTAGAGGTACTGTCGACACTTGTACATTGAGCGGAGAGGTACTTGTACATGGAGCGGAGAGGTACAGTACCATGTACAAGTAACATGGAGCGGAGATGTACTTGTACATGGAGCGGAGAGGTACTTGTACATGGAGCGGAGATGTACTTGTACATTGAGCGGAGAGGTACTTGTACATGGAGCAGAGATGTACTTGTACATGGAGCGGAGAGGTACTTGTACATGGAGCGGAGAGGTACTTGTACATGGAGCGGAGAGGTACTGGTACATGGAGCGGAGATGTACTTGTACATTGAGCGGAGAGGTACTTGTACATGGAGTGGAGATGTACTTGTACATTGAGCGGAGAGGTACTGGTACATGGAGCGGAGATGTACTTGTACATTGAGCGGAGAGGTACTTGTACATGGAGTGGAGATGTACTTGTACATTGAGCGGAGAGGTACTGGTACATGGAGCGGAGATGTACTTGTACATTGAGCGGAGAGGTACTTGTACATGGAGTGGAGATGTACTTGTACATGGAGCGGAGATGTACTTGTACATTGAGCGGAGAGGTACTTGTACATGGAGCGGAGATGTACTTGTACATGGAGCGGAGAGGTACTTGTACATGGAGCGGAGATGTACTTGTACATTGAGCGGAGAGGTACTTGTACATGGAGCGGAGAGGTACTTGTACATGGAGCGGAGATGTACTTGTACATGGAGCGGAGAGGTACTTGTACATGGAGCGGAGATGTACTTGTACATTGAGCGGAGAGGTACTTGTACATGGAGCAGAGATGTACTTGTACATGGAGCGGAGAGGTACTTGTACATGGAGCGGAGAGGTACTTGTACATGGAGCGGAGAGGTACTTGTACATGGAGCGGAGAGGTACTTGTACATTGAGCGGAGAGGTACTTGTACATTGAGCGGAGAGGTACTTGTACATGGAGCTAGGGCTGGGTATCGAGTTTCGATACTTACTTGGCACCGAAATGGAAACATCGATACTAAGGGGTATCGAAGCCTCCCTTGTCAATCGATACCAATTTTCGATACCAAAACAAAACAGCGTCATTGAGCCTATAAGCATGCGACATGCTTGCACGCCGCGCTCTAATACGGCTGGTGATTGGCTGTCATGTAGAGGCATGCAGGAAACGTTACGCCCACTTTAGCCGGTGTGTTTGTTGTGACTGTGAGCCAGGCGTGCGGTGCGGATAGTATACAAGAAGTTAGCCACTCAAGCTACTCCTATCCTGGATTACCATATGGCGAAGATGATGAAAAGCAGGAAAAGAAACAGAAACAACACGGACTGGTTTCCACAGACAAGAGAAATAATTGAGAGGTGGGTCAGCTCAGCTTACCGCAAGTTAGCGGTTATCAGATCCCTCAGTCTGACAAATCCATGCATCTGGCTGTGAGTTGTAGCATTAGATCGTTTAATTAATTGCCGCCGTAACGTTATGCGCAAGCGGGCATTGTGTATTTTTAGCAACTCGTTAACAAACGCTGATGTCATGATAGTTTGTTGAATGTAAATGCGATTCATTTATATTGATTGGCTAGTCAGTGAAGTTGAGCTGTCTCGTCAGATTTGACAAGAATGACGTTCTGTTGCAGCAGTGAGCACACTGATCTGCAACGCTAGCGTTAATGTTTAATTAATTAGCGTTATGTGCAAGCGGGCAGTTATCGCCCATGTATTTTTAGCAACTCGTTAACAAACGCTGATGTCATGATAGTTTGTTGAATATAAATGCGATTCACTTTGTGGCATATAAGGCTATATTGATAGGCTAGTCAATGCTCAACTAGTCTTCCATGCATGAAGTGGAGCCATCTCATCAGTTTGTACAAGAATAGAGTTCTGTTGCATCAGTGAGCATTAAACCCTGATTTGCAACTCTCTGTTTTGCACTGAAAACTATTCCACTGATTTATTTGTTTTAGCTACATTTCTTTCCTTTGTAGTACTCCAATATTTTTTGTAGGGACGGCAATACGTTTAGAGAACTTAAAGTTATGTTAAATACAGTAGGTTTTATTTTTTTCTGCTGTAAAACTTAAGATGGGGGGAAACTAAAGATTTGTAAAATAATTTCAATGTGTAATGCAGTTTTATTTTTGTTAAAATGGATTTTTCTAAAAATTGGTATCGAAAAAAGTATCGTTCAGGAACCGGTATCGAAATCCAAGTATCGAAACGGTATCGATATCGAAAAATTTTGAACGATACCCAGCCCTACATGGAGCGCAGATGTACTTGTACATTGAGCGGAGAGGTACTGGTACATGGAGCGGAGATGTACTTGTACATTGAGCGGAGAGGTACTTGTACATTGAGCGGAGAGGTACTTGTACATGGAGCGGAGATGTACTTGTACATTGAGCGGAGAGGTACTGGTACATGGAGCGGAGATGTACTTGTACATTGAGCGGAGAGGTACTTGTACATGGAGTGGAGATGTACTTGTACATTGAGCGGAGAGGTACTGGTACATGGAGCGGAGATGTACTTGTACATTGAGCGGAGAGGTACTTGTACATGGAGTGGAGATGTACTTGTACATTGAGCGGAGAGGTACTGGTACATGGAGCGGAGATGTACTTGTACATTGAGCGGAGAGGTACTTGTACATGGAGTGGAGATGTACTTGTACATGGAGCGGAGATGTACTTGTACATTGAGCGGAGAGGTACTTGTACATGGAGCGGAGATGTACTTGTACATGGAGCGGATAGGTACTTGTACATGGAGCGGAGAGGTACTTGTACATGGAGCGGAGATGTACTTGTACATGGAGCGGAGATGTACTTGTACATGGAGCGGAGAGGTACTTGTACATGGAGCGGAGAGGTACTTATACATTGAGCGGAGACGTACTTGTACATGGAGCGGAGATGTACTTGTACATTGAGCGGAGAGGTACTTGTACATTGAGCGGAGAGGTACTGGTACATGGAGCGGAGATGTACTTGTACATTGAGCGGAGAGGTACTTGTACATGGAGCGGAGAGGTACTTGTACATTGAGCGGAGAGGTACTTGTACATTGAGCGGAGACGTACTTGTACATTGAGCGGAGATGTACTTGTACATTGAGCGGAGATGTACTTGTACATTGAGCGGAGAGGTACTGGTACATGGAGCGGAGAGGTACTTGTACATGGAGCGGAGAGGTATTTGTACATGGAGCGGAGAGGTATTTGTACATGGAGCGGAGAGGTACTTGTACATTGAGCGGAGAGGTACTTGTACATGGAGCGGAGAGGTACTTGTACATGGAGCGGAGAGGTACTTGTACATGTAGCGGAGAGGTGCTTGTACATGGAGCGGAGAGGTACTTGTAGATGGAGCGGAGAGGTACTGTCGACACTTGTACATTGAGCGGAGAGGTACTTGTACATGGAGCGGAGAGGTACTTGTACATGGAGCGGAGAGGTACTGTCGACACTTGTACATTGAGCGGAGAGGTACTTGTACATGGAGCGGAGAGGTACTTGTACATGGAGCGGAGATGTACTTGTACAGGGAGCGGAGAGGTACTTGTACATTGAGCGGAGAGGTACTTGTACATGGAGCGGAGAGGTACTTGTACATGGAGCGGAGAGGTACTTGTACATGGAGCGGAGAGGTACTTGTACATTGAGCGGAGAGGTACTTGTACATGGAGCGGAGAGGTACTTGTACATGGAGCGGAGAGGTACTTGTACATGGAGCGGAGAGGTACTTGTACATTGAGCGGAGAGGTACTTGTACATGGAGCGGAGAGGTACTTGTACATGGAGCGGAGAGGTACTTGTACATGGAGCGGAGAGGTACTTGTACATGGAGCGGAGATGTACTTGTACATTGAGCGGAGATGTACTTGTACATGGAGCGGAGATGTACTTGTACATGGATCGGAGAGGTACTTGTACATGAGAGCGGAGAGGTACTGTCGACACTTGTACATTGAGCGTAGAGGTACTGTCGACACTTGTACATTGAGCGGAGAGGTACTTGTACATGGAGCGGAGAGGTACAGTACCATGTACAAGTAACATGGAGCGGAGATGTACTTGTACATGGAGCGGAGAGGTACTTGTACATGGAGCGGAGATGTACTTGTACATTGAGCGGAGAGGTACTTGTACATGGAGCAGAGATGTACTTGTACATGGAGCGGAGAGGTACTTGTACATGGAGCGGAGAGGTACTTGTACATGGAGCGGAGAGGTACTGGTACATGGAGCGGAGATGTACTTGTACATTGAGCGGAGAGGTACTTGTACATGGAGTGGAGATGTACTTGTACATTGAGCGGAGAGGTACTGGTACATGGAGCGGAGATGTACTTGTACATTGAGCGGAGAGGTACTTGTACATGGAGTGGAGATGTACTTGTACATTGAGCGGAGAGGTACTGGTACATGGAGCGGAGATGTACTTGTACATTGAGCGGAGAGGTACTTGTACATGGAGTGGAGATGTACTTGTACATGGAGCGGAGATGTACTTGTACATTGAGCGGAGAGGTACTTGTACATGGAGCGGAGATGTACTTGTACATGGAGCGGAGAGGTACTTGTACATGGAGCGGAGATGTACTTGTACATTGAGCGGAGAGGTACTTGTACATGGAGCGGAGAGGTACTTGTACATGGAGCGGAGATGTACTTGTACATGGAGCGGAGAGGTACTTGTACATGGAGCGGAGATGTACTTGTACATTGAGCGGAGAGGTACTTGTACATGGAGCAGAGATGTACTTGTACATGGAGCGGAGAGGTACTTGTACATGGAGCGGAGAGGTACTTGTACATGGAGCGGAGAGGTACTTGTACATGGAGCGGAGAGGTACTTGTACATTGAGCGGAGAGGTACTTGTACATTGAGCGGAGAGGTACTTGTACATGGAGCTAGGGCTGGGTATCGAGTTTCGATACTTACTTGGCACCGAAATGGAAACATCGATACTAAGGGGTATCGAAGCCTCCCTTGTCAATCGATACCAATTTTCGATACCAAAACAAAACAGCGTCATTGAGCCTATAAGCATGCGACATGCTTGCACGCCGCGCTCTAATACGGCTGGTGATTGGCTGTCATGTAGAGGCATGCAGGAAACGTTACGCCCACTTTAGCCGGTGTGTTTGTTGTGACTGTGAGCCAGGCGTGCGGTGCGGATAGTATACAAGAAGTTAGCCACTCAAGCTACTCCTATCCTGGATTACCATATGGCGAAGATGATGAAAAGCAGGAAAAGAAACAGAAACAACACGGACTGGTTTCCACAGACAAGAGAAATAATTGAGAGGTGGGTCAGCTCAGCTTACCGCAAGTTAGCGGTTATCAGATCCCTCAGTCTGACAAATCCATGCATCTGGCTGTGAGTTGTAGCATTAGATCGTTTAATTAATTGCCGCCGTAACGTTATGCGCAAGCGGGCATTGTGTATTTTTAGCAACTCGTTAACAAACGCTGATGTCATGATAGTTTGTTGAATGTAAATGCGATTCATTTATATTGATTGGCTAGTCAGTGAAGTTGAGCTGTCTCGTCAGATTTGACAAGAATGACGTTCTGTTGCAGCAGTGAGCACACTGATCTGCAACGCTAGCGTTAATGTTTAATTAATTAGCGTTATGTGCAAGCGGGCAGTTATCGCCCATGTATTTTTAGCAACTCGTTAACAAACGCTGATGTCATGATAGTTTGTTGAATATAAATGCGATTCACTTTGTGGCATATAAGGCTATATTGATAGGCTAGTCAATGCTCAACTAGTCTTCCATGCATGAAGTGGAGCCATCTCATCAGTTTGTACAAGAATAGAGTTCTGTTGCATCAGTGAGCATTAAACCCTGATTTGCAACTCTCTGTTTTGCACTGAAAACTATTCCACTGATTTATTTGTTTTAGCTACATTTCTTTCCTTTGTAGTACTCCAATATTTTTTGTAGGGACGGCAATACGTTTAGAGAACTTAAAGTTATGTTAAATACAGTAGGTTTTATTTTTTTCTGCTGTAAAACTTAAGATGGGGGGAAACTAAAGATTTGTAAAATAATTTCAATGTGTAATGCAGTTTTATTTTTGTTAAAATGGATTTTTCTAAAAATTGGTATCGAAAAAAGTATCGTTCAGGAACCGGTATCGAAATCCAAGTATCGAAACGGTATCGATATCGAAAAATTTTGAACGATACCCAGCCCTACATGGAGCGCAGATGTACTTGTACATTGAGCGGAGAGGTACTGGTACATGGAGCGGAGATGTACTTGTACATTGAGCGGAGAGGTACTTGTACATTGAGCGGAGAGGTACTTGTACATGGAGCGGAGATGTACTTGTACATTGAGCGGAGAGGTACTGGTACATGGAGCGGAGATGTACTTGTACATTGAGCGGAGAGGTACTTGTACATGGAGTGGAGATGTACTTGTACATTGAGCGGAGAGGTACTGGTACATGGAGCGGAGATGTACTTGTACATTGAGCGGAGAGGTACTTGTACATGGAGTGGAGATGTACTTGTACATTGAGCGGAGAGGTACTGGTACATGGAGCGGAGATGTACTTGTACATTGAGCGGAGAGGTACTTGTACATGGAGTGGAGATGTACTTGTACATGGAGCGGAGATGTACTTGTACATTGAGCGGAGAGGTACTTGTACATGGAGCGGAGATGTACTTGTACATGGAGCGGAGAGGTACTTGTACATGGAGCGGAGATGTACTTGTACATTGAGCGGAGAGGTACTTGTACATGGAGCGGAGAGGTACTTGTACATGGAGCGGAGATGTACTTGTACATGGAGCGGAGAGGTACTTGTACATGGAGCGGAGATGTACTTGTACATTGAGCGGAGAGGTACTTGTACATGGAGCAGAGATGTACTTGTACATGGAGCGGAGAGGTACTTGTACATGGAGCGGAGAGGTACTTGTACATGAGAGCGGAGAGGTACTTGTACATGGAGCGGAGAGGTACTTGTACATTGAGCGGAGAGGTACTGTCGACACTTGTACATTCAGCGGAGAGGTACTTGTACATGGAGCGGAGAGGTACTGTCGATACTTGACATTGAGCGGAGAGGTACTTGTACATGGAGCGGAGAGGTATTTGTACATTGAGCGGAGAGGTACTTGTACATTGAGCGGAGAGGTACTGTCGACACTTGTACATTCAGCGGAGAGCTACTTGTACATGGAGCGGAGAGGTATTTGTACATTGAGCGGAGAGGTACTTGTACATGGAGCGGAGAGGTACTTGTACATAGAGCGGAGAGGTACTTATACATGGAGCGGAGAGGTATTTCTACATTGAGCGGAGACGTACTTGTACATGGAGCGGAGAGGTACTTGTACATGAGAGCGGAGAGGTATTTGTACATGGAGCGGAAAGGTACTGTCGACACTTGTACATTGAGCGGAGAGCTACTTGTACATGGAGCGGAGAGGTACTTGTACATGAGAGCGGAGAGGTACTTGTACATGGAGCGGAGAGGTATTTGTACATGGAGCGGAGAGGTACTGTCGACACTTGACATTGAGCGGAGAGGTACTTGTACATGGAGCGGAGAGGTACTTGTACATGAGAGCGGAGAGGTATTTGTACATGGAGCGGAGAGGTACTGTCGACACTTGACATTGAGCGGAGAGGTACTTGTACATGGAGCGGAGATGTACTTGTACATTGAGCGGAGAGGTACTGGTACATGGAGCGGAGATGTACTTGTACATTGAGCGGAGAGGTACTTGTACATGGAGTGGAGATGTACTTGTACATTGAGCGGAGAGGTACTGGTACATGGAGCGGAGATGTACTTGTACATTGAGCGGAGAGGTACTTGTACATGGAGTGGAGATGTACTTGTACATTGAGCGGAGAGGTACTGGTACATGGAGCGGAGATGTACTTGTACATTGAGCGGAGAGGTACTTGTACATGGAGTGGAGATGTACTTGTACATGGAGCGGAGATGTACTTGTACATTGAGCGGAGAGGTACTTGTACATGGAGCGGAGATGTACTTGTACATGGAGCGGAGAGGTACTTGTACATGGAGCGGAGATGTACTTGTACATTGAGCGGAGAGGTACTTGTACATGGAGCGGAGAGGTACTTGTACATGGAGCGGAGATGTACTTGTACATGGAGCGGAGAGGTACTTGTACATGGAGCGGAGATGTACTTGTACATTGAGCGGAGAGGTACTTGTACATGGAGCAGAGATGTACTTGTACATGGAGCGGAGAGGTACTTGTACATGGAGCGGAGAGGTACTTGTACATGAGAGCGGAGAGGTACTTGTACATGGAGCGGAGAGGTACTTGTACATTGAGCGGAGAGGTACTGTCGACACTTGTACATTCAGCGGAGAGGTACTTGTACATGGAGCGGAGAGGTACTGTCGATACTTGACATTGAGCGGAGAGGTACTTGTACATGGAGCGGAGAGGTATTTGTACATTGAGCGGAGAGGTACTTGTACATTGAGCGGAGAGGTACTGTCGACACTTGTACATTCAGCGGAGAGCTACTTGTACATGGAGCGGAGAGGTATTTGTACATTGAGCGGAGAGGTACTTGTACATGGAGCGGAGAGGTACTTGTACATAGAGCGGAGAGGTACTTATACATGGAGCGGAGAGGTATTTCTACATTGAGCGGAGACGTACTTGTACATGGAGCGGAGAGGTACTTGTACATGAGAGCGGAGAGGTATTTGTACATGGAGCGGAAAGGTACTGTCGACACTTGTACATTGAGCGGAGAGCTACTTGTACATGGAGCGGAGAGGTACTTGTACATGAGAGCGGAGAGGTACTTGTACATGGAGCGGAGAGGTATTTGTACATGGAGCGGAGAGGTACTGTCGACACTTGACATTGAGCGGAGAGGTACTTGTACATGGAGCGGAGAGGTACTTGTACATGAGAGCGGAGAGGTATTTGTACATGGAGCGGAGAGGTACTGTCGACACTTGACATTGAGCGGAGAGGTACTTGTACATGGAGCGGAGAGGTACTTGTACATGGAGCGGAGAGGTACTTGTACATGGACCGGAGAGGTACTTGTACATGGAGCGGAGAGGTACTTGTACATGGAGCGGAGATGTACTTGTACATTGAGCGGAGAGGTACTTGTACATGGAGCAGAGATGTACTTGTACATGGAGCGGAGATGTACTTGTACATTGAGCGGAGAGGTACTTGTACATGGAGCGGAGAGGTACTTGTACATGGAGCGGAGATGTACTTGTACATGGAGCGGAGAGGTACTTGTACATGGAGCGGAGATGTACTTGTACATTGAGCGGAGAGGTACTTGTACATGGAGCAGAGATGTACTTGTACATGGAGCGGAGAGGTACTTGTACATGGAGCGGAGAGGTACTTGTACATGGAGCGGAGAGGTACTTGTACATGGAGCGGAGAGGTACTTGTACATTGAGCGGAGAGGTACTTGTACATTGAGCGGAGAGGTACTTGTACATGGAGCTAGGGCTGGGTATCGAGTTTCGATACTTACTTGGCACCGAAATGGAAACATCGATACTAAGGGGTATCGAAGCCTCCCTTGTCAATCGATACCAATTTTCGATACCAAAACAAAACAGCGTCATTGAGCCTATAAGCATGCGACATGCTTGCACGCCGCGCTCTAATACGGCTGGTGATTGGCTGTCATGTAGAGGCATGCAGGAAACGTTACGCCCACTTTAGCCGGTGTGTTTGTTGTGACTGTGAGCCAGGCGTGCGGTGCGGATAGTATACAAGAAGTTAGCCACTCAAGCTACTCCTATGCTGGATTACCATATGGCGAAGATGATGAAAAGCAGGAAAAGAAACAGAAACAACACGGACTGGTTTCCACAGACAAGAGAAATAATTGAGAGGTGGGTCAGCTCAGCTTACCGCAAGTTAGCGGTTATCAGATCCCTCAGTCTGACAAATCCATGCATCTGGCTGTGAGTTGTAGCATTAGATCGTTTAATTAATTGCCGCCGTAACGTTATGCGCAAGCGGGCATTGTGTATTTTTAGCAACTCGTTAACAAACGCTGATGTCATGATAGTTTGTTGAATGTAAATGCGATTCATTTATATTGATTGGCTAGTCAGTGAAGTTGAGCTGTCTCGTCAGATTTGACAAGAATGACGTTCTGTTGCAGCAGTGAGCACACTGATCTGCAACGCTAGCGTTAATGTTTAATTAATTAGCGTTATGTGCAAGCGGGCAGTTATCGCCCATGTATTTTTAGCAACTCGTTAACAAACGCTGATGTCATGATAGTTTGTTGAATATAAATGCGATTCACTTTGTGGCATATAAGGCTATATTGATAGGCTAGTCAATGCTCAACTAGTCTTCCATGCATGAAGTGGAGCCATCTCATCAGTTTGTACAAGAATAGAGTTCTGTTGCATCAGTGAGCATTAAACCCTGATTTGCAACTCTCTGTTTTGCACTGAAAACTATTCCACTGATTTATTTGTTTTAGCTACATTTCTTTCCTTTGTAGTACTCCAATATTTTTTGTAGGGACGGCAATACGTTTAGAGAACTTAAAGTTATGTTAAATACAGTAGGTTTTATTTTTTTCTGCTGTAAAACTTAAGATGGGGGGAAACTAAAGATTTGTAAAATAATTTCAATGTGTAATGCAGTTTTATTTTTGTTAAAATGGATTTTTCTAAAAATTGGTATCGAAAAAAGTATCGTTCAGGAACCGGTATCGAAATCCAAGTATCGAAACGGTATCGATATCGAAAAATTTTGAACGATACCCAGCCCTACATGGAGCGCAGATGTACTTGTACATTGAGCGGAGAGGTACTTGTACATGGAGTGGAGATGTACTTGTACATTGAGCGGAGAGGTACTGGTACATGGAGCGGAGATGTACTTGTACATTGAGCGGAGAGGTACTTGTACATGGAGTGGAGATGTACTTGTACATGGAGCGGAGATGTACTTGTACATTGAGCGGAGAGGTACTTGTACATGGAGCGGAGATGTACTTGTACATGGAGCGGAGAGGTACTTGTACATGGAGCGGAGATGTACTTGTACATTGAGCGGAGAGGTACTTGTACATGGAGCGGAGAGGTACAGTACCATGTACAAGTAACATGGAGCGGAGATGTACTTGTACATGGAGCGGAGAGGTACTTGTACATGGAGCGGAGATGTACTTGTACATTGAGCGGAGAGGTACTTGTACATGGAGCAGAGATGTACTTGTACATGGAGCGGAGAGGTACTTGTACATGGAGCGGAGAGGTACTTGTACATGGAGCGGAGAGGTACTGGTACATGGAGCGGAGATGTACTTGTACATTGAGCGGAGAGGTACTTGTACATGGAGTGGAGATGTACTTGTACATTGAGCGGAGAGGTACTGGTACATGGAGCGGAGATGTACTTGTACATTGAGCGGAGAGGTACTTGTACATGGAGTGGAGATGTACTTGTACATTGAGCGGAGAGGTACTGGTACATGGAGCAGAGATGTACTTGTACATTGAGCGGAGAGGTACTTGTACATGGAGTGGAGATGTACTTGTACATGGAGCGGAGATGTACTTGTACATTGAGCGGAGAGGTACTTGTACATGGAGCGGAGATGTACTTGTACATGGAGCGGAGAGGTACTTGTACATGGAGCGGAGATGTACTTGTACATTGAGCGGAGAGGTACTTGTACATGGAGCGGAGAGGTACTTGTACATGGAGCGGAGATGTACTTGTACATGGAGCGGAGAGGTACTTGTACATGGAGCGGAGATGTACTTGTACATTGAGCGGAGAGGTACTTGTACATGGAGCAGAGATGTACTTGTACATGGAGCGGAGAGGTACTTGTACATGGAGCGGAGAGGTACTTGTACATGGAGCGGAGAGGTACTTGTACATGGAGCGGAGAGGTACTTGTACATTGAGCGGAGAGGTACTTGTACATTGAGCGGAGAGGTACTTGTACATGGAGCTAGGGCTGGGTATCGAGTTTCGATACTTACTTGGCACCGAAATGGAAACATCGATACTAAGGGGTATCGAAGCCTCCCTTGTCAATCGATACCAATTTTCGATACCAAAACAAAACAGCGTCATTGAGCCTATAAGCATGCGACATGCTTGCACGCCGCGCTCTAATACGGCTGGTGATTGGCTGTCATGTAGAGGCATGCAGGAAACGTTACGCCCACTTTAGCCGGTGTGTTTGTTGTGACTGTGAGCCAGGCGTGCGGTGCGGATAGTATACAAGAAGTTAGCCACTCAAGCTACTCCTATCCTGGATTACCATATGGCGAAGATGATGAAAAGCAGGAAAAGAAACAGAAACAACACGGACTGGTTTCCACAGACAAGAGAAATAATTGAGAGGTGGGTCAGCTCAGCTTACCGCAAGTTAGCGGTTATCAGATCCCTCAGTCTGACAAATCCATGCATCTGGCTGTGAGTTGTAGCATTAGATCGTTTAATTAATTGCCGCCGTAACGTTATGCGCAAGCGGGCATTGTGTATTTTTAGCAACTCGTTAACAAACGCTGATGTCATGATAGTTTGTTGAATGTAAATGCGATTCATTTATATTGATTGGCTAGTCAGTGAAGTTGAGCTGTCTCGTCAGATTTGACAAGAATGACGTTCTGTTGCAGCAGTGAGCACACTGATCTGCAACGCTAGCGTTAATGTTTAATTAATTAGCGTTATGTGCAAGCGGGCAGTTATCGCCCATGTATTTTTAGCAACTCGTTAACAAACGCTGATGTCATGATAGTTTGTTGAATATAAATGCGATTCACTTTGTGGCATATAAGGCTATATTGATAGGCTAGTCAATGCTCAACTAGTCTTCCATGCATGAAGTGGAGCCATCTCATCAGTTTGTACAATAATAGAGTTCTGTTGCATCAGTGAGCATTAAACCCTGATTTGCAACTCTCTGTTTTGCACTGAAAACTATTCCACTGATTTATTTGTTTTAGCTACATTTCTTTCCTTTGTAGTACTCCAATATTTTTTGTAGGGACGGCAATACGTTTAGAGAACTTAAAGTTATGTTAAATACAGTAGGTTTTATTTTTTTCTGCTGTAAAACTTAAGATGGGGGGAAACTAAAGATTTGTAAAATAAGTTCAATGTGTAATGCAGTTTTATTTTTGTTAAAATGGATTTTTCTAAAAATTGGTATCGAAAAAAGTATCGTTCAGGAACCGGTATCGAAATCCAAGTATCGAAACGGTATCGATATCGAAAAATTTTGAACGATACCCAGCCCTACATGGAGCGCAGATGTACTTGTACATTGAGCGGAGAGGTACTGGTACATGGAGCGGAGATGTACTTGTACATTGAGCGGAGAGGTACTTGTACATTGAGCGGAGAGGTACTTGTACATGGAGCGGAGATGTACTTGTACATTGAGCGGAGAGGTACTGGTACATGGAGCGGAGATGTACTTGTACATTGAGCGGAGAGGTACTTGTACATGGAGTGGAGATGTACTTGTACATTGAGCGGAGAGGTACTGGTACATGGAGCGGAGATGTACTTGTACATTGAGCGGAGAGGTACTTGTACATGGAGTGGAGATGTACTTGTACATTGAGCGGAGAGGTACTGGTACATGGAGCGGAGATGTACTTGTACATTGAGCGGAGAGGTACTTGTACATGGAGTGGAGATGTACTTGTACATGGAGCGGAGATGTACTTGTACATTGAGCGGAGAGGTACTTGTACATGGAGCGGAGATGTACTTGTACATGGAGCGGAGAGGTACTTGTACATGGAGCGGAGATGTACTTGTACATTGAGCGGAGAGGTACTTGTACATGGAGCGGAGAGGTACTTGTACATGGAGCGGAGATGTACTTGTACATGGAGCGGAGAGGTACTTGTACATGGAGCGGAGATGTACTTGTACATTGAGCGGAGAGGTACTTGTACATGGAGCAGAGATGTACTTGTACATGGAGCGGAGAGGTACTTGTACATGGAGCGGAGAGGTACTTGTACATGGAGCGGAGAGGTACTTGTACATGGAGCGGAGAGGTACTTGTACATTGAGCGGAGAGGTACTTGTACATTGAGCGGAGAGGTACTTGTACATGGAGCTAGGGCTGGGTATCGAGTTTCGATACTTACTTGGCACCGAAATGGAAACATCGATACTAAGGGGTATCGAAGCCTCCCTTGTCAATCGATACCAATTTTCGATACCAAAACAAAACAGCGTCATTGAGCCTATAAGCATGCGACATGCTTGCACGCCGCGCTCTAATACGGCTGGTGATTGGCTGTCATGTAGAGGCATGCAGGAAACGTTACGCCCACTTTAGCCGGTGTGTTTGTTGTGACTGTGAGCCAGGCGTGCGGTGCGGATAGTATACAAGAAGTTAGCCACTCAAGCTACTCCTATCCTGGATTACCATATGGCGAAGATGATGAAAAGCAGGAAAAGAAACAGAAACAACACGGACTGGTTTCCACAGACAAGATAAATAATTGAGAGGTGGGTCAGCTCAGCTTACCGCAAGTTAGCGGTTATCAGATCCCTCAGTCTGACAAATCCATGCATCTGGCTGTGAGTTGTAGCATTAGATCGTTTAATTAATTGCCGCCGTAACGTTATGCGCAAGCGGGCATTGTGTATTTTTAGCAACTCGTTAACAAACGCTGATGTCATGATAGTTTGTTGAATGTAAATGTGATTCATTTATATTGATTGGCTAGTCAGTGAAGTTGAGCTGTCTCGTCAGATTTGACAAGAATGACGTTCTGTTGCAGCAGTGAGCACACTGATCTGCAACGCTAGCGTTAATGTTTAATTAATTAGCGTTATGTGCAACCGGGCAGTTATCGCCCATGTATTTTTAGCAACTCGTTAACAAACGCTGATGTCATGATAGTTTGTTGAATATAAATGCGATTCACTTTGTGGCATATCAGGCTATATTGATAGGCTAGTCAATGCTCAACTAGTCTTCCATGCATGAAGTGGAGCCATCTCATCAGTTTGTACAAGAATAGAGTTCTGTTGCATCAGTGAGCATTAAACCCTGATTTGCAACTCTCTGTTTTGCACTGAAAACTATTCCACTGATTTATTTGTTTTAGCTACATTTCTTTCCTTTGTAGTACTCCAATATTTTTTGTAGGGACGGCAATACGTTTAGAGAACTTAAAGTTATGTTAAATACAGTAGGTTTTATTTTTTTCTGCTGTAAAACTTAAGATGGGGGGAAACTAAAGATTTGTAAAATAATTTCAATGTGTAATGCAGTTTTATTTTTGTTAAAATGGATTTTTCTAAAAATTGGTATCGAAAAAAGTATCGTTCAGGAACCGGTATCGAAATCCAAGTATCGAAACGGTATCGATATCGAAAAATTTTGAACGATACCCAGCCCTACATGGAGCGCAGATGTACTTGTACATTGAGCGGAGAGGTACTGGTACATGGAGCGGAGATGTACTTGTACATTGAGCGGAGAGGTACTTGTACATTGAGCGGAGAGGTACTGGTACATGGAGCGGAGATGTACTTGTACATTGAGCGGAGAGGTACTTGTACATGGAGTGGAGATGTACTTGTACATTGAGCGGAGAGGTACTGGTACATGGAGCGGAGATGTACTTGTACATTGAGCGGAGAGGTACTTGTACATGGAGTGGAGATGTACTTGTACATTGAGCGGAGAGGTACTGGTACATGGAGCGGAGATGTACTTGTACATTGAGCGGAGAGGTACTTGTACATGGAGTGGAGATGTACTTGTACATGGAGCGGAGATGTACTTGTACATTGAGCGGAGAGGTACTTGTACATGGAGCGGAGATGTACTTGTACATGGAGCGGAGAGGTACTTGTACATGGAGCGGAGATGTACTTGTACATTGAGCGGAGAGGTACTTGTACATGGAGCGGAGAGGTACTTGTACATGGAGCGGAGATGTACTTGTACATGGAGCGGAGAGGTACTTGTACATGGAGCGGAGATGTACTTGTACATTGAGCGGAGAGGTACTTGTACATGGAGCAGAGATGTACTTGTACATGGAGCGGAGAGGTACTTGTACATGGAGCGGAGAGGTACTTGTACATGGAGCGGAGAGGTACTTGTACATGGAGCGGAGAGGTACTTGTACATTGAGCGGAGAGGTACTTGTACATTGAGCGGAGAGGTACTTGTACATGGAGCTAGGGCTGGGTATCGAGTTTCGATACTTACTTGGCACCGAAATGGAAACATCGATACTAAGGGGTATCGAAGCCTCCCTTGTCAATCGATACCAATTTTCGATACCAAAACAAAACAGCGTCATTGAGCCTATAAGCATGCGACATGCTTGCACGCCGCGCTCTAATACGGCTGGTGATTGGCTGTCATGTAGAGGCATGCAGGAAACGTTACGCCCACTTTAGCCGGTGTGTTTGTTGTGACTGTGAGCCAGGCGTGCGGTGCGGATAGTATACAAGAAGTTAGCCACTCAAGCTACTCCTATCCTGGATTACCATATGGCGAAGATGATGAAAAGCAGGAAAAGAAACAGAAACAACACGGACTGGTTTCCACAGACAAGAGAAATAATTGAGAGGTGGGTCAGCTCAGCTTACCGCAAGTTAGCGGTTATCAGATCCCTCAGTCTGACAAATCCATGCATCTGGCTGTGAGTTGTAGCATTAGATCGTTTAATTAATTGCCGCCGTAACGTTATGCGCAAGCGGGCATTGTGTATTTTTAGCAACTCGTTAACAAACGCTGATGTCATGATAGTTTGTTGAATGTAAATGCGATTCATTTATATTGATTGGCTAGTCAGTGAAGTTGAGCTGTCTCGTCAGATTTGACAAGAATGACGTTCTGTTGCAGCAGTGAGCACACTGATCTGCAACGCTAGCTTTAATGTTTAATTAATTAGCGTTATGTGCAAGCGGGCAGTTATCGCCCATGTATTTTTAGCAACTCGTTAACAAACGCTGATGTCATGATAGTTTGTTGAATATAAATGCGATTCACTTTGTGGCATATAAGGCTATATTGATAGGCTAGTCAATGCTCAACTAGTCTTCCATGCATGAAGTGGAGCCATCTCATCAGTTTGTACAAGAATAGAGTTCTGTTGCATCAGTGAGCATTAAACCCTGATTTGCAACTCTCTGTTTTGCACTGAAAACTATTCCACTGATTTATTTGTTTTAGCTACATTTCTTTCCTTTGTAGTACTCCAATATTTTTTGTAGGGACGGCAATACGTTTAGAGAACTTAAAGTTATGTTAAATACAGTAGGTTTTATTTATTTCTGCTGTAAAACTTAAGATGGGGGGAAACTAAAGATTTGTAAAATAATTTCAATGTGTAATGCAGTTTTATTTTTGTTAAAATGGATTTTTGTAAAAATTGGTATCGAAAAAAGTATCGTTCAGGAACCGGTATCGAAATCCAAGTATCGAAACGGTATCGATATCGAAAAATTTTGAACGATACCCAGCCCTACATGGAGCGCAGATGTACTTGTACATTGAGCGGAGAGGTACTGGTACATGGAGCGGAGATGTACTTGTACATTGAGCGGAGAGGTACTTGTACATTGAGCGGAGAGGTACTGGTACATGGAGCGGAGATGTACTTGTACATTGAGCGGAGAGGTACTTGTACATGGAGTGGAGATGTACTTGTACATTGAGCGGAGAGGTACTGGTACATGGAGCGGAGATGTACTTGTACATTGAGCGGAGAGGTACTTGTACATGGAGTGGAGATGTACTTGTACATTGAGCGGAGAGGTACTGGTACATGGAGCGGAGATGTACTTGTACATTGAGCGGAGAGGTACTTGTACATGGAGTGGAGATGTACTTGTACATGGAGCGGAGATGTACTTGTACATTGAGCGGAGAGGTACTTGTACATGGAGCGGAGATGTACTTGTACATGGAGCGGAGAGGTACTTGTACATGGAGCGGAGATGTACTTGTACATTGAGCGGAGAGGTACTTGTACATGGAGCGGAGAGGTACTTGTACATGGAGCGGAGATGTACTTGTACATGGAGCGGAGAGGTACTTGTACATGGAGCGGAGATGTACTTGTACATTGAGCGGAGAGGTACTTGTACATGGAGCAGAGATGTACTTGTACATGGAGCGGAGAGGTACTTGTACATGGAGCGGAGAGGTACTTGTACATGGAGCGGAGAGGTACTTGTACATGGAGCGGAGAGGTACTTGTACATTGAGCGGAGAGGTACTTGTACATTGAGCGGAGAGGTACTTGTACATGGAGCTAGGGCTGGGTATCGAGTTTCGATACTTACTTGGCACCGAAATGGAAACATCGATACTAAGGGGTATCGAAGCCTCCCTTGTCAATCGATACCAATTTTCGATACCAAAACAAAACAGCGTCATTGAGCCTATAAGCATGCGACATGCTTGCACGCCGCGCTCTAATACGGCTGGTGATTGGCTGTCATGTAGAGGCATGCAGGAAACGTTACGCCCACTTTAGCCGGTGTGTTTGTTGTGACTGTGAGCCAGGCGTGCGGTGCGGATAGTATACAAGAAGTTAGCCACTCAAGCTACTCCTATCCTGGATTACCATATGGCGAAGATGATGAAAAGCAGGAAAAGAAACAGAAACAACACGGACTGGTTTCCACAGACAAGAGAAATAATTGAGAGGTGGGTCAGCTCAGCTTACCGCAAGTTAGCGGTTATCAGATCCCTCAGTCTGACAAATCCATGCATCTGGCTGTGAGTTGTAGCATTAGATCGTTTAATTAATTGCCGCCGTAACGTTATGCGCAAGCGGGCATTGTGTATTTTTAGCAACTCGTTAACAAACGCTGATGTCATGATAGTTTGTTGAATGTAAATGCGATTCATTTATATTGATTGGCTAGTCAGTGAAGTTGAGCTGTCTCGTCAGATTTGACAAGAATGCCGTTCTGTTGCAGCAGTGAGCACACTGATCTGCAACGCTAGCGTTAATGTTTAATTAATTAGCGTTATGTGCAAGCGGGCAGTTATCGCCCATGTATTTTTAGCAACTCGTTAACAAACGCTGATGTCATGATAGTTTGTTGAATATAAATGCGATTCACTTTGTGGCATATAAGGCTATATTGATAGGCTAGTCAATGCTCAACTAGTCTTCCATGCATGAAGTGGAGCCATCTCATCAGTTTGTACAAGAATATAGTTCTGTTGCATCAGTGAGCATTAAACCCTGATTTGCAACTCTCTGTTTTGCACTGAAAACTATTCCACTGATTTATTTGTTTTAGCTACATTTCTTTCCTTTGTAGTACTCCAATATTTTTTGTAGGGACGGCAATACGTTTAGAGAACTTAAAGTTATGTTAAATACAGTAGGTTTTATTTTTTTCTGCTGTAAAACTTAAGATGGGGGGAAACTAAAGATTTGTAAAATAATTTCAATGTGTAATGCAGTTTTATTTTTGTTAAAATGGATTTTTCTAAAAATTGGTATCGAAAAAAGTATCGTTCAGGAACCGGTATCGAAATCCAAGTATCGAAACGGTATCGATATCGAAAAATTTTGAACGATACCCAGCCCTACATGGAGCGCAGATGTACTTGTACATTGAGCGGAGAGGTACTGGTACATGGAGCGGAGATGTACTTGTACATTGAGCGGAGAGGTACTTGTACATTGAGCGGAGAGGTACTTGTACATGGAGCGGAGATGTACTTGTACATTGAGCGGAGAGGTACTGGTACATGGAGCGGAGATGTACTTGTACATTGAGCGGAGAGGTACTTGTACATGGAGTGGAGATGTACTTGTACATTGAGCGGAGAGGTACTGGTACATGGAGCGGAGATGTACTTGTACATTGAGCGGAGAGGTACTTGTACATGGAGTGGAGATGTACTTGTACATTGAGCGGAGAGGTACTGGTACATGGAGCGGAGATGTACTTGTACATTGAGCGGAGAGGTACTTGTACATGGAGTGGAGATGTACTTGTACATGGAGCGGAGATGTACTTGTACATTGAGCGGAGAGGTACTTGTACATGGAGCGGAGATGTACTTGTACATGGAGCGGAGAGGTACTTGTACATGGAGCGGAGAGGTACTTGTACATGGAGCGGAGATGTACTTGTACATGGAGCGGAGATGTACTTGTACATGGAGCGGAGAGGTACTTGTACATGGAGCGGAGAGGTACTTATACATTGAGCGGAGACGTACTTGTACATGGAGCGGAGATGTACTTGTACATTGAGCGGAGAGGTACTTGTACATTGAGCGGAGAGGTACTGGTACATGGAGCGGAGATGTACTTGTACATTGAGCGGAGAGGTACTTGTACATGGAGCGGAGAGGTACTTGTACATTGAGCGGAGAGGTACTTGTACATTGAGCGGAGACGTACTTGTACATTGAGCGGAGATGTACTTGTACATTGAGCGGAGATGTACTTGTACATTGAGCGGAGAGGTACTGGTACATGGAGCGGAGAGGTACTTGTACATGGAGCGGAGAGGTATTTGTACATGGAGCGGAGAGGTATTTGTACATGGAGCGGAGAGGTACTTGTACATTGAGCGGAGAGGTACTTGTACATGGAGCGGAGAGGTACTTGTACATGGAGCGGAGAGGTACTTGTACATGTAGCGGAGAGGTGCTTGTACATGGAGCGGAGAGGTACTTGTACATGGAGCGGAGAGGTATTTGTACATGGAGCGGAGAGGTACTTGTACATGGAGCGGAGAGGTACTTGTACATTCAGCGGAGAGGTACTTGTACATTGAGCGGAGAGGTACTTGTAGATGGAGCGGAGAGGTACTGTCGACACTTGTACATTGAGCGGAGAGGTACTTGTACATGGAGCGGAGAGGTACTTGTACATGGAGCGGAGAGGTACTGTCGACACTTGTACATTGAGCGGAGAGGTACTTGTACATGGAGCGGAGAGGTACTTGTACATGGAGCGGAGATGTACTTGTACAGGGAGCGGAGAGGTACTTGTACATTGAGCGGAGAGGTACTTGTACATGGAGCGGAGAGGTACTTGTACATGGAGCGGAGAGGTACTTGTACATGGAGCGGAGAGGTACTTGTACATTGAGCGGAGAGGTACTTGTACATGGAGCGGAGAGGTACTTGTACATGGAGCGGAGAGGTACTTGTACATGGAGCGGAGAGGTACTTGTACATTGAGCGGAGAGGTACTTGTACATGGAGCGGAGAGGTACTTGTACATGGAGCGGAGAGGTACTTGTACATGGAGCGGAGAGGTACTTGTACATGGAGCGGAGAGGTACTTGTACATTGAGCGGAGATGTACTTGTACATGGAGCAGAGATGTACTTGTACATGGATCGGAGAGGTACTTGTACATGAGAGCGGAGAGGTACTGTCGACACTTGTACATTGAGCGTAGAGGTACTGTCGACACTTGTACATTGAGCGGAGAGGTACTTGTACATGGAGCGGAGAGGTACTGTCGACACTTGTACATTGAGCGGAGAGGTACTTGTACATTGAGCGGAGAGGTACTTGTACATGGAGCGCAGAGGTACTTGTACATTGAGCGGAGAGGTACTTGTACATGGAGCGGAGAGGTACTTGTACATGAGAGCGGAGAGGTACTTGTACATGGAGCGGAGAGGTACTTGTACATTGAGCGGAGAGGTACTGTCGACACTTGTACATTCAGCGGAGAGGTACTTGTACATGGAGCGGAGAGGTACTGTCGATACTTGACATTGAGCGGAGAGGTACTTGTACATGGAGCGGAGAGGTACTTGTACATGGAGCGGAGAGGTACTTGTACATGGAGCGGAGAGGTACTTGTACATTGAGCGGAGAGGTACTTGTACATGGAGCGGAGAGGTACTTGTACATTGAGCGGAGAGGTACTTGTACATGGAGCGGAGAGGTACTTGTACATGGAGCGGAGAGGTACTTGTACATGGAGCGGAGAGGTACTTGTACATGGAGCGGAGAGGTACTTGTACATTGAGCGGAGATGTACTTGTACATGGAGCGGAGATGTACTTGTACATGGATCGGAGAGGTACTTGTACATGAGAGCGGAGAGGTACTGTCGACACTTGTACATTGAGCGTAGAGGTACTGTCGACACTTGTACATTGAGCGGAGAGGTACTTGTACATGGAGCGGAGAGGTACTGTCGACACTTGTACATTGAGCGGAGAGGTACTTGTACATTGAGCGGAGAGGTACTTGTACATGGAGCGCAGAGGTACTTGTACATTGAGCGGAGAGGTACTTGTACATGGAGCGGAGAGGTACTTGTACATGAGAGCGGAGAGGTACTTGTACATGGAGCGGAGAGGTACTTGTACATTGAGCGGAGAGGTACTGGTACATGGAGCGGAGATGTACTTGTACATTGAGCGGAGAGGTACTTGTACATGGAGTGGAGATGTACTTGTACATTGAGCGGAGAGGTACTGGTACATGGAGCGGAGATGTACTTGTACATTGAGCGGAGAGGTACTTGTACATGGAGTGGAGATGTACTTGTACATTGAGCGGAGAGGTACTGGTACATGGAGCGGAGATGTACTTGTACATTGAGCGGAGAGGTACTTGTACATGGAGTGGAGATGTACTTGTACATGGAGCGGAGATGTACTTGTACATTGAGCGGAGAGGTACTTGTACATGGAGCGGAGATGTACTTGTACATGGAGCGGAGAGGTACTTGTACATGGAGCGGAGATGTACTTGTACATTGAGCGGAGAGGTACTTGTACATGGAGCGGAGAGGTACTTGTACATGGAGCGGAGATGTACTTGTACATGGAGCGGAGAGGTACTTGTACATGGAGCGGAGATGTACTTGTACATTGAGCGGAGAGGTACTTGTACATGGAGCAGAGATGTACTTGTACATGGAGCGGAGAGGTACTTGTACATGGAGCGGAGAGGTACTTGTACATGGAGCGGAGAGGTACTTGTACATGGAGCGGAGAGGTACTTGTACATTGAGCGGAGAGGTACTTGTACATTGAGCGGAGAGGTACTTGTACATGGAGCTAGGGCTGGGTATCGAGTTTCGATACTTACTTGGCACCGAAATGGAAACATCGATACTAAGGGGTATCGAAGCCTCCCTTGTCAATCGATACCAATTTTCGATACCAAAACAAAACAGCGTCATTGAGCCTATAAGCATGCGACATGCTTGCACGCCGCGCTCTAATACGGCTGGTGATTGGCTGTCATGTAGAGGCATGCAGGAAACGTTACGCCCACTTTAGCCGGGGTGTTTGTTGTGACTGTGAGCCAGGCGTGCGGTGCGGATAGTATACAAGAAGTTAGCCACTCAAGCTACTCCTATCCTGGATTACCATATGGCGAAGATGATGAAAAGCAGGAAAAGAAACAGAAACAACACGGACTGGTTTCCACAGACAAGAGAAATAATTGAGAGGTGGGTCAGCTCAGCTTACCGCAAGTTAGCGGTTATCAGATCCCTCAGTCTGACAAATCCATGCATCTGGCTGTGAGTTGTAGCATTAGATCGTTTAATTAATTGCCGCCGTAACGTTATGCGCAAGCGGGCATTGTGTATTTTTAGCAACTCGTTAACAAACGCTGATGTCATGATAGTTTGTTGAATGTAAATGCGATTCATTTATATTGATTGGCTAGTCAGTGAAGTTGAGCTGTCTCGTCAGATTTGACAAGAATGACGTTCTGTTGCAGCAGTGAGCACACTGATCTGCAACGCTAGCGTTAATGTTTAATTAATTAGCGTTATGTGCAAGCGGGCAGTTATCGCCCATGTATTTTTAGCAACTCGTTAACAAACGCTGATGTCATGATAGTTTGTTGAATATAAATGCGATTCACTTTGTGGCATATAAGGCTATATTGATAGGCTAGTCAATGCTCAACTAGTCTTCCATGCATGAACTGGAGCCATCTCATCAGTTTGTACAAGAATAGAGTTCTGTTGCATCAGTGAGCATTAAACCCTGATTTGCAACTCTCTGTTTTGCACTGAAAACTATTCCACTGATTTATTTGTTTTAGCTACATTTCTTTCCTTTGTAGTACTCCAATATTTTTTGTAGGGACGGCAATACGTTTAGAGAACTTAAAGTTATGTTAAATACAGTAGGTTTTATTTATTTCTGCTGTAAAACTTAAGATGGGGGGAAACTAAAGATTTGTAAAATAATTTCAATGTGTAATGCAGTTTTATTTTTGTTAAAATGGATTTTTGTAAAAATTGGTATCGAAAAAAGTATCGTTCAGGAACCGGTATCGAAATCCAAGTATCGAAACGGTATCGATATCGAAAAATTTTGAACGATACCCAGCCCTACATGGAGCGCAGATGTACTTGTACATTGAGCGGAGAGGTACTGGTACATGGAGCGGAGATGTACTTGTACATTGAGCGGAGAGGTACTTGTACATTGAGCGGAGAGGTACTTGTACATGGAGCGGAGATGTACTTGTACATTGAGCGGAGAGGTACTGGTACATGGAGCGGAGATGTACTTGTACATTGAGCGGAGAGGTACTTGTACATGGAGTGGAGATGTACTTGTACATTGAGCGGAGAGGTACTGGTACATGGAGCGGAGATGTACTTGTACATTGAGCGGAGAGGTACTTGTACATGGAGTGGAGATGTACTTGTACATTGAGCGGAGAGGTACTGGTACATGGAGCGGAGATGTACTTGTACATTGAGCGGAGAGGTACTTGTACATGGAGTGGAGATGTACTTGTACATGGAGCGGAGATGTACTTGTACATTGAGCGGAGAGGTACTTGTACATGGAGCGGAGATGTACTTGTACATGGAGCGGAGAGGTACTTGTACATGGAGCGGAGAGGTACTTGTACATGGAGCGGAGATGTACTTGTACATGGAGCGGAGATGTACTTGTACATGGAGCGGAGAGGTACTTGTACATGGAGCGGAGAGGTACTTATACATTGAGCGGAGACGTACTTGTACATGGAGCGGAGATGTACTTGTACATTGAGCGGAGAGGTACTTGTACATTGAGCGGAGAGGTACTGGTACATGGAGCGGAGATGTACTTGTACATTGAGCGGAGAGGTACTTGTACATGGAGCGGAGAGGTACTTGTACATTGAGCGGAGAGGTACTTGTACATTGAGCGGAGACGTACTTGTACATTGAGCGGAGATGTACTTGTACATTGAGCGGAGATGTACTTGTACATTGAGCGGAGAGGTACTGGTACATGGAGCGGAGAGGTACTTGTACATGGAGCGGAGAGGTATTTGTACATGGAGCGGAGAGGTATTTGTACATGGAGCGGAGAGGTACTTGTACATTGAGCGGAGAGGTACTTGTACATGGAGCGGAGAGGTACTTGTACATGGAGCGGAGAGGTACTTGTACATGTAGCGGAGAGGTGCTTGTACATGGAGCGGAGAGGTACTTGTACATGGAGCGGAGAGGTATTTGTACATGGAGCGGAGAGGTACTTGTACATGGAGCGGAGAGGTACTTGTACATTCAGCGGAGAGGTACTTGTACATTGAGCGGAGAGGTACTTGTAGATGGAGCGGAGAGGTACTGTCGACACTTGTACATTGAGCGGAGAGGTACTTGTACATGGAGCGGAGAGGTACTTGTACATGGAGCGGAGAGGTACTGTCGACACTTGTACATTGAGCGGAGAGGTACTTGTACATGGAGCGGAGAGGTACTTGTACATGGAGCGGAGATGTACTTGTACAGGGAGCGGAGAGGTACTTGTACATTGAGCGGAGAGGTACTTGTACATGGAGCGGAGAGGTACTTGTACATGGAGCGGAGAGGTACTTGTACATGGAGCGGAGAGGTACTTGTACATTGAGCGGAGAGGTACTTGTACATGGAGCGGAGAGGTACTTGTACATGGAGCGGAGAGGTACTTGTACATGGAGCGGAGAGGTACTTGTACATTGAGCGGAGAGGTACTTGTACATGGAGCGGAGAGGTACTTGTACATGGAGCGGAGAGGTACTTGTACATGGAGCGGAGAGGTACTTGTACATGGAGCGGAGAGGTACTTGTACATTGAGCGGAGATGTACTTGTACATGGAGCAGAGATGTACTTGTACATGGATCGGAGAGGTACTTGTACATGAGAGCGGAGAGGTACTGTCGACACTTGTACATTGAGCGTAGAGGTACTGTCGACACTTGTACATTGAGCGGAGAGGTACTTGTACATGGAGCGGAGAGGTACTGTCGACACTTGTACATTGAGCGGAGAGGTACTTGTACATTGAGCGGAGAGGTACTTGTACATGGAGCGCAGAGGTACTTGTACATTGAGCGGAGAGGTACTTGTACATGGAGCGGAGAGGTACTTGTACATGAGAGCGGAGAGGTACTTGTACATGGAGCGGAGAGGTACTTGTACATTGAGCGGAGAGGTACTGTCGACACTTGTACATTCAGCGGAGAGGTACTTGTACATGGAGCGGAGAGGTACTGTCGATACTTGACATTGAGCGGAGAGGTACTTGTACATGGAGCGGAGAGGTACTTGTACATGGAGCGGAGAGGTACTTGTACATGGAGCGGAGAGGTACTTGTACATTGAGCGGAGAGGTACTTGTACATGGAGCGGAGAGGTACTTGTACATTGAGCGGAGAGGTACTTGTACATGGAGCGGAGAGGTACTTGTACATGGAGCGGAGAGGTACTTGTACATTGAGCGGAGATGTACTTGTACATGGAGCGGAGATGTACTTGTACATGGATCGGAGAGGTACTTGTACATGAGAGCGGAGAGGTACTGTCGACACTTGTACATTGAGCGTAGAGGTACTGTCGACACTTGTACATTGAGCGGAGAGGTACTTGTACATGGAGCGGAGAGGTACTGTCGACACTTGTACATTGAGCGGAGAGGTACTTGTACATTGAGCGGAGAGGTACTTGTACATGGAGCGCAGAGGTACTTGTACATTGAGCGGAGAGGTACTTGTACATGGAGCGGAGAGGTACTTGTACATGAGAGCGGAGAGGTACTTGTACATGGAGCGGAGAGGTACTTGTACATTGAGCGGAGAGGTACTGTCGACACTTGTACATTCAGCGGAGAGGTACTTGTACATGGAGCGGAGAGGTACTGTCGATACTTGACATTGAGCGGAGAGGTACTTGTACATGGAGCGGAGAGGTATTTCTACATTGAGCGGAGAGGTACTTGTACATTGAGCGGAGAGGTACTGTCGACACTTGTACATTCAGCGGAGAGCTACTTGTACATGGAGCGGAGAGGTATTTGTACATTGAGCGGAGAGGTACTTGTACATGGAGCGGAGAGGTACTTGTACATAGAGCGGAGAGGTACTTATACATGGAGCGGAGAGGTATTTGTACATTGAGCGGAGAGGTACTTGTACATGGAGCGGAGAGGTACTTGTACATGAGAGCGGAGAGGTATTTGTACATGGAGCGGAAAGGTACTGTCGACACTTGTACATTGAGCGGAGAGCTACTTGTACATGGAGCGGAGAGGTACTTGTACATGAGAGCGGAGAGGTACTTGTACATGGAGCGGAGAGGTATTTGTACATGGAGCGGAGAGGTACTGTCGACACTTGACATTGAGCGGAGAGGTACTTGTACATGGAGCGGAGAGGTACTTGTACATGAGAGCGGAGAGGTATTTGTACATGGAGCGGAGAGGTACTGTCGACACTTGACATTGAGCGGAGAGGTACTTGTACATGGAGCGGAGAGGTACTTGTACATGGAGCGGAGAGGTACTTGTACATGGACCGGAGAGGTACTTGTACATGGAGCGGAGAGGTACTTGTACATGGAGCGGAGATGTACTTGTACATTGAGCGGAGAGGTACTTGTACATGGAGCAGAGATGTACTTGTACATGGAGCGGAGATGTACTTGTACATTGAGCGGAGAGGTACTTGTACATGGAGCGGAGAGGTACTTGTACATGGAGCGGAGATGTACTTGTACATGGAGCGGAGAGGTACTTGTACATGGAGCGGAGATGTACTTGTACATTGAGCGGAGAGGTACTTGTACATGGAGCAGAGATGTACTTGTACATGGAGCGGAGAGGTACTTGTACATGGAGCGGAGAGGTACTTGTACATGGAGCGGAGAGGTACTTGTACATGGAGCGGAGAGGTACTTGTACATTGAGCGGAGAGGTACTTGTACATTGAGCTAGGGCTGGGTATCGAGTTTCGATACTTACTTGGCACCGAAATGGAAACATCGATACTAAGGGGTATCGAAGCCTCCCTTGTCAATCGATACCAATTTTCGATACCAAAACAAAACAGCGTCATTGAGCCTATAAGCATGCGACATGCTTGCACGCCGCGCTCTAATACGGCTGGTGATTGGCTGTCATGTAGAGGCATGCAGGAAACGTTACGCCCACTTTAGCCGGTGTGTTTGTTGTGACTGTGAGCCAGGCGTGCGGTGCGGATAGTATACAAGAAGTTAGCCACTCAAGCTACTCCTATCCTGGATTACCATATGGCGAAGATGATGAAAAGCAGGAAAAGAAACAGAAACAACACGGACTGGTTTCCACAGACAAGAGAAATAATTGAGAGGTGGGTCAGCTCAGCTTACCGCAAGTTAGCGGTTATCAGATCCCTCAGTCTGACAAATCCATGCATCTGGCTGTGAGTTGTAGCATTAGATCGTTTAATTAATTGCCGCCGTAACGTTATGCGCAAGCGGGCATTGTGTATTTTTAGCAACTCGTTAACAAACGCTGATGTCATGATAGTTTGTTGAATGTAAATGCGATTCATTTATATTGATTGGCTAGTCAGTGAAGTTGAGCTGTCTCGTCAGATTTGACAAGAATGACGTTCTGTTGCAGCAGTGAGCACACTGATCTGCAACGCTAGCGTTAATGTTTAATTAATTAGCGTTATGTGCAAGCGGGCAGTTATCGCCCATGTATTTTTAGCAACTCGTTAACAAACGCTGATGTCATGATAGTTTGTTGAATATAAATGCGATTCACTTTGTGGCATATAAGGCTATATTGATAGGCTAGTCAATGCTCAACTAGTCTTCCATGCATGAAGTGGAGCCATCTCATCAGTTTGTACAAGAATAGAGTTCTGTTGCATCAGTGAGCATTAAACCCTGATTTGCAACTCTCTGTTTTGCACTGAAAACTATTCCACTGATTTATTTGTTTTAGCTACATTTCTTTCCTTTGTAGTACTCCAATATTTTTTGTAGGGACGGCAATACGTTTAGAGAACTTAAAGTTATGTTAAATACAGTAGGTTTTATTTTTTTCTGCTGTAAAACTTAAGATGGGGGGAAACTAAAGATTTGTAAAATAATTTCAATGTGTAATGCAGTTTTATTTTTGTTAAAATGGATTTTTCTAAAAATTGGTATCGAAAAAAGTATCGTTCAGGAACCGGTATCGAAATCCAAGTATCGAAACGGTATCGATATCGAAAAATTTTGAACGATACCCAGCCCTACATGGAGCGCAGATGTACTTGTACATTGAGCGGAGAGGTACTGGTACATGGAGCGGAGATGTACTTGTACATTGAGCGGAGAGGTACTTGTACATTGAGCGGAGAGGTACTTGTACATGAGAGCGGAGAGGTACTTGTACATGGAGCGGAGAGGTACTTGTACATTGAGCGGAGAGGTACTGTCGACACTTGTACATTCAGCGGAGAGGTACTTGTACATGGAGCGGAGAGGTACTGTCGATACTTGACATTGAGCAGAGAGGTACTTGTACATGGAGCGGAGAGGTACTTGTACATGGAGCGGAGATGTACTTGTACATGGAGCGGAGAGGTACTTGTACATTGAGCGGAGAGGTACTTGTACATGGAGCGGAGAGGTACTTGTACATTGAGCGGAGAGGTACTTGTACATGGAGCGGAGAGGTACTTGTACATGGAGCGGAGAGGTACTTGTACATGGAGCGGAGAGGTACTTGTACATGGAGCGGAGAGGTACTTGTACATTGAGCGGAGATGTACTTGTACATGGAGCGGAGATGTACTTGTACATGGATCGGAGAGGTACTTGTACATGAGAGCGGAGAGGTACTGTCGACACTTGTACATTGAGCGTAGAGGTACTGTCGACACTTGTACATTGAGCGGAGAGGTACTTGTACATGGAGCGGAGAGGTACTGTCGACACTTGTACATTGAGCGGAGAGGTACTTGTACATTGAGCGGAGAGGTACTTGTACATGGAGCGCAGAGGTACTTGTACATTGAGCGGAGAGGTACTTGTACATGGAGCGGAGAGGTACTTGTACATGAGAGCGGAGAGGTACTTGTACATGGAGCGGAGAGGTACTTGTACATTGAGCGGAGAGGTACTGTCGACACTTGTACATTCAGCGGAGAGGTACTTGTACATGGAGCGGAGAGGTACTGTCGATACTTGACATTGAGCGGAGAGGTACTTGTACATGGAGCGGAGAGGTATTTGTACATTGAGCGGAGAGGTACTTGTACATTGAGCGGAGAGGTACTGTCGACACTTGTACATTCAGCGGAGAGCTACTTGTACATGGAGCGGAGAGGTATTTGTACATTGAGCGGAGAGGTACTTGTACATGGAGCGGAGAGGTACTTGTACATAGAGCGGAGAGGTACTTATACATGGAGCGGAGAGGTATTTGTACATTGAGCGGAGAGGTACTTGTACATGGAGCGGAGAGGTACTTGTACATGAGAGCGGAGAGGTATTTGTACATGGAGCGGAAAGGTACTGTCGACACTTGTACATTGAGCGGAGAGCTACTTGTACATGGAGCGGAGAGGTACTTGTACATGAGAGCGGAGAGGTACTTGTACATGGAGCGGAGAGGTATTTGTACATGGAGCGGAGAGGTACTGTCGACACTTGACATTGAGCGGAGAGGTACTTGTACATGGAGCGGAGAGGTACTTGTACATGAGAGCGGAGAGGTATTTGTACATGGAGCGGAGAGGTACTGTCGACACTTGACATTGAGCGGAGAGGTACTTGTACATGGAGCGGAGAGGTACTTGTACATGGAGCGGAGAGGTACTTGTACATGGACCGGAGAGGTACTTGTACATGGAGCGGAGAGGTACTTGTACATGGAGCGGAGATGTACTTGTACATTGAGCGGAGAGGTACTTGTACATGGAGCAGAGATGTACTTGTACATGGAGCGGAGATGTACTTGTACATTGAGCGGAGAGGTACTTGTACATGGAGCGGAGAGGTACTTGTACATGGAGCGGAGATGTACTTGTACATGGAGCGGAGAGGTACTTGTACATGGAGCGGAGATGTACTTGTACATTGAGCGGAGAGGTACTTGTACATGGAGCAGAGATGTACTTGTACATGGAGCGGAGAGGTACTTGTACATGGAGCGGAGAGGTACTTGTACATGGAGCGGAGAGGTACTTGTACATGGAGCGGAGAGGTACTTGTACATTGAGCGGAGAGGTACTTGTACATTGAGCTAGGGCTGGGTATCGAGTTTCGATACTTACTTGGCACCGAAATGGAAACATCGATACTAAGGGGTATCGAAGCCTCCCTTGTCAATCGATACCAATTTTCGATACCAAAACAAAACAGCGTCATTGAGCCTATAAGCATGCGACATGCTTGCACGCCGCGCTCTAATACGGCTGGTGATTGGCTGTCATGTAGAGGCATGCAGGAAACGTTACGCCCACTTTAGCCGGTGTGTTTGTTGTGACTGTGAGCCAGGCGTGCGGTGCGGATAGTATACAAGAAGTTAGCCACTCAAGCTACTCCTATCCTGGATTACCATATGGCGAAGATGATGAAAAGCAGGAAAAGAAACAGAAACAACACGGACTGGTTTCCACAGACAAGATAAATAATTGAGAGGTGGGTCAGCTCAGCTTACCGCAAGTTAGCGGTTATCAGATCCCTCAGTCTGACAAATCCATGCATCTGGCTGTGAGTTGTAGCATTAGATCGTTTAATTAATTGCCGCCGTAACGTTATGCGCAAGCGGGCATTGTGTATTTTTAGCAACTCGTTAACAAACGCTGATGTCATGATAGTTTGTTGAATGTAAATGCGATTCATTTATATTGATTGGCTAGTCAGTGAAGTTGAGCTGTCTCGTCAGATTTGACAAGAATGACGTTCTGTTGCAGCAGTGAGCACACTGATCTGCAACGCTAGCGTTAATGTTTAATTAATTAGCGTTATGTGCAAGCGGGCAGTTATCGCCCATGTATTTTTAGCAACTCGTTAACAAACGCTGATGTCATGATAGTTTGTTGAATATAAATGCGATTCACTTTGTGGCATATAAGGCTATATTGATAGGCTAGTCAATGCTCAACTAGTCTTCCATGCATGAAGTGGAGCCATCTCATCAGTTTGTACAAGAATAGAGTTCTGTTGCATCAGTGAGCATTAAACCCTGATTTGCAACTCTCTGTTTTGCACTGAAAACTATTCCACTGATTTATTTGTTTTAGCTAAATTTCTTTCCTTTGTAGTACTCCAATATTTTTTGTAGGGACGGCAATACGTTTAGAGAACTTAAAGTTATGTTAAATACAGTAGGTTTTATTTTTTTCTGCTGTAAAACTTAAGATGGGGGGAAACTAAAGATTTGTAAAATAATTTCAATGTGTAATGCAGTTTTATTTTTGTTAAAATGGATTTTTCTAAAAATTGGTATCGAAAAAAGTATCGTTCAGGAACCGGTATCGAAATCCAAGTATCGAAACGGTATCGATATCGAAAAATTTTGAACGATACCCAGCCCTACATGGAGCGCAGATGTACTTGTACATTGAGCGGAGAGGTACTGGTACATGGAGCGGAGATGTACTTGTACATTGAGCGGAGAGGTACTTGTACATTGAGCGGAGAGGTACTTGTACATGGAGCGGAGATGTACTTGTACATTGAGCGGAGAGGTACTGGTACATGGAGCGGAGATGTACTTGTACATTGAGCGGAGAGGTACTTGTACATGGAGTGGAGATGTACTTGTACATTGAGCGGAGAGGTACTGGTACATGGAGCGGAGATGTACTTGTACATTGAGCGGAGAGGTACTTGTACATGGAGTGGAGATGTACTTGTACATTGAGCGGAGAGGTACTGGTACATGGAGCGGAGATGTACTTGTACATTGAGCGGAGAGGTACTTGTACATGGAGTGGAGATGTACTTGTACATGGAGCGGAGATGTACTTGTACATTGAGCGGAGAGGTACTTGTACATGGAGCGGAGATGTACTTGTACATGGAGCGGAGAGGTACTTGTACATGGAGCGGAGAGGTACTTGTACATGGAGCGGAGATGTACTTGTACATGGAGCGGAGATGTACTTGTACATGGAGCGGAGAGGTACTTGTACATGGAGCGGAGAGGTACTTATACATTGAGCGGAGACGTACTTGTACATGGAGCGGAGATGTACTTGTACATTGAGCGGAGAGGTACTTGTACATTGAGCGGAGAGGTACTGGTACATGGAGCGGAGATGTACTTGTACATTGAGCGGAGAGGTACTTGTACATGGAGCGGAGAGGTACTTGTACATTGAGCGGAGAGGTACTTGTACATTGAGCGGAGACGTACTTGTACATTGAGCGGAGATGTACTTGTACATTGAGCGGAGAGGTACTGGTACATGGAGCGGAGAGGTACTTGTACATGGAGCGGAGAGGTATTTGTACATGGAGCGGAGAGGTATTTGTACATGGAGCGGAGAGGTACTTGTACATTGAGCGGAGAGGTACTTGTACATGGAGCGGAGAGGTACTTGTACATGGAGCGGAGAGGTACTTGTACATGTAGCGGAGAGGTGCTTGTACATGGAGCGGAGAGGTACTTGTACATGGAGCGGAGAGGTATTTGTACATGGAGCGGAGAGGTACTTGTACATGGAGCGGAGAGGTACTTGTACATTCAGCGGAGAGGTACTTGTACATTGAGCGGAGAGGTACTTGTAGATGGAGCGGAGAGGTACTGTCGACACTTGTACATTGAGCGGAGAGGTACTTGTACATGGAGCGGAGAGGTACTTGTACATGGAGCGGAGAGGTACTGTCGACACTTGTACATTGAGCGGAGAGGTACTTGTACATGGAGCGGAGAGGTACTTGTACATGGAGCGGAGATGTACTTGTACAGGGAGCGGAGAGGTACTTGTACATTGAGCGGAGAGGTACTTGTACATGGAGCGGAGAGGTACTTGTACATGGAGCGGAGAGGTACTTGTACATGGAGCGGAGAGGTACTTGTACATTGAGCGGAGAGGTACTTGTACATGGAGCGGAGAGGTACTTGTACATGGAGCGGAGAGGTACTTGTACATGGAGCGGAGAGGTACTTGTACATTGAGCGGAGAGGTACTTGTACATGGAGCGGAGAGGTACTTGTACATGGAGCGGAGAGGTACTTGTACATGGAGCGGAGAGGTACTTGTACATGGAGCGGAGAGGTACTTGTACATTGAGCGGAGATGTACTTGTACATGGAGCGGAGATGTACTTGTACATGGATCGGAGAGGTACTTGTACATGAGAGCGGAGAGGTACTGTCGACACTTGTACATTGAGCGTAGAGGTACTGTCGACACTTGTACATTGAGCGGAGAGGTACTTGTACATGGAGCGGAGAGGTACTGTCGACACTTGTACATTGAGCGGAGAGGTACTTGTACATTGAGCGGAGAGGTACTTGTACATGGAGCGCAGAGGTACTTGTACATTGAGCGGAGAGGTACTTGTACATGGAGCGGAGAGGTACTTGTACATGAGAGCGGAGAGGTACTTGTACATGGAGCGGAGAGGTACTTGTACATTGAGCGGAGAGGTACTGTCGACACTTGTACATTCAGCGGAGAGGTACTTGTACATGGAGCGGAGAGGTACTGTCGATACTTGACATTGAGCGGAGAGGTACTTGTACATGGAGCGGAGAGGTACTTGTACATGGAGCGGAGAGGTACTTGTACATGGAGCGGAGAGGTACTTGTACATTGAGCGGAGAGGTACTTGTACATGGAGCGGAGAGGTACTTGTACATTGAGCGGAGAGGTACTTGTACATGGAGCGGAGAGGTACTTGTACATGGAGCGGAGAGGTACTTGTACATGGAGCGGAGAGGTACTTGTACATGGAGCGGAGAGGTACTTGTACATTGAGCGGAGATGTACTTGTACATGGAGCGGAGATGTACTTGTACATGGATCGGAGAGGTACTTGTACATGAGAGCGGAGAGGTACTGTCGACACTTGTACATTGAGCGTAGAGGTACTGTCGACACGTACATTGAGCGGAGAGGTACTTGTACATGGAGCGGAGAGGTACTGTCGACACTTGTACATTGAGCGGAGAGGTACTTGTACATTGAGCGGAGAGGTACTTGTACATGGAGCGCAGAGGTACTTGTACATTGAGCGGAGAGGTACTTGTACATGGAGCGGAGAGGTACTTGTACATGAGAGCGGAGAGGTACTTGTACATGGAGCGGAGAGGTACTTGTACATTGAGCGGAGAGGTACTGTCGACACTTGTACATTCAGCGGAGAGGTACTTGTACATGGAGCGGAGAGGTACTGTCGATACTTGACATTGAGCGGAGAGGTACTTGTACATGGAGCGGAGAGGTATTTGTACATTGAGCGGAGAGGTACTTGTACATTGAGCGGAGAGGTACTGTCGACACTTGTACATTCAGCGGAGAGCTACTTGTACATGGAGCGGAGAGGTATTTGTACATTGAGCGGAGAGGTACTTGTACATGGAGCGGAGAGGTACTTGTACATAGAGCGGAGAGGTACTTATACATGGAGCGGAGAGGTATTTGTACATTGAGCGGAGAGGTACTTGTACATGGAGCGGAGAGGTACTTGTACATGAGAGCGGAGAGGTATTTGTACATGGAGCGGAAAGGTACTGTCGACACTTGTACATTGAGCGGAGAGCTACTTGTACATGGAGCGGAGAGGTACTTGTACATGAGAGCGGAGAGGTACTTGTACATGGAGCGGAGAGGTATTTGTACATGGAGCGGAGAGGTACTGTCGACACTTGACATTGAGCGGAGAGGTACTTGTACATGGAGCGGAGAGGTACTTGTACATGAGAGCGGAGAGGTATTTGTACATGGAGCGGAGAGGTACTGTCGACACTTGACATTGAGCGGAGAGGTACTTGTACATGGAGCGGAGAGGTACTTGTACATGGAGCGGAGAGGTACTTGTACATGGACCGGAGAGGTACTTGTACATGGAGCGGAGAGGTACTTGTACATGGAGCGGAGATGTACTTGTACATTGAGCGGAGAGGTACTTGTACATGGAGCAGAGATGTACTTGTACATGGAGCGGATATGTACTTGTACATTGAGCGGAGAGGTACTTGTACATGGAGCGGAGAGGTACTTGTACATGGAGCGGAGATGTACTTGTACATGGAGCGGAGAGGTACTTGTACATGGAGCGGAGATGTACTTGTACATTGAGCGGAGAGGTACTTGTACATGGAGCAGAGATGTACTTGTACATGGAGCGGAGAGGTACTTGTACATGGAGCGGAGAGGTACTTGTACATGGAGCGGAGAGGTACTTGTACATGGAGCGGAGAGGTACTTGTACATTGAGCGGAGAGGTACTTGTACATTGAGCGGAGAGGTACTTGTACATGGAGCTAGGGCTGGGTATCGAGTTTCGATACTTACTTGGCACCGAAATGGAAACATCGATACTAAGGGGTATCGAAGCCTCCCTTGTCAATCGATACCAATTTTCGATACCAAAACAAAACAGCGTCATTGAGCCTATAAGCATGCGACATGCTTGCACGCCGCGCTCTAATACGGCTGGTGATTGGCTGTCATGTAGAGGCATGCAGGAAACGTTACGCCCACTTTAGCCGGTGTGTTTGTTGTGACTGTGAGCCAGGCGTGCGGTGCGGATAGTATACAAGAAGTTAGCCACTCAAGCTACTCCTATGCTGGATTACCATATGGCGAAGATGATGAAAAGCAGGAAAAGAAACAGAAACAACACGGACTGGTTTCCACAGACAAGAGAAATAATTGAGAGGTGGGTCAGCTCAGCTTACCGCAAGTTAGCGGTTATCAGATCCCTCAGTCTGACAAATCCATGCATCTGGCTGTGAGTTGTAGCATTAGATCGTTTAATTAATTGCCGCCGTAACGTTATGCGCAAGCGGGCATTGTGTATTTTTAGCAACTCGTTAACAAACGCTGATGTCATGATAGTTTGTTGAATGTAAATGCGATTCATTTATATTGATTGGCTAGTCAGTGAAGTTGAGCTGTCTCGTCAGATTTGACAAGAATGACGTTCTGTTGCAGCAGTGAGCACACTGATCTGCAACGCTAGCGTTAATGTTTAATTAATTAGCGTTATGTGCAAGCGGGCAGTTATCGCCCATGTATTTTTAGCAACTCGTTAACAAACGCTGATGTCATGATAGTTTGTTGAATATAAATGCGATTCACTTTGTGGCATATAAGGCTATATTGATAGGCTAGTCAATGCTCAACTAGTCTTCCATGCATGAAGTGGAGCCATCTCATCAGTTTGTACAAGAATAGAGTTCTGTTGCATCAGTGAGCATTAAACCCTGATTTGCAACTCTCTGTTTTGCACTGAAAACTATTCCACTGATTTATTTGTTTTAGCTACATTTCTTTCCTTTGTAGTACTCCAATATTTTTTGTAGGGACGGCAATACGTTTAGAGAACTTAAAGTTATGTTAAATACAGTAGGTTTTATTTTTTTCTGCTGTAAAACTTAAGATGGGGGGAAACTAAAGATTTGTAAAATAATTTCAATGTGTAATGCAGTTTTATTTTTGTTAAAATGGATTTTTCTAAAAATTGGTATCGAAAAAAGTATCGTTCAGGAACCGGTATCGAAATCCAAGTATCGAAACGGTATCGATATCGAAAAATTTTGAACGATACCCAGCCCTACATGGAGCGCAGATGTACTTGTACATTGAGCGGAGAGGTACTGGTACATGGAGCGGAGATGTACTTGTACATTGAGCGGAGAGGTACTTGTACATTGAGCGGAGAGGTACTTGTACATGGAGCGGAGATGTACTTGTACATTGAGCGGAGATGTACTGGTACATGGTGCGGAGATGTACTTGTACATTGAGCGGAGAGGTACTTGTACATGGAGTGGAGATGTACTTGTACATTGAGCGGAGAGGTACTGGTACATGGAGCGGAGATGTACTTGTACATTGAGCGGAGAGGTACTTGTACATGGAGTGGAGATGTACTTGTACATTGAGCGGAGAGGTACTGGTACATGGAGCGGAGATGTACTTGTACATTGAGCGGAGAGGTACTTGTACATGGAGTGGAGATGTACTTGTACATGGAGCGGAGATGTACTTGTACATGAGAGCGGAGAGGTACTGTCGACACTTGTACATTGAGCGTAGAGGTACTGTCGACACTTGTACATTGAGCGGAGAGGTACTTGTACATGGAGCGGAGAGGTACTGTCGACACTTGTACATTGAGCGGAGAGGTACTTGTACATTGAGCGGAGAGGTACTTGTACATGGAGCGCAGAGGTACTTGTACATTGAGCGGAGAGGTACTTGTACATGGAGCGGAGAGGTACTTGTACATGAGAGCGGAGAGGTACTTGTACATGGAGCGGAGAGGTACTTGTACATTGAGCGGAGAGTTACTGTCGACACTTGTACATTCAGCGGAGAGGTACTTGTACATGGAGCGGAGAGGTACTGTCGATACTTGACATTGAGCGGAGAGGTACTTGTACATGGAGCGGAGAGGTACTTGTACATGGAGCGGAGAGGTACTTGTACATGGAGCGGAGAGGTACTTGTACATTGAGCGGAGAGGTACTTGTACATGGAGCGGAGAGGTACTTGTACATTGAGCGGAGAGGTACTTGTACATGGAGCGGAGAGGTACTTGTACATGGAGCGGAGAGGTACTTGTACATGGAGCGGAGAGGTACTTGTACATGGAGCGGAGAGGTACTTGTACATTGAGCGGAGATGTACTTGTACATGGAGCGGAGATGTACTTGTACATGGATCGGAGAGGTACTTGTACATGAGAGCGGAGAGGTACTGTCGACACTTGTACATTGAGCGTAGAGGTACTGTCGACACTTGTACATTGAGCGGAGAGGTACTTGTACATGGAGCGGAGAGGTACTGTCGACACTTGTACATTGAGCGGAGAGGTACTTGTACATTGAGCGGAGAGGTACTTGTACATGGAGCGCAGAGGTACTTGTACATTGAGCGGAGAGGTACTTGTACATGGAGCGGAGAGGTACTTGTACATGAGAGCGGAGAGGTACTTGTACATGGAGCGGAGAGGTACTTGTACATTGAGCGGAGAGGTACTGTCGACACTTGTACATTCAGCGGAGAGGTACTTGTACATGGAGCGGAGAGGTACTGTCGATACTTGACATTGAGCGGAGAGGTACTTGTACATGGAGCGGAGAGGTATTTGTACATTGAGCGGAGAGGTACTTGTACATTGAGCGGAGAGGTACTGTCGACACTTGTACATTCAGCGGAGAGCTACTTGTACATGGAGCGGAGAGGTATTTGTACATTGAGCGGAGAGGTACTTGTACATGGAGCGGAGAGGTACTTGTACATAGAGCGGAGAGGTACTTATACATGGAGCGGAGAGGTATTTGTACATTGAGCGGAGAGGTACTTGTACATGGAGCGGAGAGGTACTTGTACATGAGAGCGGAGAGGTATTTGTACATGGAGCGGAAAGGTACTGTCGACACTTGTACATTGAGCGGAGAGCTACTTGTACATGGAGCGGAGAGGTACTTGTACATGAGAGCGGAGAGGTACTTGTACATGGAGCGGAGAGGTATTTGTACATGGAGCGGAGAGGTACTGTCGACACTTGACATTGAGCGGAGAGGTACTTGTACATGGAGCGGAGAGGTACTTGTACATTGAGCGGAGAGGTACTGGTACATGGAGCGGAGATGTACTTGTACATTGAGCGGAGAGGTACTTGTACATTGAGCGGAGAGGTACTTGTACATGGAGCGGAGATGTACTTGTACATTGAGCGGAGAGGTACTGGTACATGGAGCGGAGATGTACTTGTACATTGAGCGGAGAGGTACTTGTACATGGAGTGGAGATGTACTTGTACATTGAGCGGAGAGGTACTGGTACATGGAGCGGAGATGTACTTGTACATTGAGCGGAGAGGTACTTGTACATGGAGTGGAGATGTACTTGTACATTGAGCGGAGAGGTACTGGTACATGGAGCGGAGATGTACTTGTACATTGAGCGGAGAGGTACTTGTACATGGAGTGGAGATGTACTTGTACATGGAGCGGAGATGTACTTGTACATGAGAGCGGAGAGGTACTGTCGACACTTGTACATTGAGCGTAGAGGTACTGTCGACACTTGTACATTGAGCGGAGAGGTACTTGTACATGGAGCGGAGAGGTACTGTCGACACTTGTACATTGAGCGGAGAGGTACTTGTACATTGAGCGGAGAGGTACTTGTACATGGAGCGCAGAGGTACTTGTACATTGAGCGGAGAGGTACTTGTACATGGAGCGGAGAGGTACTTGTACATGAGAGCGGAGAGGTACTTGTACATGGAGCGGAGAGGTACTTGTACATTGAGCGGAGAGGTACTGTCGACACTTGTACATTCAGCGGAGAGGTACTTGTACATGGAGCGGAGAGGTACTGTCGATACTTGACATTGAGCGGAGAGGTACTTGTACATGGAGCGGAGAGGTACTTGTACATGGAGCGGAGAGGTACTTGTACATGGAGCGGAGAGGTACTTGTACATTGAGCGGAGAGGTACTTGTACATGGAGCGGAGAGGTACTTGTACATTGAGCGGAGAGGTACTTGTACATGGAGCGGAGAGGTACTTGTACATGGAGCGGAGAGGTACTTGTACATGGAGCGGAGAGGTACTTGTACATGGAGCGGAGAGGTACTTGTACATTGAGCGGAGATGTACTTGTACATGGAGCGGAGATGTACTTGTACATGGATCGGAGAGGTACTTGTACATGAGAGCGGAGAGGTACTGTCGACACTTGTACATTGAGCGTAGAGGTACTGTCGACACTTGTACATTGAGCGGAGAGGTACTTGTACATGGAGCGGAGAGGTACTGTCGACACTTGTACATTGAGCGGAGAGGTACTTGTACATTGAGCGGAGAGGTACTTGTACATGGAGCGCAGAGGTACTTGTACATTGAGCGGAGAGGTACTTGTACATGGAGCGGAGAGGTACTTGTACATGAGAGCGGAGAGGTACTTGTACATGGAGCGGAGAGGTACTTGTACATTGAGCGGAGAGGTACTGTCGACACTTGTACATTCAGCGGAGAGGTACTTGTACATGGAGCGGAGAGGTACTGTCGATACTTGACATTGAGCGGAGAGGTACTTGTACATGGAGCGGAGAGGTATTTGTACATTGAGCGGAGAGGTACTTGTACATTGAGCGGAGAGGTACTGTCGACACTTGTACATTCAGCGGAGAGCTACTTGTACATGGAGCGGAGAGGTATTTGTACATTGAGCGGAGAAGTACTTGTACATGGAGCGGAGAGGTACTTGTACATAGAGCGGAGAGGTACTTATACATGGAGCGGAGAGGTATTTGTACATTGAGCGGAGAGGTACTTGTACATGGAGCGGAGAGGTACTTGTACATGAGAGCGGAGAGGTATTTGTACATGGAGCGGAAAGGTACTGTCGACACTTGTACATTGAGCGGAGAGCTACTTGTACATGGAGCGGAGAGGTACTTGTACATGAGAGCGGAGAGGTACTTGTACATGGAGCGGAGAGGTATTTGTACATGGAGCGGAGAGGTACTGTCGACACTTGACATTGAGCGGAGAGGTACTTGTACATGGAGCGGAGAGGTACTTGTACATGAGAGCGGAGAGGTATTTGTACATGGAGCGGAGAGGTACTGTCGACACTTGACATTGAGCGGAGAGGTACTTGTACATGGAGCGGAGAGGTACTTGTACATGGAGCGGAGAGGTACTTGTACATGGACCGGAGAGGTACTTGTACATGGAGCGGAGAGGTACTTGTACATGGAGCGGAGATGTACTTGTACATTGAGCGGAGAGGTACTTGTACATGGAGCAGAGATGTACTTGTACATGGAGCGGAGATGTACTTGTACATTGAGCGGAGAGGTACTTGTACATGGAGCGGAGAGGTACTTGTACATGGAGCGGAGATGTACTTGTACATGGAGCGGAGAGGTACTTGTACATGGAGCGGAGATGTACTTGTACATTGAGCGGAGAGGTACTTGTACATGGAGCAGAGATGTACTTGTACATGGAGCGGAGAGGTACTTGTACATGGAGCGGAGAGGTACTTGTACATGGAGCGGAGAGGTACTTGTACATGGAGCGGAGAGGTACTTGTACATTGAGCGGAGAGGTACTTGTACATTGAGCGGAGAGGTACTTGTACATGGAGCTAGGGCTGGGTATCGAGTTTCGATACTTACTTGGCACCGAAATGGAAACATCGATACTAAGGGGTATCGAAGCCTCCCTTGTCAATCGATACCAATTTTCGATACCAAAACAAAACAGCGTCATTGAGCCTATAAGCATGCGACATGCTTGCACGCCGCGCTCTAATACGGCTGGTGATTGGCTGTCATGTAGAGACATGCAGGAAACGTTACGCCCACTTTAGCCGGTGTGTTTGTTGTGACTGTGAGCCAGGCGTGCGGTGCGGATAGTATACAAGAAGTTAGCCACTCAAGCTACTCCTATCCTGGATTACCATATGGCGAAGATGATGAAAAGCAGGAAAAGAAACAGAAACAACACGGACTGGTTTCCACAGACAAGAGAAATAATTGAGAGGTGGGTCAGCTCAGCTTACCGCAAGTTAGCGGTTATCAGATCCCTCAGTCTGACAAATCCATGCATCTGGCTGTGAGTTGTAGCATTAGATCGTTTAATTAATTGCCGCCGTAACGTTATGCGCAAGCGGGCATTGTGTATTTTTAGCAACTCGTTAACAAACGCTGATGTCATGATAGTTTGTTGAATGTAAATGCGATTCATTTATATTGATTGGCTAGTCAGTGAAGTTGAGCTGTCTCGTCAGATTTGACAAGAATGACGTTCTGTTGCAGCAGTGAGCACACTGATCTGCAACGCTAGCGTTAATGTTTAATTAATTAGCGTTATGTGCAAGCGGGCAGTTATCGCCCATGTATTTTTAGCAACTCGTTAACAAACGCTGATGTCATGATAGTTTGTTGAATATAAATGCGATTCACTTTGTGGCATATAAGGCTATATTGATAGGCTAGTCAATGCTCAACTAGTCTTCCATGCATGAAGTGGAGCCATCTCATCAGTTTGTACAAGAATAGAGTTCTGTTGCATCAGTGAGCATTAAACCCTGATTTGCAACTCTCTGTTTTGCACTGAAAACTATTCCACTGATTTATTTGTTTTAGCTACATTTCTTTCCTTTGTAGTACTCCAATATTTTTTGTAGGGACGGCAATACGTTTAGAGAACTTAAAGTTATGTTAAATACAGTAGGTTTTATTTTTTTCTGCTGTAAAACTTAAGATGGGGGGAAACTAAAGATTTGTAAAATAATTTCAATGTGTAATGCAGTTTTATTTTTGTTAAAATGGATTTTTCTAAAAATTGGTATCGAAAAAAGTATCGTTCAGGAACCGGTATCGAAATCCAAGTATCGAAACGGTATCGATATCGAAAAATTTTGAACGATACCCAGCCCTACATGGAGCGCAGATGTACTTGTACATTGAGCGGAGAGGTACTGGTACATGGAGCGGAGATGTACTTGTACATTGAGCGGAGAGGTACTTGTACATTGAGCGGAGAGGTACTTGTACATGGAGCGGAGATGTACTTGTACATTGAGCGGAGAGGTACTGGTACATGGAGCGGAGATGTACTTGTACATTGAGCGGAGAGGTACTTGTACATGGAGTGGAGATGTACTTGTACATTGAGCGGAGAGGTACTGGTACATGGAGCGGAGATGTACTTGTACATTGAGCGGAGAGGTACTTGTACATGGAGCGGAGAGGTACTTGTACATGGAGCGGAGATGTACTTGTACATGGAGCGGAGATGTACTTGTACATGGAGCGGAGAGGTACTTGTACATGGAGCGGAGAGGTACTTATACATTGAGCGGAGACGTACTTGTACATGGAGCGGAGATGTACTTGTACATTGAGCGGAGAGGTACTTGTACATTGAGCGGAGATGTACTGGTACATGGAGCGGAGATGTACTTGTACATTGAGCGGAGAGGTACTTGTACATGGAGCGGAGAGGTACTTGTACATTGAGCGGAGAGGTACTTGTACATTGAGCGGAGACGTACTTGTACATTGAGCGGAGATGTACTTGTACATTGAGCGGAGATGTACTTGTACATTGAGCGGAGAGGTACTGGTACATGGAGCGGAGAGGTACTTGTACATGGAGCGGAGAGGTATTTGTACATGGAGCGGAGAGGTATTTGTACATGGAGCGGAGAGGTACTTGTACATTGAGCGGAGAGGTACTTGTACATGGAGCGGAGAGGTACTTGTACATGGAGCGGAGAGGTACTTGTACATGTAGCGGAGAGGTGCTTGTACATGGAGCGGAGAGGTACTTGTGCATGGAGCGGAGAGGTATTTGTACATGGAGCGGAGAGGTACTTGTACATGGAGCGGAGAGGTACTTGTACATTCAGCGGAGAGGTACTTGTACATTGAGCGGAGAGGTACTTGTAGATGGAGCGGAGAGGTACTGTCGACACTTGTACATTGAGCGGAGAGGTACTTGTACATGGAGCGGAGAGGTACTTGTACATGGAGCGGAGAGGTACTGTCGACACTTGTACATTGAGCGGAGAGGTACTTGTACATGGAGCGGAGAGGTACTTGTACATGGAGCGGAGATGTACTTGTACAGGGAGCGGAGAGGTACTTGTACATTGAGCGGAGAGGTACTTGTACATGGAGCGGAGAGGTACTTGTACATGGAGCGGAGAGGTACTTGTACATGGAGCGGAGAGGTACTTGTACATTGAGCGGAGAGGTACTTGTACATGGAGCGGAGAGGTACTTGTACATGGAGCGGAGAGGTACTTGTACATGGAGCGGAGAGGTACTTGTACATTGAGCGGAGAGGTACTTGTACATGGAGCGGAGAGGTACTTGTACATGGAGCGGAGAGGTACTTGTACATGGAGCGGAGAGGTACTTGTACATGGAGCGGAGAGGTACTTGTACATTGAGCGGAGATGTACTTGTACATGGAGCGGAGATGTACTTGTACATGGATCGGAGAGGTACTTGTACATGAGAGCGGAGAGGTACTGTCGACACTTGTACATTGAGCGTAGAGGTACTGTCGACACTTGTACATTGAGCGGAGAGGTACTTGTACATGGAGCGGAGAGGTACTGTCGACACTTGTACATTGAGCGGAGAGGTACTTGTACATTGAGCGGAGAGGTACTTGTACATGGAGTGCAGAGGTACTTGTACATTGAGCGGAGAGGTACTTGTACATGGAGCGGAGAGGTACTTGTACATGAGAGCGGAGAGGTACTTGTACATGGAGCGGAGAGGTACTTGTACATTGAGCGGAGAGGTACTGTCGACACTTGTACATTCAGCGGAGAGGTACTTGTACATGGAGCGGAGAGGTACTGTCGATACTTGACATTGAGCGGAGAGGTACTTGTACATGGAGCGGAGAGGTACTTGTACATGGAGCGGAGAGGTACTTGTACATGGAGCGGAGAGGTACTTGTACATTGAGCGGAGAGGTACTTGTACATGGAGCGGAGAGGTACTTGTACATTGAGCGGAGAGGTACTTGTACATGGAGCGGAGAGGTACTTGTACATGGAGCGGAGAGGTACTTGTACATGGAGCGGAGAGGTACTTGTACATGGAGCGGAGAGGTACTTGTACATTGAGCGGAGATGTACTTGTACATGGAGCGGAGATGTACTTGTACATGGATCGGAGAGGTACTTGTACATGAGAGCGGAGAGGTACTGTCGACACTTGTACATTGAGCGTAGAGGTACTGTCGACACTTGTACATTGAGCGGAGAGGTACTTGTACATGGAGCGGAGAGGTACTGTCGACACTTGTACATTGAGCGGAGAGGTACTTGTACATTGAGCGGAGAGGTACTTGTACATGGAGCGCAGAGGTACTTGTACATTGAGCGGAGAGGTACTTGTACATGGAGCGGAGAGGTACTTGTACATGAGAGCGGAGAGGTACTTGTACATGGAGCGGAGAGGTACTTGTACATTGAGCGGAGAGGTACTGTCGACACTTGTACATTCAGCGGAGAGGTACTTGTACATGGAGCGGAGAGGTACTGTCGATACTTGACATTGAGCGGAGAGGTACTTGTACATGGAGCGGAGAGGTATTTGTACATTGAGCGGAGAGGTACTTGTACATTGAGCGGAGAGGTACTGTCGACACTTGTACATTCAGCGGAGAGCTACTTGTACATGGAGCGGAGAGGTATTTGTACATTGAGCGGAGAGGTACTTGTACATGGAGCGGAGAGGTACTTGTACATAGAGCGGAGAGGTACTTATACATGGAGCGGAGAGGTATTTGTACATTGAGCGGAGAGGTACTTGTACATGGAGCGGAGAGGTACTTGTACATGAGAGCGGAGAGGTATTTGTACATGGAGCGGAAAGGTACTGTCAACACTTGTACATTGAGCGGAGAGCTACTTGTACATGGAGCGGAGAGGTACTTGTACATGAGAGCGGAGAGGTACTTGTACATGGAGCGGAGAGGTATTTGTACATGGAGCGGAGAGGTACTGTCGACACTTGACATTGAGCGGAGAGGTACTTGTACATGGAGCGGAGAGGTACTTGTACATGAGAGCGGAGAGGTATTTGTACATGGAGCGGAGAGGTACTGTCGACACTTGACATTGAGCGGAGAGGTACTTGTACATGGAGCGGAGAGGTACTTGTACATGGAGCGGAGAGGTACTTGTACATGGACCGGAGAGGTACTTGTACATGGAGCGGAGAGGTACTTGTACATGGAGCGGAGATGTACTTGTACATTGAGCGGAGAGGTACTTGTACATGGAGCAGAGATGTACTTGTACATGGAGCGGAGATGTACTTGTACATTGAGCGGAGAGGTACTTGTACATGGAGCGGAGAGGTACTTGTACATGGAGCGGAGATGTACTTGTACATGGAGCGGAGAGGTACTTGTACATGGAGCGGAGATGTACTTGTACATTGAGCGGAGAGGTACTTGTACATGGAGCAGAGATGTACTTGTACATGGAGCGGAGAGGTACTTGTACATGGAGCGGAGAGGTACTTGTACATGGAGCGGAGAGGTACTTGTACATGGAGCGGAGAGGTACTTGTACATTGAGCGGAGAGGTACTTGTACATTGAGCGGAGAGGTACTTGTACATGGAGCTAGGGCTGGGTATCGAGTTTCGATACTTACTTGGCACCGAAATGGAAACATCGATACTAAGGGGTATCGAAGCCTCCCTTGTCAATCGATACCAATTTTCGATACCAAAACAAAACAGCGTCATTGAGCCTATAAGCATGCGACATGCTTGCACGCCGCGCTCTAATACGGCTGGTGATTGGCTGTCATGTAGAGGCATGCAGGAAACGTTACGCCCACTTTAGCCGGTGTGTTTGTTGTGACTGTGAGCCAGGCGTGCGGTGCGGATAGTATACAAGAAGTTAGCCACTCAAGCTACTCCTATGCTGGATTACCATATGGCGAAGATGATGAAAAGCAGGAAAAGAAACAGAAACAACACGGACTGGTTTCCACAGACAAGATAAATAATTGAGAGGTGGGTCAGCTCAGCTTACCGCAAGTTAGCGGTTATCAGATCCCTCAGTCTGACAAATCCATGCATCTGGCTGTGAGTTGTAGCATTAGATCGTTTAATTAATTGCCGCCGTAACGTTATGCGCAAGCGGGCATTGTGTATTTTTAGCAACTCGTTAACAAACGCTGATGTCATGATAGTTTGTTGAATGTAAATGCGATTCATTTATATTGATTGGCTAGTCAGTGAAGTTGAGCTGTCTCGTCAGATTTGACAAGAATGACGTTCTGTTGCAGCAGTGAGCACACTGATCTGCAACGCTAGCGTTAATGTTTAATTAATTAGCGTTATGTGCAAGCGGGCAGTTATCGCCCATGTATTTTTAGCAACTCGTTAACAAACGCTGATGTCATGATAGTTTGTTGAATATAAATGCGATTCACTTTGTGGCATATAAGGCTATATTGATAGGCTAGTCAATGCTCAACTAGTCTTCCATGCATGAAGTGGAGCCATCTCATCAGTTTGTACAAGAATAGAGTTCTGTTGCATCAGTGAGCATTAAACCCTGATTTGCAACTCTCTGTTTTGCACTGAAAACTATTCCACTGATTTATTTGTTTTAGCTACATTTCTTTCCTTTGTAGTACTCCAATATTTTTTGTAGGGACGGCAATACGTTTAGAGAACTTAAAGTTATGTTAAATACAGTAGGTTTTATTTTTTTCTGCTGTAAAACTTAAGATGGGGGGAAACTAAAGATTTGTAAAATAATTTCAATGTGTAATGCAGTTTTATTTTTGTTAAAATGGATTTTTCTAAAAATTGGTATCGAAAAAAGTATCGTTCAGGAACCGGTATCGAAATCCAAGTATCGAAACGGTATCGATATCGAAAAATTTTGAACGATACCCAGCCCTACATGGAGCGCAGATGTACTTGTACATTGAGCGGAGAGGTACTGGTACATTGAGCGGAGAGGTACTTGTACATTGAGCGGAGAGGTACTTGTACATGGAGCGGAGATGTACTTGTACATTGAGCGGAGAGGTACTGGTACATGGAGCGGAGATGTACTTGTACATTGAGCGGAGAGGTACTTGTACATGGAGTGGAGATGTACTTGTACATTGAGCGGAGAGGTACTGGTACATGGAGCGGAGATGTACTTGTACATTGAGCGGAGAGGTACTTGTACATGGAGCGGAGAGGTACTTGTACATGGAGCGGAGATGTACTTGTACATGGAGCGGAGATGTACTTGTACATGGAGCGGAGAGGTACTTGTACATGGAGCGGAGAGGTACTTATACATTGAGCGGAGACGTACTTGTACATGGAGCGGAGATGTACTTGTACATTGAGCGGAGAGGTACTTGTACATTGAGCGGAGATGTACTGGTACATGGAGCGGAGATGTACTTGTACATTGAGCGGAGAGGTACTTGTACATGGAGCGGAGAGGTACTTGTACATTGAGCGGAGAGGTACTTGTACATTGAGCGGAGACGTACTTGTACATTGAGCGGAGATGTACTTGTACATTGAGCGGAGATGTACTTGTACATTGAGCGGAGAGGTACTGGTACATGGAGCGGAGAGGTACTTGTACATGGAGCGGAGAGGTATTTGTACATGGAGCGGAGAGGTATTTGTACATGGAGCGGAGAGGTACTTGTACATTGAGCGGAGAGGTACTTGTACATGGAGCGGAGAGGTACTTGTACATGGAGCGGAGAGGTACTTGTACATGTAGCGGAGAGGTGCTTGTACATGGAGCGGAGAGGTACTTGTGCATGGAGCGGAGAGGTATTTGTACATGGAGCGGAGAGGTACTTGTACATGGAGCGGAGAGGTACTTGTACATTCAGCGGAGAGGTACTTGTACATTGAGCGGAGAGGTACTTGTAGATGGAGCGGAGAGGTACTGTCGACACTTGTACATTGAGCGGAGAGGTACTTGTACATGGAGCGGAGAGGTACTTGTACATGGAGCGGAGAGGTACTGTCGACACTTGTACATTGAGCGGAGAGGTACTTGTACATGGAGCGGAGAGGTACTTGTACATGGAGCGGAGATGTACTTGTACAGGGAGCGGAGAGGTACTTGTACATTGAGCGGAGAGGTACTTGTACATGGAGCGGAGAGGTACTTGTACATGGAGCGGAGAGGTACTTGTACATGGAGCGGAGAGGTACTTGTACATTGAGCGGAGAGGTACTTGTACATGGAGCGGAGAGGTACTTGTACATGGAGCGGAGAGGTACTTGTACATGGAGCGGAGAGGTACTTGTACATTGAGCGGAGAGGTACTTGTACATGGAGCGGAGAGGTACTTGTACATGGAGCGGAGAGGTACTTGTACATGGAGCGGAGAGGTACTTGTACATGGAGCGGAGAGGTACTTGTACATTGAGCGGAGATGTACTTGTACATGGAGCGGAGATGTACTTGTACATGGATCGGAGAGGTACTTGTACATGAGAGCGGAGAGGTACTGTCGACACTTGTACATTGAGCGTAGAGGTACTGTCGACACTTGTACATTGAGCGGAGAGGTACTTGTACATGGAGCGGAGAGGTACTGTCGACACTTGTACATTCAGCGGAGAGGTACTTGTACATGGAGCGGAGAGGTACTGTCGATACTTGACATTGAGCGGAGAGGTACTTGTACATGGAGCGGAGAGGTACTTGTACATGGAGCGGAGAGGTACTTGTACATGGAGCGGAGAGGTACTTGTACATTGAGCGGAGAGGTACTTGTACATGGAGCGGAGAGGTACTTGTACATTGAGCGGAGAGGTACTTGTACATGGAGCGGAGAGGTACTTGTACATGGAGCGGAGAGGTACTTGTACATGGAGCGGAGAGGTACTTGTACATGGAGCGGAGAGGTACTTGTACATTGAGCGGAGATGTACTTGTACATGGAGCGGAGATGTACTTGTACATGGATCGGAGAGGTACTTGTACATGAGAGCGGAGAGGTACTGTCGACACTTGTACATTGAGCGTAGAGGTACTGTCGACACTTGTACATTGAGCGGAGAGGTACTTGTACATGGAGCGGAGAGGTACTGTCGACACTTGTACATTGAGCGGAGAGGTACTTGTACATTGAGCGGAGAGGTACTTGTACATGGAGCGCAGAGGTACTTGTACATTGAGCGGAGAGGTACTTGTACATGGAGCGGAGAGGTACTTGTACATGAGAGCGGAGAGGTACTTGTACATGGAGCGGAGAGGTACTTGTACATTGAGCGGAGAGGTACTGTCGACACTTGTACATTCAGCGGAGAGGTACTTGTACATGGAGCGGAGAGGTACTGTCGATACTTGACATTGAGCGGAGAGGTACTTGTACATGGAGCGGAGAGGTATTTGTACATTGAGCGGAGAGGTACTTGTACATTGAGCGGAGAGGTACTGTCGACACTTGTACATTCAGCGGAGAGCTACTTGTACATGGAGCGGAGAGGTATTTGTACATTGAGCGGAGAGGTACTTGTACATGGAGCGGAGAGGTACTTGTACATAGAGCGGAGAGGTACTTATACATGGAGCGGAGAGGTATTTGTACATTGAGCGGAGAGGTACTTGTACATGGAGCGGAGAGGTACTTGTACATGAGAGCGGAGAGGTATTTGTACATGGAGCGGAAAGGTACTGTCGACACTTGTACATTGAGCGGAGAGCTACTTGTACATGGAGCGGAGAGGTACTTGTACATGAGAGCGGAGAGGTACTTGTACATGGAGCGGAGAGGTATTTGTACATGGAGCGGAGAGGTACTGTCGACACTTGACATTGAGCGGAGAGGTACTTGTACATGGAGCGGAGAGGTACTTGTACATGAGAGCGGAGAGGTATTTGTACATGGAGCGGAGAGGTACTGTCGACACTTGACATTGAGCGGAGAGGTACTTGTACATGGAGCGGAGAGGTACTTGTACATGGAGCGGAGAGGTACTTGTACATGGACCGGAGAGGTACTTGTACATGGAGCGGAGAGGTACTTGTACATGGAGCGGAGATGTACTTGTACATTGAGCGGAGAGGTACTTGTACATGGAGCAGAGATGTACTTGTACATGGAGCGGAGAGGTACTTGTACATTGAGCGGAGAGGTACTTGTACATGGAGCGGAGAGGTACTTGTACATGGAGCGGAGATGTACTTGTACATGGAGCGGAGAGGTACTTGTACATGGAGCGGAGATGTACTTGTACATTGAGCGGAGAGGTACTTGTACATGGAGCAGAGATGTACTTGTACATGGAGCGGAGAGGTACTTGTACATGGAGCGGAGAGGTACTTGTACATGGAGCGGAGAGGTACTTGTACATGGAGCGGAGAGGTACTTGTACATTGAGCGGAGAGGTACTTGTACATTGAGCGGAGAGGTACTTGTACATGGAGCTAGGGCTGGGTATCGAGTTTCGATACTTACTTGGCACCGAAATGGAAACATCGATACTAAGGGGTATCGAAGCCTCCCTTGTCAATCGATACCAATTTTCGATACCAAAACAAAACAGCGTCATTGAGCCTATAAGCATGCGACATGCTTGCACGCCGCGCTCTAATACGGCTGGTGATTGGCTGTCATGTAGAGGCATGCAGGAAACGTTACGCCCACTTTAGCCGGTGTGTTTGTTGTGACTGTGAGCCAGGCGTGCGGTGCGGATAGTATACAAGAAGTTAGCCACTCAAGCTACTCCTATGCTGGATTACCATATGGCGAAGATGATGAAAAGCAGGAAAAGAAACAGAAACAACACGGACTGGTTTCCACAGACAAGAGAAATAATTGAGAGGTGGGTCAGCTCAGCTTACCGCAAGTTAGCGGTTATCAGATCCCTCAGTCTGACAAATCCATGCATCTGGCTGTGAGTTGTAGCATTAGATCGTTTAATTAATTGCCGCCGTAACGTTATGCGCAAGCGGGCATTGTGTATTTTTAGCAACTCGTTAACAAACGCTGATGTCATGATAGTTTGTTGAATGTAAATGCGATTCATTTATATTGATTGGCTAGTCAGTGAAGTTGAGCTGTCTCGTCAGATTTGACAAGAATGACGTTCTGTTGCAGCAGTGAGCACACTGATCTGCAACGCTAGCGTTAATGTTTAATTAATTAGCGTTATGTGCAAGCGGGCAGTTATCGCCCATGTATTTTTAGCAACTCGTTAACAAACGCTGATGTCATGATAGTTTGTTGAATATAAATGCGATTCACTTTGTGGCATATAAGGCTATATTGATAGGCTAGTCAATGCTCAACTAGTCTTCCATGCATGAAGTGGAGCCATCTCATCAGTTTGTACAAGAATAGAGTTCTGTTGCATCAGTGAGCATTAAACCCTGATTTGCAACTCTCTGTTTTGCACTGAAAACTATTCCACTGATTTATTTGTTTTAGCTACATTTCTTTCCTTTGTAGTACTCCAATATTTTTTGTAGGGACGGCAATACGTTTAGAGAACTTAAAGTTATGTTAAATACAGTAGGTTTTATTTTTTTCTGCTGTAAAACTTAAGATGGGGGGAAACTAAAGATTTGTAAAATAATTTCAATGTGTAATGCAGTTTTATTTTTGTTAAAATGGATTTTTCTAAAAATTGGTATCGAAAAAAGTATCGTTCAGGAACCGGTATCGAAATCCAAGTATCGAAACGGTATCGATATCGAAAAATTTTGAACGATACCCAGCCCTACATGGAGCGCAGATGTACTTGTACATTGAGCGGAGAGGTACTGGTACATGGAGCGGAGATGTACTTGTACATTGAGCGGAGAGGTACTTGTACATTGAGCGGAGAGGTACTTGTACATGGAGCGGAGATGTACTTGTACATTGAGCGGAGAGGTACTGGTACATGGAGCGGAGATGTACTTGTACATTGAGCGGAGAGGTACTTGTACATGGAGTGGAGATGTACTTGTACATTGAGCGGAGAGGTACTGGTACATGGAGCGGAGATGTACTTGTACATTGAGCGGAGAGGTACTTGTACATGGAGTGGAGATGTACTTGTACATTGAGCGGAGAGGTACTTGTACATGGAGCGGAGAGGTACTTGTACATGGAGCGGAGAGGTACTTGTACATGGAGCGGAGAGGTACTTGTACATGGAGCGGAGAGGTACTTGTACATTGAGCGGAGATGTACTTGTACATGGAGCGGAGATGTACTTGTACATGGATCGGAGAGGTACTTGTACATGAGAGCGGAGAGGTACTGTCGACACTTGTACATTGAGCGTAGAGGTACTGTCGACACTTGTACATTGAGCGGAGAGGTACTTGTACATGGAGCGGAGAGGTACTGTCGACACTTGTACATTGAGCGGAGAGGTACTTGTACATGGAGCGGAGAGGTACTTGTACATGGAGCGGAGAGGTACTTGTACATGGAGCGGAGAGGTACTTGTACATTGAGCGGAGATGTACTTGTACATGGAGCGGAGATGTACTTGTACATGGATCGGAGAGGTACTTGTACATGAGAGCGGAGAGGTACTGTCGACACTTGTACATTGAGCGTAGAGGTACTGTCGACACTTGTACATTGAGCGGAGAGGTACTTGTACATGGAGCGGAGAGGTACTGTCGACACTTGTACATTGAGCGGAGAGGTACTTGTACATTGAGCGGAGAGGTACTTGTACATGGAGTGCAGAGGTACTTGTACATTGAGCGGAGAGGTACTTGTACATGGAGCGGAGAGGTACTTGTACATGAGAGCGGAGAGGTACTTGTACATGGAGCGGAGAGGTACTTGTACATTGAGCGGAGATGTACTGTCGACACTTGTACATTCAGCGGAGAGGTACTTGTACATGGAGCGGAGAGGTACTGTCGATACTTGACATTGAGCGGAGAGGTACTTGTACATGGAGCGGAGAGGTACTTGTACATGGAGCGGAGAGGTACTTGTACATGGAGCGGAGAGGTACTTGTACATTGAGCGGAGAGGTACTTGTACATGGAGCGGAGAGGTACTTGTACATTGAGCGGAGAGGTACTTGTACATGGAGCGGAGAGGTACTTGTACATGGAGCGGAGAGGTACTTGTACATGGAGCGGAGAGGTACTTGTACATGGAGCGGAGAGGTACTTGTACATTGAGCGGAGATGTACTTGTACATGGAGCGGAGATGTACTTGTACATGGATCGGAGAGGTACTTGTACATGAGAGCGGAGAGGTACTGTCGACACTTGTACATTGAGCGTAGAGGTACTGTCGACACTTGTACATTGAGCGGAGAGGTACTTGTACATGGAGCGGAGAGGTACTGTCGACACTTGTACATTGAGCGGAGAGGTACTTGTACATTGAGCGGAGAGGTACTTGTACATGGAGCGCAGAGGTACTTGTACATTGAGCGGAGAGGTACTTGTACATGGAGCGGAGAGGTACTTGTACATGAGAGCGGAGAGGTACTTGTACATGGAGCGGAGAGGTACTTGTACATTGAGCGGAGAGGTACTGTCGACACTTGTACATTCAGCGGAGAGGTACTTGTACATGGAGCGGAGAGGTACTGTCGATACTTGACATTGAGCGGAGAGGTACTTGTACATGGAGCGGAGAGGTATTTGTACATTGAGCGGAGAGGTACTTGTACATTGAGCGGAGAGGTACTGTCGACACTTGTACATTCAGCGGAGAGCTACTTGTACATGGAGCGGAGAGGTATTTGTACATTGAGCGGAGAGGTACTTGTACATGGAGCGGAGAGGTACTTGTACATAGAGCGGAGAGGTACTTATACATGGAGCGGAGAGGTATTTGTACATTGAGCGGAGAGGTACTTGTACATGGAGCGGAGAGGTACTTGTACATGAGAGCGGAGAGGTATTTGTACATGGAGCGGAAAGGTACTGTCGACACTTGTACATTGAGCGGAGAGCTACTTGTACATGGAGCGGAGAGGTACTTGTACATGAGAGCGGAGAGGTACTTGTACATGGAGCGGAGAGGTATTTGTACATGGAGCGGAGAGGTACTGTCGACACTTGACATTGAGCGGAGAGGTACTTGTACATGGAGCGGAGAGGTACTTGTACATGAGAGCGGAGAGGTATTTGTACATGGAGCGGAGAGGTACTGTCGACACTTGACATTGAGCGGAGAGGTACTTGTACATGGAGCGGAGAGGTACTTGTACATGGAGCGGAGAGGTACTTGTACATGGACCGGAGAGGTACTTGTACATGGAGCGGAGAGGTACTTGTACATGGAGCGGAGATGTACTTGTACATTGAGCGGAGAGGTACTTGTACATGGAGCAGAGATGTACTTGTACATGGAGCGGAGATGTACTTGTACATTGAGCGGAGAGGTACTTGTACATGGAGCGGAGAGGTACTTGTACATGGAGCGGAGATGTACTTGTACATGGAGCGGAGAGGTACTTGTACATGGAGCGGAGATGTACTTGTACATTGAGCGGAGAGGTACTTGTACATGGAGCAGAGATGTACTTGTACATGGAGCGGAGAGGTACTTGTACATGGAGCGGAGAGGTACTTGTACATGGAGCGGAGAGGTACTTGTACATGGAGCGGAGAGGTACTTGTACATTGAGCGGAGAGGTACTTGTACATTGAGCGGAGAGGTACTTGTACATGGAGCTAGGGCTGGGTATCGAGTTTCGATACTTACTTGGCACCGAAATGGAAACATCGATACTAAGGGGTATCGAAGCCTCCCTTGTCAATCGATACCAATTTTCGATACCAAAACAAAACAGCGTCATTGAGCCTATAAGCATGCGACATGCTTGCACGCCGCGCTCTAATACGGCTGGTGATTGGCTGTCATGTAGAGGCATGCAGGAAACGTTACGCCCACTTTAGCCGGTGTGTTTGTTGTGACTGTGAGCCAGGCGTGCGGTGCGGATAGTATACAAGAAGTTAGCCACTCAAGCTACTCCTATGCTGGATTACCATATGGCGAAGATGATGAAAAGCAGGAAAAGAAACAGAAACAACACGGACTGGTTTCCACAGACAAGAGAAATAATTGAGAGGTGGGTCAGCTCAGCTTACCGCAAGTTAGCGGTTATCAGATCCCTCAGTCTGACAAATCCATGCATCTGGCTGTGAGTTGTAGCATTAGATCGTTTAATTAATTGCCGCCGTAACGTTATGCGCAAGCGGGCATTGTGTATTTTTAGCAACTCGTTAACAAACGCTGATGTCATGATAGTTTGTTGAATGTAAATGCGATTCATTTATATTGATTGGCTAGTCAGTGAAGTTGAGCTGTCTCGTCAGATTTGACAAGAATGACGTTCTGTTGCAGCAGTGAGCACACTGATCTGCAACGCTAGCGTTAATGTTTAATTAATTAGCGTTATGTGCAAGCGGGCAGTTATCGCCCATGTATTTTTAGCAACTCGTTAACAAACGCTGATGTCATGATAGTTTGTTGAATATAAATGCGATTCACTTTGTGGCATATAAGGCTATATTGATAGGCTAGTCAATGCTCAACTAGTCTTCCATGCATGAAGTGGAGCCATCTCATCAGTTTGTACAATAATAGAGTTCTGTTGCATCAGTGAGCATTAAACCCTGATTTGCAACTCTCTGTTTTGCACTGAAAACTATTCCACTGATTTATTTGTTTTAGCTACATTTCTTTCCTTTGTAGTACTCCAATATTTTTTGTAGGGACGGCAATACGTTTAGAGAACTTAAAGTTATGTTAAATACAGTAGGTTTTATTTTTTTCTGCTGTAAAACTTAAGATGGGGGGAAACTAAAGATTTGTAAAATAATTTCAATGTGTAATGCAGTTTTATTTTTGTTAAAATGGATTTTTCTAAAAATTGGTATCGAAAAAAGTATCGTTCAGGAACCGGTATCGAAATCCAAGTATCGAAACGGTATCGATATCGAAAAATTTTGAACGATACCCAGCCCTACATGGAGCGCAGATGTACTTGTACATTGAGCGGAGAGGTACTGGTACATGGAGCGGAGATGTACTTGTACATTGAGCGGAGAGGTACTTGTACATTGAGCGGAGAGGTACTTGTACATGGAGCGGAGATGTACTTGTACATTGAGCGGAGAGGTACTGGTACATGGAGCGGAGATGTACTTGTACATTGAGCGGAGAGGTACTTGTACATGGAGTGGAGATGTACTTGTACATTGAGCGGAGAGGTACTGGTACATGGAGCGGAGATGTACTTGTACATTGAGCGGAGAGGTACTTGTACATGGAGTGGAGATGTACTTGTACATTGAGCGGAGAGGTACTTGTACATGGAGCGGAGAGGTACTTGTACATGGAGCGGAGAGGTACTTGTACATGGAGCGGAGAGGTACTTGTACATTGAGCGGAGAGGTACTTGTACATTGAGCGGAGATGTACTTGTACATGGAGCGGAGATGTACTTGTACATGGAGCGGAGATGTACTTGTACATGGATCGGAGAGGTACTTGTACATGAGAGCGGAGAGGTACTGTCGACACTTGTACATTGAGCGTAGAGGTACTGTCGACACTTGTACATTGAGCGGAGAGGTACTTGTACATGGAGCGGAGAGGTACTGTCGACACTTGTACATTGAGCGGAGAGGTACTTGTACATTGAGCGGAGAGGTACTTGTACATGGAGCGCAGAGGTACTTGTACATTGAGCGGAGAGGTACTTGTACATGGAGCGGAGAGGTACTTGTACATGAGAGCGGAGAGGTACTTGTACATGGAGCGGAGAGGTACTTGTACATTGAGCGGAGAGGTACTGTCGACACTTGTACATTCAGCGGAGAGGTACTTGTACATGGAGCGGAGAGGTACTGTCGATACTTGACATTGAGCGGAGAGGTACTTGTACATGGAGCGGAGAGGTACTTGTACATGGAGCGGAGAGGTACTTGTACATGGAGCGGAGAGGTACTTGTACATTGAGCGGAGAGGTACTTGTACATGGAGCGGAGAGGTACTTGTACATTGAGCGGAGAGGTACTTGTACATGGAGCGGAGAGGTACTTGTACATGGAGCGGAGAGGTACTTGTACATGGAGCGGAGAGGTACTTGTACATTGAGCGGAGATGTACTTGTACATGGAGCGGAGATGTACTTGTACATGGATCGGAGAGGTACTTGTACATGAGAGCGGAGAGGTACTGTCGACACTTGTACATTGAGCGTAGAGGTACTGTCGACACTTGTACATTGAGCGGAGAGGTACTTGTACATGGAGCGGAGAGGTACTGTCGACACTTGTACATTGAGCGGAGAGGTACTTGTACATTGAGCGGAGAGGTACTTGTACATGGAGCGCAGAGGTACTTGTACATTGAGCGGAGAGGTACTTGTACATGGAGCGGAGAGGTACTTGTACATGAGAGCGGAGAGGTACTTGTACATGGAGCGGAGAGGTACTTGTACATTGAGCGGAGAGGTACTGTCGACACTTGTACATTCAGCGGAGAGGTACTTGTACATGGAGCGGAGAGGTACTGTCGATACTTGACATTGAGCGGAGAGGTACTTGTACATGGAGCGGAGAGGTATTTGTACATTGAGCGGAGAGGTACTTGTACATTGAGCGGAGAGGTACTGTCGACACTTGTACATTCAGCGGAGAGCTACTTGTACATGGAGCGGAGAGGTATTTGTACATTGAGCGGAGAGGTACTTGTACATGGAGCGGAGAGGTACTTGTACATAGAGCGGAGAGGTACTTATACATGGAGCGGAGAGGTATTTGTACATTGAGCGGAGAGGTACTTGTACATGGAGCGGAGAGGTACTTGTACATGAGAGCGGAGAGGTATTTGTACATGGAGCGGAAAGGTACTGTCGACACTTGTACATTGAGCGGAGAGCTACTTGTACATGGAGCGGAGAGGTACTTGTACATGAGAGCGGAGAGGTACTTGTACATGGAGCGGAGAGGTATTTGTACATGGAGCGGAGAGGTACTGTCGACACTTGACATTGAGCGGAGAGGTACTTGTACATGGAGCGGAGAGGTACTTGTACATGAGAGCGGAGAGGTATTTGTACATGGAGCGGAGAGGTACTGTCGACACTTGACATTGAGCGGAGAGGTACTTGTACATGGAGCGGAGAGGTACTTGTACATGGAGCGGAGAGGTACTTGTACATGGACCGGAGAGGTACTTGTACATGGAGCGGAGAGGTACTTGTACATGGAGCGGAGATGTACTTGTACATTGAGCGGAGAGGTACTTGTACATGGAGCAGAGATGTACTTGTACATGGAGCGGAGATGTACTTGTACATTGAGCGGAGAGGTACTTGTACATGGAGCGGAGAGGTACTTGTACATGGAGCGGAGATGTACTTGTACATGGAGCGGAGAGGTACTTGTACATGGAGCGGAGATGTACTTGTACATTGAGCGGAGAGGTACTTGTACATGGAGCAGAGATGTACTTGTACATGGAGCGGAGAGGTACTTGTACATGGAGCGGAGAGGTACTTGTACATGGAGCGGAGAGGTACTTGTACATGGAGCGGAGAGGTACTTGTACATTGAGCGGAGAGGTACTTGTACATTGAGCGGAGAGGTACTTGTACATGGAGCTAGGGCTGGGTATCGAGTTTCGATACTTACTTGGCACCGAAATGGAAACATCGATACTAAGGGGTATCGAAGCCTCCCTTGTCAATCGATACCAATTTTCGATACCAAAACAAAACAGCGTCATTGAGCCTATAAGCATGCGACATGCTTGCACGCCGCGCTCTAATACGGCTGGTGATTGGCTGTCATGTAGAGGCATGCAGGAAACGTTACGCCCACTTTAGCCGGTGTGTTTGTTGTGACTGTGAGCCAGGCGTGCGGTGCGGATAGTATACAAGAAGTTAGCCACTCAAGCTACTCCTATGCTGGATTACCATATGGCGAAGATGATGAAAAGCAGGAAAAGAAACAGAAACAACACGGACTGGTTTCCACAGACAAGAGAAATAATTGAGAGGTGGGTCAGCTCAGCTTACCGCAAGTTAGCGGTTATCAGATCCCTCAGTCTGACAAATCCATGCATCTGGCTGTGAGTTGTAGCATTAGATCGTTTAATTAATTGCCGCCGTAACGTTATGCGCAAGCGGGCATTGTGTATTTTTAGCAACTCGTTAACAAACGCTGATGTCATGATAGTTTGTTGAATGTAAATGCGATTCATTTATATTGATTGGATAGTCAGTGAAGTTGAGCTGTCTCGTCAGATTTGACAAGAATGACGTTCTGTTGCAGCAGTGAGCACACTGATCTGCAACGCTAGCGTTAATGTTTAATTAATTAGCGTTATGTGCAAGCGGGCAGTTATCGCCCATGTATTTTTAGCAACTCGTTAACAAACGCTGATGTCATGATAGTTTGTTGAATATAAATGCGATTCACTTTGTGGCATATAAGGCTATATTGATAGGCTAGTCAATGCTCAACTAGTCTTCCATGCATGAAGTGGAGCCATCTCATCAGTTTGTACAAGAATAGAGTTCTGTTGCATCAGTGAGCATTAAACCCTGATTTGCAACTCTCTGTTTTGCACTGAAAACTATTCCACTGATTTATTTGTTTTAGCTACATTTCTTTCCTTTGTAGTACTCCAATATTTTTTGTAGGGACGGCAATACGTTTAGAGAACTTAAAGTTATGTTAAATACAGTAGGTTTTATTTTTTTCTGCTGTAAAACTTAAGATGGGGGGAAACTAAAGATTTGTAAAATAATTTCAATGTGTAATGCAGTTTTATTTTTGTTAAAATGGATTTTTCTAAAAATTGGTATCGAAAAAAGTATCGTTCAGGAACCGGTATCGAAATCCAAGTATCGAAACGGTATCGATATCGAAAAATTTTGAACGATACCCAGCCCTACATGGAGCGCAGATGTACTTGTACATTGAGCGGAGAGGTACTGGTACATGGAGCGGAGATGTACTTGTACATTGAGCGGAGAGGTACTTGTACATTGAGCGGAGAGGTACTTGTACATGGAGCGGAGATGTACTTGTACATTGAGCGGAGAGGTACTGGTACATGGAGCGGAGATGTACTTGTACATTGAGCGGAGAGGTACTTGTACATGGAGTGGAGATGTACTTGTACATTGAGCGGAGAGGTACTGGTACATGGAGCGGAGATGTACTTGTACATTGAGCGGAGAGGTACTTGTACATGGAGTGGAGATGTACTTGTACATTGAGCGGAGAGGTACTGGTACATGGAGCGGAGATGTACTTGTACATTGAGCGGAGAGGTACTTGTACATGGAGTGGAGATGTACTTGTACATGGAGCGGAGATGTACTTGTACATTGAGCGGAGAGGTACTTGTACATGGAGCGGAGATGTACTTGTACATGGAGCGGAGAGGTACTTGTACATGGAGCGGAGAGGTACTTGTACATGGAGCGGAGATGTACTTGTACATGGAGCGGAGATGTACTTGTACATGGAGCGGAGAGGTACTTGTACATGGAGCGGAGAGGTACTTATACATTGAGCGGAGACGTACTTGTACATGGAGCGGAGATGTACTTGTACATTGAGCGGAGAGGTACTTGTACATTGAGCGGAGAGGTACTGGTACATGGAGCGGAGATGTACTTGTACATTGAGCGGAGAGGTACTTGTACATGGAGCGGAGAGGTACTTGTACATTGAGCGGAGAGGTACTTGTACATTGAGCGGAGACGTACTTGTACATTGAGCGGAGATGTACTTGTACATTGAGCGGAGATGTACTTGTACATTGAGCGGAGAGGTACTGGTACATGGAGCGGAGAGGTACTTGTACATGGAGCGGAGAGGTATTTGTACATGGAGCGGAGAGGTATTTGTACATGGAGCGGAGAGGTACTTGTACATTGAGCGGAGAGGTACTTGTACATGGAGCGGAGAGGTACTTGTACATGGAGCGGAGAGGTACTTGTACATGTAGCGGAGAGGTGCTTGTACATGGAGCGGAGAGGTACTTGTACATGGAGCGGAGAGGTATTTGTACATGGAGCGGAGAGGTACTTGTACATGGAGCGGAGAGGTACTTGTACATTCAGCGGAGAGGTACTTGTACATTGAGCGGAGAGGTACTTGTAGATGGAGCGGAGAGGTACTGTCGACACTTGTACATTGAGCGGAGAGGTACTTGTACATGGAGCGGAGAGGTACTTGTACATGGAGCGGAGAGGTACTGTCGACACTTGTACATTGAGCGGAGAGGTACTTGTACATGGAGCGGAGAGGTACTTGTACATGGAGCGGAGATGTACTTGTACAGGGAGCGGAGAGGTACTTGTACATTGAGCGGAGAGGTACTTGTACATGGAGCGGAGAGGTACTTGTACATGGAGCGGAGAGGTACTTGTACATGGAGCGGAGAGGTACTTGTACATTGAGCGGAGAGGTACTTGTACATGGAGCGGAGAGGTACTTGTACATGGAGCGGAGAGGTACTTGTACATGGAGCGGAGAGGTACTTGTACATTGAGCGGAGAGGTACTTGTACATGGAGCGGAGATGTACTTGTACATGGATCGGAGAGGTACTTGTACATGAGAGCGGAGAGGTACTGTCGACACTTGTACATTGAGCGTAGAGGTACTGTCGACACTTGTACATTGAGCGGAGAGGTACTTGTACATGGAGCGGAGAGGTACTGTCGACACTTGTACATTGAGCGGAGAGGTACTTGTACATTGAGCGGAGAGGTACTTGTACATGGAGCGCAGAGGTACTTGTACATTGAGCGGAGAGGTACTTGTACATGGAGCGGAGAGGTACTTGTACATGAGAGCGGAGAGGTACTTGTACATGGAGCGGAGAGGTACTTGTACATTGAGCGGAGAGGTACTGTCGACACTTGTACATTCAGCGGAGAGGTACTTGTACATGGAGCGGAGAGGTACTGTCGATACTTGACATTGAGCGGAGAGGTACTTGTACATGGAGCGGAGAGGTACTTGTACATGGAGCGGAGAGGTACTTGTACATGGAGCGGAGAGGTACTTGTACATTGAGCGGAGAGGTACTTGTACATGGAGCGGAGAGGTACTTGTACATTGAGCGGAGAGGTACTTGTACATGGAGCGGAGAGGTACTTGTACATGGAGCGGAGAGGTACTTGTACATGGAGCGGAGAGGTACTTGTACATGGAGCGGAGAGGTACTTGTACATTGAGCGGAGATGTACTTGTACATGGAGCGGAGATGTACTTGTACATGGATCGGAGAGGTACTTGTACATGAGAGCGGAGAGGTACTGTCGACACTTGTACATTGAGCGTAGAGGTACTGTCGACACTTGTACATTGAGCGGAGAGGTACTTGTACATGGAGCGGAGAGGTACTGTCGACACTTGTACATTGAGCGGAGAGGTACTTGTACATTGAGCGGAGAGGTACTTGTACATGGAGCGCAGAGGTACTTGTACATTGAGCGGAGAGGTACTTGTACATGGAGCGGAGAGGTACTTGTACATGAGAGCGGAGAGGTACTTGTACATGGAGCGGAGAGGTACTTGTACATTGAGCGGAGAGGTACTGTCGACACTTGTACATTCAGCGGAGAGGTACTTGTACATGGAGCGGAGAGGTACTGTCGATACTTGACATTGAGCGGAGAGGTACTTGTACATGGAGCGGAGAGGTATTTGTACATTGAGCGGAGAGGTACTTGTACATTGAGCGGAGAGGTACTGTCGACACTTGTACATTCAGCGGAGAGCTACTTGTACATGGAGCGGAGAGGTATTTGTACATTGAGCGGAGAGGTACTTGTACATGGAGCGGAGAGGTACTTGTACATAGAGCGGAGAGGTACTTATACATGGAGCGGAGAGGTATTTGTACATTGAGCGGAGAGGTACTTGTACATGGAGCGGAGAGGTACTTGTACATGAGAGCGGAGAGGTATTTGTACATGGAGCGGAAAGGTACTGTCGACACTTGTACATTGAGCGGAGAGCTACTTGTACATGGAGCGGAGAGGTACTTGTACATGAGAGCGGAGAGGTACTTGTACATGGAGCGGAGAGGTATTTGTACATGGAGCGGAGAGGTACTGTCGACACTTGACATTGAGCGGAGAGGTACTTGTACATGGAGCGGAGAGGTACTTGTACATGAGAGCGGAGAGGTATTTGTACATGGAGCGGAGAGGTACTGTCGACACTTGACATTGAGCGGAGAGGTACTTGTACATGGAGCGGAGAGGTACTTGTACATGGAGCGGAGAGGTACTTGTACATGGACCGGAGAGGTACTTGTACATGGAGCTAGGGCTGGGTATCGAGTTTCGATACTTACTTGGCACCGAAATGGAAACATCGATACTAAGGGGTATCGAAGCCTCCCTTGTCAATCGATACCAATTTTCGATACCAAAACAAAACAGCGTCATTGAGCCTATAAGCATGCGACATGCTTGCACGCCGCGCTCTAATACGGCTGGTGATTGGCTGTCATGTAGAGGCATGCAGGAAACGTTACGCCCACTTTAGCCGGTGTGTTTGTTGTGACTGTGAGCCAGGCGTGCGGTGCGGATAGTATACAAGAAGTTAGCCACTCAAGCTACTCCTATGCTGGATTACCATATGGCGAAGATGATGAAAAGCAGGAAAAGAAACAGAAACAACACGGACTGGTTTCCACAGACAAGAGAAATAATTGAGAGGTGGGTCAGCTCAGCTTACCGCAAGTTAGCGGTTATCAGATCCCTCAGTCTGACAAATCCATGCATCTGGCTGTGAGTTGTAGCATTAGATCGTTTAATTAATTGCCGCCGTAACGTTATGCGCAAGCGGGCATTGTGTATTTTTAGCAACTCGTTAACAAACGCTGATGTCATGATAGTTTGTTGAATGTAAATGCGATTCATTTATATTGATTGGCTAGTCAGTGAAGTTGAGCTGTCTCGTCAGATTTGACAAGAATGACGTTCTGTTGCAGCAGTGAGCACACTGATCTGCAACGCTAGCGTTAATGTTTAATTAATTAGCGTTATGTGCAAGCGGGCAGTTATCGCCCATGTATTTTTAGCAACTCGTTAACAAACGCTGATGTCATGATAGTTTGTTGAATATAAATGCGATTCACTTTGTGGCATATAAGGCTATATTGATAGGCTAGTCAATGCTCAACTAGTCTTCCATGCATGAAGTGGAGCCATCTCATCAGTTTGTACAAGAATAGAGTTCTGTTGCATCAGTGAGCATTAAACCCTGATTTGCAACTCTCTGTTTTGCACTGAAAACTATTCCACTGATTTATTTGTTTTAGCTACATTTCTTTCCTTTGTAGTACTCCAATATTTTTTGTAGGGACGGCAATACGTTTAGAGAACTTAAAGTTATGTTAAATACAGTAGGTTTTATTTTTTTCTGCTGTAAAACTTAAGATGGGGGGAAACTAAAGATTTGTAAAATAATTTCAATGTGTAATGCAGTTTTATTTTTGTTAAAATGGATTTTTCTAAAAATTGGTATCGAAAAAAGTATCGTTCAGGAACCGGTATCGAAATCCAAGTATCGAAACGGTATCGATATCGAAAAATTTTGAACGATACCCAGCCCTACATGGAGCGCAGATGTACTTGTACATTGAGCGGAGAGGTACTGGTACATGGAGCGGAGATGTACTTGTACATTGAGCGGAGAGGTACTTGTACATTGAGCGGAGAGGTACTTGTACATGGAGCGGAGATGTACTTGTACATTGAGCGGAGAGGTACTGGTACATGGAGCGGAGATGTACTTGTACATTGAGCGGAGAGGTACTTGTACATGGAGTGGAGATTTACTTGTACATTGAGCGGAGAGGTACTGGTACATGGAGCGGAGATGTACTTGTACATTGAGCGGAGAGGTACTTGTACATGGAGTGGAGATGTACTTGTACATTGAGCGGAGAGGTACTGGTACATGGAGCGGAGATGTACTTGTACATTGAGCGGAGAGGTACTTGTACATGGAGTGGAGATGTACTTGTACATGGAGCGGAGATGTACTTGTACATTGAGCGGAGAGGTACTTGTACATGGAGCGGAGATGTACTTGTACATGGAGCGGAGAGGTACTTGTACATGGAGCGGAGAGGTACTTGTACATGGAGCGGAGATGTACTTGTACATGGAGCGGAGATGTACTTGTACATGGAGCGGAGAGGTACTTGTACATGGAGCGGAGAGGTACTTATACATTGAGCGGAGACGTACTTGTACATGGAGCGGAGATGTACTTGTACATTGAGCGGAGAGGTACTTGTACATTGAGCGGAGAGGTACTGGTACATGGAGCGGAGATGTACTTGTACATTGAGCGGAGAGGTACTTGTACATGGAGCGGAGAGGTACTTGTACATTGAGCGGAGAGGTACTTGTACATTGAGCGGAGACGTACTTGTACATTGAGCGGAGATGTACTTGTACATTGAGCGGAGATGTACTTGTACATTGAGCGGAGAGGTACTGGTACATGGAGCGGAGAGGTACTTGTACATGGAGCGGAGAGGTATTTGTACATGGAGCGGAGAGGTATTTGTACATGGAGCGGAGAGGTACTTGTACATTGAGCGGAGAGGTACTTGTACATGGAGCGGAGAGGTACTTGTACATGGAGCGGAGAGGTACTTGTACATGTAGCGGAGAGGTGCTTGTACATGGAGCGGAGAGGTACTTGTACATGGAGCGGAGAGGTATTTGTACATGGAGCGGAGAGGTACTTGTACATGGAGCGGAGAGGTACTTGTACATTCAGCGGAGAGGTACTTGTACATTGAGCGGAGAGGTACTTGTAGATGGAGCGGAGAGGTACTGTCGACACTTGTACATTGAGCGGAGAGGTACTTGTACATGGAGCGGAGAGGTACTTGTACATGGAGCGGAGAGGTACTGTCGACACTTGTACATTGAGCGGAGAGGTACTTGTACATGGAGCGGAGAGGTACTTGTACATGGAGCGGAGATGTACTTGTACAGGGAGCGGAGAGGTACTTGTACATTGAGCGGAGAGGTACTTGTACATGGAGCGGAGAGGTACTTGTACATGGAGCGGAGAGGTACTTGTACATGGAGCGGAGAGGTACTTGTACATTGAGCGGAGAGGTACTTGTACATGGAGCGGAGAGGTACTTGTACATGGAGCGGAGAGGTACTTGTACATGGAGCGGAGAGGTACTTGTACATTGAGCGGAGAGGTACTTGTACATGGAGCGGAGATGTACTTGTACATGGATCGGAGAGGTACTTGTACATGAGAGCGGAGAGGTACTGTCGACACTTGTACATTGAGCGTAGAGGTACTGTCGACACTTGTACATTGAGCGGAGAGGTACTTGTACATGGAGCGGAGAGGTACTGTCGACACTTGTACATTGAGCGGAGAGGTACTTGTACATTGAGCGGAGAGGTACTTGTACATGGAGCGCAGAGGTACTTGTACATTGAGCGGAGAGGTACTTGTACATGGAGCAGAGAGGTACTTGTACATGAGAGCGGAGAGGTACTTGTACATGGAGCGGAGAGGTACTTGTACATTGAGCGGAGAGGTACTGTCGACACTTGTACATTCAGCGGAGAGGTACTTGTACATGGAGCGGAGAGGTACTGTCGATACTTGACATTGAGCGGAGAGGTACTTGTACATGGAGCGGAGAGGTACTTGTACATGGAGCGGAGAGGTACTTGTACATGGAGCGGAGAGGTACTTGTACATTGAGCGGAGAGGTACTTGTACATGGAGCGGAGAGGTACTTGTACATTGAGCGGAGAGGTACTTGTACATGGAGCGGAGAGGTACTTGTACATGGAGCGGAGAGGTACTTGTACATGGAGCGGAGAGGTACTTGTACATGGAGCGGAGAGGTACTTGTACATTGAGCGGAGATGTACTTGTACATGGAGCGGAGATGTACTTGTACATGGATCGGAGAGGTACTTGTACATGAGAGCGGAGAGGTACTGTCGACACTTGTACATTGAGCGTAGAGGTACTGTCGACACTTGTACATTGAGCGGAGAGGTACTTGTACATGGAGCGGAGAGGTACTGTCGACACTTGTACATTGAGCGGAGAGGTACTTGTACATTGAGCGGAGAGGTACTTGTACATGGAGCGCAGAGGTACTTGTACATTGAGCGGAGAGGTACTTGTACATGGAGCGGAGAGGTACTTGTACATGAGAGCGGAGAGGTACTTGTACATGGAGCGGAGAGGTACTTGTACATTGAGCGGAGAGGTACTGTCGACACTTGTACATTCAGCGGAGAGGTACTTGTACATGGAGCGGAGAGGTACTGTCGATACTTGACATTGAGCGGAGAGGTACTTGTACATGGAGCGGAGAGGTATTTGTACATTGAGCGGAGAGGTACTTGTACATTGAGCGGAGAGGTACTGTCGACACTTGTACATTCAGCGGAGAGCTACTTGTACATGGAGCGGAGAGGTATTTGTAGATTGAGCGGAGAGGTACTTGTACATGGAGCGGAGAGGTACTTGTACATAGAGCGGAGAGGTACTTATACATGGAGCGGAGAGGTATTTGTACATTGAGCGGAGAGGTACTTGTACATGGAGCGGAGAGGTACTTGTACATGAGAGCGGAGAGGTATTTGTACATGGAGCGGAAAGGTACTGTCGACACTTGTACATTGAGCGGAGAGCTACTTGTACATGGAGCGGAGAGGTACTTGTACATGAGAGCGGAGAGGTACTTGTACATGGAGCGGAGAGGTATTTGTACATGGAGCGGAGAGGTACTGTCGACACTTGACATTGAGCGGAGAGGTACTTGTACATGGAGCGGAGAGGTACTTGTACATGAGAGCGGAGAGGTATTTGTACATGGAGCGGAGAGGTACTGTCGACACTTGACATTGAGCGGAGAGGTACTTGTACATGGAGCGGAGAGGTACTTGTACATGGAGCGGAGAGGTACTTGTACATGGACCGGAGAGGTACTTGTACATGGAGCGGAGAGGTACTTGTACATGGAGCGGAGATGTACTTGTACATTGAGCGGAGAGGTACTTGTACATGGAGCAGAGATGTACTTGTACATGGAGCGGAGATGTACTTGTACATTGAGCGGAGAGGTACTTGTACATGGAGCGGAGAGGTACTTGTACATGGAGCGGAGATGTACTTGTACATGGAGCGGAGAGGTACTTGTACATGGAGCGGAGATGTACTTGTACATTGAGCGGAGAGGTACTTGTACATGGAGCAGAGATGTACTTGTACATGGAGCGGAGAGGTACTTGTACATGGAGCGGAGAGGTACTTGTACATGGAGCGGAGAGGTACTTGTACATGGAGCGGAGAGGTACTTGTACATTGAGCGGAGAGGTACTTGTACATTGAGCGGAGAGGTACTTGTACATGGAGCTAGGGCTGGGTATCGAGTTTCGATACTTACTTGGCACCGAAATGGAAACATCGATACTAAGGGGTATCGAAGCCTCCCTTGTCAATCGATACCAATTTTCGATACCAAAACAAAACAGCGTCATTGAGCCTATAAGCATGCGACATGCTTGCACGCCGCGCTCTAATACGGCTGGTGATTGGCTGTCATGTAGAGGCATGCAGGAAACGTTACGCCCACTTTAGCCGGTGTGTTTGTTGTGACTGTGAGCCAGGCGTGCGGTGCGGATAGTATACAAGAAGTTAGCCACTCAAGCTACTCCTATGCTGGATTACCATATGGCGAAGATGATGAAAAGCAGGAAAAGAAACAGAAACAACACGGACTGGTTTCCACAGACAAGAGAAATAATTGAGAGGTGGGTCAGCTCAGCTTACCGCAAGTTAGCGGTTATCAGATCCCTCAGTCTGACAAATCCATGCATCTGGCTGTGAGTTGTAGCATTAGATCGTTTAATTAATTGCCGCCGTAACGTTATGCGCAAGCGGGCATTGTGTATTTTTAGCAACTCGTTAACAAACGCTGATGTCATGATAGTTTGTTGAATGTAAATGCGATTCATTTATATTGATTGGCTAGTCAGTGAAGTTGAGCTGTCTCGTCAGATTTGACAAGAATGACGTTCTGTTGCAGCAGTGAGCACACTGATCTGCAACGCTAGCGTTAATGTTTAATTAATTAGCGTTATGTGCAAGCGGGCAGTTATCGCCGATGTATTTTTAGCAACTCGTTAACAAACGCTGATGTCATGATAGTTTGTTGAATATAAATGCGATTCACTTTGTGGCATATAAGGCTATATTGATAGGCTAGTCAATGCTCAACTAGTCTTCCATGCATGAAGTGGAGCCATCTCATCAGTTTGTACAAGAATAGAGTTCTGTTGCATCAGTGAGCATTAAACCCTGATTTGCAACTCTCTGTTTTGCACTGAAAACTATTCCACTGATTTATTTGTTTTAGCTACATTTCTTTCCTTTGTAGTACTCCAATATTTTTTGTAGGGACGGCAATACGTTTAGAGAACTTAAAGTTATGTTAAATACAGTAGGTTTTATTTTTTTCTGCTGTAAAACTTAAGATGGGGGGAAACTAAAGATTTGTAAAATAATTTCAATGTGTAATGCAGTTTTATTTTTGTTAAAATGGATTTTTCTAAAAATTGGTATCGAAAAAAGTATCGTTCAGGAACCGGTATCGAAATCCAAGTATCGAAACGGTATCGATATCGAAAAATTTTGAACGATACCCAGCCCTACATGGAGCGCAGATGTACTTGTACATTGAGCGGAGAGGTACTGGTACATGGAGCGGAGATGTACTTGTACATTGAGCGGAGAGGTACTTGTACATTGAGCGGAGAGGTACTTGTACATGGAGCGGAGATGTACTTGTACATTGAGCGGAGAGGTACTGGTACATGGAGCGGAGATGTACTTGTACATTGAGCGGAGAGGTACTTGTACATGGAGTGGAGATGTACTTGTACATTGAGCGGAGAGGTACTGGTACATGGAGCGGAGATGTACTTGTACATTGAGCGGAGAGGTACTTGTACATGGAGTGGAGATGTACTTGTACATTGAGCGGAGAGGTACTGGTACATGGAGCGGAGATGTACTTGTACATTGAGCGGAGAGGTACTTGTACATGGAGTGGAGATGTACTTGTACATGGAGCGGAGATGTACTTGTACATTGAGCGGAGAGGTACTTGTACATGGAGCGGAGATGTACTTGTACATGGAGCGGAGAGGTACTTGTACATGGAGCGGAGAGGTACTTGTACATGGAGCGGAGATGTACTTGTACATGGAGCGGAGATGTACTTGTACATGGAGCGGAGAGGTACTTGTACATGGAGCGGAGAGGTACTGGTACATGGAGCGGAGATGTACTTGTACATTGAGCGGAGAGGTACTTGTACATGGAGCGGAGAGGTACTTGTACATTGAGCGGAGAGGTACTTGTACATTGAGCGGAGACGTACTTGTACATTGAGCGGAGATGTACTTGTACATTGAGCGGAGATGTACTTGTACATTGAGCGGAGAGGTACTGGTACATGGAGCGGAGAGGTACTTGTACATGGAGCGGAGAGGTATTTGTACATGGAGCGGAGAGGTATTTGTACATGGAGCGGAGAGGTACTTGTACATTGAGCGGAGAGGTACTTGTACATGGAGCGGAGAGGTACTTGTACATGGAGCGGAGAGGTACTTGTACATGTAGCGGAGAGGTGCTTGTACATGGAGCGGAGAGGTACTTGTACATGGAGCGGAGAGGTATTTGTACATGGAGCGGAGAGGTACTTGTACATGGAGCGGAGAGGTACTTGTACATTCAGCGGAGAGGTACTTGTACATTGAGCGGAGAGGTACTTGTAGATGGAGCGGAGAGGTACTGTCGACACTTGTACATTGAGCGGAGAGGTACTTGTACATGGAGCGGAGAGGTACTTGTACATGGAGCGGAGAGGTACTGTCGACACTTGTACATTGAGCGGAGAGGTACTTGTACATGGAGCGGAGAGGTACTTGTACATGGAGCGGAGATGTACTTGTACAGGGAGCGGAGAGGTACTTGTACATGGAGCGGAGAGGTACTTGTACATGGAGCGGAGAGGTACTTGTACATTGAGCGGAGAGGTACTTGTACATGGAGCGGAGAGGTACTTGTACATTGAGCGGAGAGGTACTTGTACATGGAGCGGAGAGGTACTTGTACATGGAGCGGAGAGGTACTTGTACATGGAGCGGAGAGGTACTTGTACATGGAGCGGAGAGGTACTTGTACATTGAGCGGAGATGTACTTGTACATGGAGCGGAGATGTACTTGTACATGGATCGGAGAGGTACTTGTACATGAGAGCGGAGAGGTACTGTCGACACTTGTACATTGAGCGTAGAGGTACTGTCGACACTTGTACATTGAGCGGAGAGGTACTTGTACATGGAGCGGAGAGGTACTGTCGACACTTGTACATTGAGCGGAGAGGTACTTGTACATTGAGCGGAGAGGTACTTGTACATGGAGCGCAGAGGTACTTGTACATTGAGCGGAGAGGTACTTGTACATGGAGCGGAGAGGTACTTGTACATGAGAGCGGAGAGGTACTTGTACATGGAGCGGAGAGGTACTTGTACATTGAGCGGAGAGGTACTGTCGACACTTGTACATTCAGCGGAGAGGTACTTGTACATGGAGCGGAGAGGTACTGTCGATACTTGACATTGAGCGGAGAGGTACTTGTACATGGAGCGGAGAGGTATTTGTACATTGAGCGGAGAGGTACTTGTACATTGAGCGGAGAGGTACTGTCGACACTTGTACATTCAGCGGAGAGCTACTTGTACATGGAGCGGAGAGGTATTTGTAGATTGAGCGGAGAGGTACTTGTACATGGAGCGGAGAGGTACTTGTACATAGAGCGGAGAGGTACTTATACATGGAGCGGAGAGGTATTTGTACATTGAGCGGAGAGGTACTTGTACATGGAGCGGAGAGGTACTTGTACATGAGAGCGGAGAGGTATTTGTACATGGAGCGGAAAGGTACTGTCGACACTTGTACATTGAGCGGAGAGCTACTTGTACATGGAGCGGAGAGGTACTTGTACATGAGAGCGGAGAGGTACTTGTACATGGAGCGGAGAGGTATTTGTACATGGAGCGGAGAGGTACTGTCGACACTTGACATTGAGCGGAGAGGTACTTGTACATGGAGCGGAGAGGTACTTGTACATGAGAGCGGAGAGGTATTTGTACATGGAGCGGAGAGGTACTGTCGACACTTGACATTGAGCGGAGAGGTACTTGTACATGGAGCGGAGAGGTACTTGTACATGGAGCGGAGAGGTACTTGTACATGGACCGGAGAGGTACTTGTACATGGAGCGGAGAGGTACTTGTACATGGAGCGGAGATGTACTTGTACATTGAGCGGAGAGGTACTTGTACATGGAGCAGAGATGTACTTGTACATGGAGCGGAGATGTACTTGTACATTGAGCGGAGAGGTACTTGTACATGGAGCGGAGAGGTACTTGTACATGGAGCGGAGATGTACTTGTACATGGAGCGGAGAGGTACTTGTACATGGAGCGGAGATGTACTTGTACATTGAGCGGAGAGGTACTTGTACATGGAGCAGAGATGTACTTGTACATGGAGCGGAGAGGTACTTGTACATGGAGCGGAGAGGTACTTGTACATGGAGCGGAGAGGTACTTGTACATGGAGCGGAGAGGTACTTGTACATTGAGCGGAGAGGTACTTGTACATTGAGCGGAGAGGTACTTGTACATGGAGCTAGGGCTGGGTATCGAGTTTCGATACTTACTTGGCACCGAAATGGAAACATCGATACTAAGGGGTATCGAAGCCTCCCTTGTCAATCGATACCAATTTTCGATACCAAAACAAAACAGCGTCATTGAGCCTATAAGCATGCGACATGCTTGCACGCCGCGCTCTAATACGGCTGGTGATTGGCTGTCATGTAGAGGCATGCAGGAAACGTTACGCCCACTTTAGCCGGTGTGTTTGTTGTGACTGTGAGCCAGGCGTGCGGTGCGGATAGTATACAAGAAGTTAGCCACTCAAGCTACTCCTATGCTGGATTACCATATGGCGAAGATGATGAAAAGCAGGAAAAGAAACAGAAACAACACGGACTGGTTTCCACAGACAAGAGAAATAATTGAGAGGTGGGTCAGCTCAGCTTACCGCAAGTTAGCGGTTATCAGATCCCTCAGTCTGACAAATCCATGCATCTGGCTGTGAGTTGTAGCATTAGATCGTTTAATTAATTGCCGCCGTAACGTTATGCGCAAGCGGGCATTGTGTATTTTTAGCAACTCGTTAACAAACGCTGATGTCATGATAGTTTGTTGAATGTAAATGCGATTCATTTATATTGATTGGCTAGTCAGTGAAGTTGAGCTGTCTCGTCAGATTTGACAAGAATGACGTTCTGTTGCAGCAGTGAGCACACTGATCTGCAACGCTAGCGTTAATGTTTAATTAATTAGCGTTATGTGCAAGCGGGCAGTTATCGCCGATGTATTTTTAGCAACTCGTTAACAAACGCTGATGTCATGATAGTTTGTTGAATATAAATGCGATTCACTTTGTGGCATATAAGGCTATATTGATAGGCTAGTCAATGCTCAACTAGTCTTCCATGCATGAAGTGGAGCCATCTCATCAGTTTGTACAAGAATAGAGTTCTGTTGCATCAGTGAGCATTAAACCCTGATTTGCAACTCTCTGTTTTGCACTGAAAACTATTCCACTGATTTATTTGTTTTAGCTACATTTCTTTCCTTTGTAGTACTCCAATATTTTTTGTAGGGACGGCAATACGTTTAGAGAACTTAAAGTTATGTTAAATACAGTAGGTTTTATTTTTTTCTGCTGTAAAACTTAAGATGGGGGGAAACTAAAGATTTGTAAAATAATTTCAATGTGTAATGCAGTTTTATTTTTGTTAAAATGGATTTTTCTAAAAATTGGTATCGAAAAAAGTATCGTTCAGGAACCGGTATCGAAATCCAAGTATCGAAACGGTATCGATATCGAAAAATTTTGAACGATACCCAGCCCTACATGGAGCGCAGATGTACTTGTACATTGAGCGGAGAGGTACTGGTACATGGAGCGGAGATGTACTTGTACATTGAGCGGAGAGGTACTTGTACATTGAGCGGAGAGGTACTTGTACATGGAGCGGAGATGTACTTGTACATTGAGCGGAGAGGTACTGGTACATGGAGCGGAGATGTACTTGTACATTGAGCGGAGAGGTACTTGTACATGGAGTGGAGATGTACTTGTACATTGAGCGGAGAGGTACTGGTACATGGAGCGGAGATGTACTTGTACATTGAGCGGAGAGGTACTTGTACATGGAGTGGAGATGTACTTGTACATTGAGCGGAGAGGTACTGGTACATGGAGCGGAGATGTACTTGTACATTGAGCGGAGAGGTACTTGTACATGGAGTGGAGATGTACTTGTACATGGAGCGGAGATGTACTTGTACATTGAGCGGAGAGGTACTTGTACATGGAGCGGAGATGTACTTGTACATGGAGCGGAGAGGTACTTGTACATGGAGCGGAGAGGTACTTGTACATGGAGCGGAGATGTACTTGTACATGGAGCGGAGATGTACTTGTACATGGAGCGGAGAGGTACTTGTACATGGAGCGGAGAGGTACTGGTACATGGAGCGGAGATGTACTTGTACATTGAGCGGAGAGGTACTTGTACATGGAGCGGAGAGGTACTTGTACATTGAGCGGAGAGGTACTTGTACATTGAGCGGAGACGTACTTGTACATTGAGCGGAGATGTACTTGTACATTGAGCGGAGATGTACTTGTACATTGAGCGGAGAGGTACTGGTACATGGAGCGGAGAGGTACTTGTACATGGAGCGGAGAGGTATTTGTACATGGAGCGGAGAGGTATTTGTACATGGAGCGGAGAGGTACTTGTACATTGAGCGGAGAGGTACTTGTACATGGAGCGGAGAGGTACTTGTACATGGAGCGGAGAGGTACTTGTACATGTAGCGGAGAGGTGCTTGTACATGGAGCGGAGAGGTACTTGTACATGGAGCGGAGAGGTATTTGTACATGGAGCGGAGAGGTACTTGTACATGGAGCGGAGAGGTACTTGTACATTCAGCGGAGAGGTACTTGTACATTGAGCGGAGAGGTACTTGTAGATGGAGCGGAGAGGTACTGTCGACACTTGTACATTGAGCGGAGAGGTACTTGTACATGGAGCGGAGAGGTACTTGTACATGGAGCGGAGAGGTACTGTCGACACTTGTACATTGAGCGGAGAGGTACTTGTACATGGAGCGGAGAGGTACTTGTACATGGAGCGGAGATGTACTTGTACAGGGAGCGGAGAGGTACTTGTACATTGAGCGGAGAGGTACTTGTACATGGAGCGGAGAGGTACTTGTACATGGAGCGGAGAGGTACTTGTACATGGAGCGGAGAGGTACTTGTACATTGAGCGGAGAGGTACTTGTACATGGAGCGGAGAGGTACTTGTACATGGAGCGGAGAGGTACTTGTACATGGAGCGGAGAGGTACTTGTACATTGAGCGGAGAGGTACTTGTACATGGAGCGGAGAGGTACTTGTACATGGAGCGGAGAGGTACTTGTACATGGAGCGGAGAGGTACTTGTACATGGAGCGGAGAGGTACTTGTACATTGAGCGGAGATGTACTTGTACATGGAGCGGAGATGTACTTGTACATGGATCGGAGAGGTACTTGTACATGAGAGCGGAGAGGTACTGTCGACACTTGTACATTGAGCGTAGAGGTACTGTCGACACGTGTACATTGAGCGGAGAGGTACTTGTACATGGAGCGGAGAGGTACTGTCGACACTTGTACATTGAGCGGAGAGGTACTTGTACATTGAGCGGAGAGGTACTTGTACATGGAGCGCAGAGGTACTTGTACATTGAGCGGAGAGGTACTTGTACATGGAGCGGAGAGGTACTTGTACATTGAGCGGAGAGGTACTTGTACATGGAGCGGAGAGGTACTTGTACATTGAGCGGAGAGGTACTTGTACATGGAGCGGAGAGGTACTTGTACATGGAGCGGAGAGGTACTTGTACATGGAGCGGAGAGGTACTTGTACATGGAGCGGAGAGGTACTTGTACATTGAGCGGAGATGTACTTGTACATGGAGCGGAGATGTACTTGTACATGGATCGGAGAGGTACTTGTACATGAGAGCGGAGAGGTACTGTCGACACTTGTACATTGAGCGTAGAGGTACTGTCGACACTTGTACATTGAGCGGAGAGGTACTTGTACATGGAGCGGAGAGGTACTGTCGACACTTGTACATTGAGCGGAGAGGTACTTGTACATTGAGCGGAGAGGTACTTGTACATGGAGCGCAGAGGTACTTGTACATTGAGCGGAGAGGTACTTGTACATGGAGCGGAGAGGTACTTGTACATGAGAGCGGAGAGGTACTTGTACATGGAGCGGAGAGGTACTTGTACATTGAGCGGAGAGGTACTGTCGACACTTGTACATTCAGCGGAGAGGTACTTGTACATGGAGCGGAGAGGTACTGTCGATACTTGACATTGAGCGGAGAGGTACTTGTACATGGAGCGGAGAGGTATTTGTACATTGAGCGGAGAGGTACTTGTACATTGAGCGGAGAGGTACTGTCGACACTTGTACATTCAGCGGAGAGCTACTTGTACATGGAGCGGAGAGGTATTTGTAGATTGAGCGGAGAGGTACTTGTACATGGAGCGGAGAGGTACTTGTACATAGAGCGGAGAGGTACTTATACATGGAGCGGAGAGGTATTTGTACATTGAGCGGAGAGGTACTTGTACATGGAGCGGAGAGGTACTTGTACATGAGAGCGGAGAGGTATTTGTACATGGAGCGGAAAGGTACTGTCGACACTTGTACATTGAGCGGAGAGCTACTTGTACATGGAGCGGAGAGGTACTTGTACATGAGAGCGGAGAGGTACTTGTACATGGAGCGGAGAGGTATTTGTACATGGAGCGGAGAGGTACTGTCGACACTTGACATTGAGCGGAGAGGTACTTGTACATGGAGCGGAGAGGTACTTGTACATGAGAGCGGAGAGGTATTTGTACATGGAGCGGAGAGGTACTGTCGACACTTGACATTGAGCGGAGAGGTACTTGTACATGGAGCGGAGAGGTACTTGTACATGGAGCGGAGAGGTACTTGTACATGGACCGGAGAGGTACTTGTACATGGAGCGGAGAGGTACTTGTACATGGAGCGGAGATGTACTTGTACATTGAGCGGAGAGGTACTTGTACATGGAGCAGAGATGTACTTGTACATGGAGCGGAGATGTACTTGTACATTGAGCGGAGAGGTACTTGTACATGGAGCGGAGAGGTACTTGTACATGGAGCGGAGATGTACTTGTACATGGAGCGGAGAGGTACTTGTACATGGAGCGGAGATGTACTTGTACATTGAGCGGAGAGGTACTTGTACATGGAGCAGAGATGTACTTGTACATGGAGCGGAGAGGTACTTGTACATGGAGCGGAGAGGTACTTGTACATGGAGCGGAGAGGTACTTGTACATGGAGCGGAGAGGTACTTGTACATTGAGCGGAGAGGTACTTGTACATTGAGCGGAGAGGTACTTGTACATGGAGCTAGGGCTGGGTATCGAGTTTCGATACTTACTTGGCACCGAAATGGAAACATCGATACTAAGGGGTATCGAAGCCTCCCTTGTCAATCGATACCAATTTTCGATACCAAAACAAAACAGCGTCATTGAGCCTATAAGCATGCGACATGCTTGCACGCCGCGCTCTAATACGGCTGGTGATTGGCTGTCATGTAGAGGCATGCAGGAAACGTTACGCCCACTTTAGCCGGTGTGTTTGTTGTGACTGTGAGCCAGGCGTGCGGTGCGGATAGTATACAAGAAGTTAGCCACTCAAGCTACTCCTATGCTGGATTACCATATGGCGAAGATGATGAAAAGCAGGAAAAGAAACAGAAACAACACGGACTGGTTTCCACAGACAAGAGAAATAATTGAGAGGTGGGTCAGCTCAGCTTACCGCAAGTTAGCGGTTATCAGATCCCTCAGTCTGACAAATCCATGCATCTGGCTGTGAGTTGTAGCATTAGATCGTTTAATTAATTGCCGCCGTAACGTTATGCGCAAGCGGGCATTGTGTATTTTTAGCAACTCGTTAACAAACGCTGATGTCATGATAGTTTGTTGAATGTAAATGCGATTCATTTATATTGATTGGCTAGTCAGTGAAGTTGAGCTGTCTCGTCAGATTTGACAAGAATGACGTTCTGTTGCAGCAGTGAGCACACTGATCTGCAACGCTAGCGTTAATGTTTAATTAATTAGCGTTATGTGCAAGCGGGCAGTTATCGCCGATGTATTTTTAGCAACTCGTTAACAAACGCTGATGTCATGATAGTTTGTTGAATATAAATGCGATTCACTTTGTGGCATATAAGGCTATATTGATAGGCTAGTCAATGCTCAACTAGTCTTCCATGCATGAAGTGGAGCCATCTCATCAGTTTGTACAAGAATAGAGTTCTGTTGCATCAGTGAGCATTAAACCCTGATTTGCAACTCTCTGTTTTGCACTGAAAACTATTCCACTGATTTATTTGTTTTAGCTACATTTCTTTCCTTTGTAGTACTCCAATATTTTTTGTAGGGACGGCAATACGTTTAGAGAACTTAAAGTTATGTTAAATACAGTAGGTTTTATTTTTTTCTGCTGTAAAACTTAAGATGGGGGGAAACTAAAGATTTGTAAAATAATTTCAATGTGTAATGCAGTTTTATTTTTGTTAAAATGGATTTTTCTAAAAATTGGTATCGAAAAAAGTATCGTTCAGGAACCGGTATCGAAATCCAAGTATCGAAACGGTATCGATATCGAAAAATTTTGAACGATACCCAGCCCTACATGGAGCGCAGATGTACTTGTACATTGAGCGGAGAGGTACTGGTACATGGAGCGGAGATGTACTTGTACATTGAGCGGAGAGGTACTTGTACATTGAGCGGAGAGGTACTTGTACATGGAGCGGAGATGTACTTGTACATTGAGCGGAGAGGTACTGGTACATGGAGCGGAGATGTACTTGTACATTGAGCGGAGAGGTACTTGTACATGGAGTGGAGATGTACTTGTACATTGAGCGGAGAGGTACTGGTACATGGAGCGGAGATGTACTTGTACATTGAGCGGAGAGGTACTTGTACATGGAGTGGAGATGTACTTGTACATTGAGCGGAGAGGTACTGGTACATGGAGCGGAGATGTACTTGTACATTGAGCGGAGAGGTACTTGTACATGGAGTGGAGATGTACTTGTACATGGAGCGGAGATGTACTTGTACATTGAGCGGAGAGGTACTTGTACATGGAGCGGAGATGTACTTGTACATGGAGCGGAGAGGTACTTGTACATGGAGCGGAGAGGTACTTGTACATGGAGCGGAGATGTACTTGTACATGGAGCGGAGATGTACTTGTACATGGAGCGGAGAGGTACTTGTACATGGAGCGGAGAGGTACTGGTACATGGAGCGGAGATGTACTTGTACATTGAGCGGAGAGGTACTTGTACATGGAGCGGAGAGGTACTTGTACATTGAGCGGAGAGGTACTTGTACATTGAGCGGAGACGTACTTGTACATTGAGCGGAGATGTACTTGTACATTGAGCGGAGATGTACTTGTACATTGAGCGGAGAGGTACTGGTACATGGAGCGGAGAGGTACTTGTACATGGAGCGGAGAGGTATTTGTACATGGAGCGGAGAGGTATTTGTACATGGAGCGGAGAGGTACTTGTACATTGAGCGGAGAGGTACTTGTACATGGAGCGGAGAGGTACTTGTACATGGAGCGGAGAGGTACTTGTACATGTAGCGGAGAGGTGCTTGTACATGGAGCGGAGAGGTACTTGTACATGGAGCGGAGAGGTATTTGTACATGGAGCGGAGAGGTACTTGTACATGGAGCGGAGAGGTACTTGTACATTCAGCGGAGAGGTACTTGTACATTGAGCGGAGAGGTACTTGTAGATGGAGCGGAGAGGTACTGTCGACACTTGTACATTGAGCGGAGAGGTACTTGTACATGGAGCGGAGAGGTACTTGTACATGGAGCGGAGAGGTACTGTCGACACTTGTACATTGAGCGGAGAGGTACTTGTACATGGAGCGGAGAGGTACTTGTACATGGAGCGGAGATGTACTTGTACAGGGAGCGGAGAGGTACTTGTACATTGAGCGGAGAGGTACTTGTACATGGAGCGGAGAGGTACTTGTACATGGAGCGGAGAGGTACTTGTACATGGAGCGGAGAGGTACTTGTACATTGAGCGGAGAGGTACTTGTACATGGAGCGGAGAGGTACTTGTACATGGAGCGGAGAGGTACTTGTACATGGAGCGGAGAGGTACTTGTACATTGAGCGGAGAGGTACTTGTACATGGAGCGGAGAGGTACTTGTACATGGAGCGGAGAGGTACTTGTACATGGAGCGGAGAGGTACTTGTACATGGAGCGGAGAGGTACTTGTACATTGAGCGGAGATGTACTTGTACATGGAGCGGAGATGTACTTGTACATGGATCGGAGAGGTACTTGTACATGAGAGCGGAGAGGTACTGTCGACACTTGTACATTGAGCGTAGAGGTACTGTCGACACGTGTACATTGAGCGGAGAGGTACTTGTACATGGAGCGGAGAGGTACTGTCGACACTTGTACATTGAGCGGAGAGGTACTTGTACATTGAGCGGAGAGGTACTTGTACATGGAGCGCAGAGGTACTTGTACATTGAGCGGAGAGGTACTTGTACATGGAGCGGAGAGGTACTTGTACATTGAGCGGAGAGGTACTGTCGACACTTGTACATTCAGCGGAGAGGTACTTGTACATGGAGCGGAGAGGTACTGTCGATACTTGACATTGAGCGGAGAGGTACTTGTACATGGAGCGGAGAGGTATTTGTACATTGAGCGGAGAGGTACTTGTACATTGAGCGGAGAGGTACTGTCGACACTTGTACATTCAGCGGAGAGCTACTTGTACATGGAGCGGAGAGGTATTTGTAGATTGAGCGGAGAGGTACTTGTACATGGAGCGGAGAGGTACTTGTACATAGAGCGGAGAGGTACTTATACATGGAGCGGAGAGGTATTTGTACATTGAGCGGAGAGGTACTTGTACATGGAGCGGAGAGGTACTTGTACATGAGAGCGGAGAGGTATTTGTACATGGAGCGGAAAGGTACTGTCGACACTTGTACATTGAGCGGAGAGCTACTTGTACATGGAGCGGAGAGGTACTTGTACATGAGAGCGGAGAGGTACTTGTACATGGAGCGGAGAGGTATTTGTACATGGAGCGGAGAGGTACTGTCGACACTTGACATTGAGCGGAGAGGTACTTGTACATGGAGCGGAGAGGTACTTGTACATGAGAGCGGAGAGGTATTTGTACATGGAGCGGAGAGGTACTGTCGACACTTGACATTGAGCGGAGAGGTACTTGTACATGGAGCGGAGAGGTACTTGTACATGGAGCGGAGAGGTACTTGTACATGGACCGGAGAGGTACTTGTACATGGAGCGGAGAGGTACTTGTACATGGAGCGGAGATGTACTTGTACATTGAGCGGAGAGGTACTTGTACATGGAGCAGAGATGTACTTGTACATGGAGCGGAGATGTACTTGTACATTGAGCGGAGAGGTACTTGTACATGGAGCGGAGAGGTACTTGTACATGGAGCGGAGATGTACTTGTACATGGAGCGGAGAGGTACTTGTACATGGAGCGGAGATGTACTTGTACATTGAGCGGAGAGGTACTTGTACATGGAGCAGAGATGTACTTGTACATGGAGCGGAGAGGTACTTGTACATGGAGCGGAGAGGTACTTGTACATGGAGCGGAGAGGTACTTGTACATGGAGCGGAGAGGTACTTGTACATTGAGCGGAGAGGTACTTGTACATTGAGCGGAGAGGTACTTGTACATGGAGCTAGGGCTGGGTATCGAGTTTCGATACTTACTTGGCACCGAAATGGAAACATCGATACTAAGGGGTATCGAAGCCTCCCTTGTCAATCGATACCAATTTTCGATACCAAAACAAAACAGCGTCATTGAGCCTATAAGCATGCGACATGCTTGCACGCCGCGCTCTAATACGGCTGGTGATTGGCTGTCATGTAGAGGCATGCAGGAAACGTTACGCCCACTTTAGCCGGTGTGTTTGTTGTGACTGTGAGCCAGGCGTGCGGTGCGGATAGTATACAAGAAGTTAGCCACTCAAGCTACTCCTATGCTGGATTACCATATGGCGAAGATGATGAAAAGCAGGAAAAGAAACAGAAACAACACGGACTGGTTTCCACAGACAAGAGAAATAATTGAGAGGTGGGTCAGCTCAGCTTACCGCAAGTTAGCGGTTATCAGATCCCTCAGTCTGACAAATCCATGCATCTGGCTGTGAGTTGTAGCATTAGATCGTTTAATTAATTGCCGCCGTAACGTTATGCGCAAGCGGGCATTGTGTATTTTTAGCAACTCGTTAACAAACGCTGATGTCATGATAGTTTGTTGAATGTAAATGCGATTCATTTATATTGATTGGCTAGTCAGTGAAGTTGAGCTGTCTCGTCAGATTTGACAAGAATGACGTTCTGTTGCAGCAGTGAGCACACTGATCTGCAACGCTAGCGTTAATGTTTAATTAATTAGCGTTATGTGCAAGCGGGCAGTTATCGCCGATGTATTTTTAGCAACTCGTTAACAAACGCTGATGTCATGATAGTTTGTTGAATATAAATGCGATTCACTTTGTGGCATATAAGGCTATATTGATAGGCTAGTCAATGCTCAACTAGTCTTCCATGCATGAAGTGGAGCCATCTCATCAGTTTGTACAAGAATAGAGTTCTGTTGCATCAGTGAGCATTAAACCCTGATTTGCAACTCTCTGTTTTGCACTGAAAACTATTCCACTGATTTATTTGTTTTAGCTACATTTCTTTCCTTTGTAGTACTCCAATATTTTTTGTAGGGACGGCAATACGTTTAGAGAACTTAAAGTTATGTTAAATACAGTAGGTTTTATTTTTTTCTGCTGTAAAACTTAAGATGGGGGGAAACTAAAGATTTGTAAAATAATTTCAATGTGTAATGCAGTTTTATTTTTGTTAAAATGGATTTTTCTAAAAATTGGTATCGAAAAAAGTATCGTTCAGGAACCGGTATCGAAATCCAAGTATCGAAACGGTATCGATATCGAAAAATTTTGAACGATACCCAGCCCTACATGGAGCGCAGATGTACTTGTACATTGAGCGGAGAGGTACTGGTACATGGAGCGGAGATGTACTTGTACATTGAGCGGAGAGGTACTTGTACATTGAGCGGAGAGGTACTTGTACATGGAGCGGAGATGTACTTGTACATTGAGCGGAGAGGTACTGGTACATGGAGCGGAGATGTACTTGTACATTGAGCGGAGAGGTACTTGTACATGGAGTGGAGATGTACTTGTACATTGAGCGGAGAGGTACTGGTACATGGAGCGGAGATGTACTTGTACATTGAGCGGAGAGGTACTTGTACATGGAGTGGAGATGTACTTGTACATTGAGCGGAGAGGTACTGGTACATGGAGCGGAGATGTACTTGTACATTGAGCGGAGAGGTACTTGTACATGGAGTGGAGATGTACTTGTACATGGAGCGGAGATGTACTTGTACATTGAGCGGAGAGGTACTTGTACATGGAGCGGAGATGTACTTGTACATGGAGCGGAGAGGTACTTGTACATGGAGCGGAGAGGTACTTGTACATGGAGCGGAGATGTACTTGTACATGGAGCGGAGATGTACTTGTACATGGAGCGGAGAGGTACTTGTACATGGAGCGGAGAGGTACTGGTACATGGAGCGGAGATGTACTTGTACATTGAGCGGAGAGGTACTTGTACATGGAGCGGAGAGGTACTTGTACATTGAGCGGAGAGGTACTTGTACATTGAGCGGAGACGTACTTGTACATTGAGCGGAGATGTACTTGTACATTGAGCGGAGATGTACTTGTACATTGAGCGGAGAGGTACTGGTACATGGAGCGGAGAGGTACTTGTACATGGAGCGGAGAGGTATTTGTACATGGAGCGGAGAGGTATTTGTACATGGAGCGGAGAGGTACTTGTACATTGAGCGGAGAGGTACTTGTACATGGAGCGGAGAGGTACTTGTACATGGAGCGGAGAGGTACTTGTACATGTAGCGGAGAGGTGCTTGTACATGGAGCGGAGAGGTACTTGTACATGGAGCGGAGAGGTATTTGTACATGGAGCGGAGAGGTACTTGTACATGGAGCGGAGAGGTACTTGTACATTCAGCGGAGAGGTACTTGTACATTGAGCGGAGAGGTACTTGTAGATGGAGCGGAGAGGTACTGTCGACACTTGTACATTGAGCGGAGAGGTACTTGTACATGGAGCGGAGAGGTACTTGTACATGGAGCGGAGAGGTACTGTCGACACTTGTACATTGAGCGGAGAGGTACTTGTACATGGAGCGGAGAGGTACTTGTACATGGAGCGGAGATGTACTTGTACAGGGAGCGGAGAGGTACTTGTACATTGAGCGGAGAGGTACTTGTACATGGAGCGGAGAGGTACTTGTACATGGAGCGGAGAGGTACTTGTACATGGAGCGGAGAGGTACTTGTACATTGAGCGGAGAGGTACTTGTACATGGAGCGGAGAGGTACTTGTACATGGAGCGGAGAGGTACTTGTACATGGAGCGGAGAGGTACTTGTACATTGAGCGGAGAGGTACTTGTACATGGAGCGGAGAGGTACTTGTACATGGAGCGGAGAGGTACTTGTACATGGAGCGGAGAGGTACTTGTACATGGAGCGGAGAGGTACTTGTACATTGAGCGGAGATGTACTTGTACATGGAGCGGAGATGTACTTGTACATGGATCGGAGAGGTACTTGTACATGAGAGCGGAGAGGTACTGTCGACACTTGTACATTGAGCGTAGAGGTACTGTCGACACGTGTACATTGAGCGGAGAGGTACTTGTACATGGAGCGGAGAGGTACTGTCGACACTTGTACATTGAGCGGAGAGGTACTTGTACATTGAGCGGAGAGGTACTTGTACATGGAGCGCAGAGGTACTTGTACATTGAGCGGAGAGGTACTTGTACATGGAGCGGAGAGGTACTTGTACATGAGAGCGGAGAGGTACTTGTACATGGAGCGGAGAGGTACTTGTACATTGAGCGGAGAGGTACTGTCGACACTTGTACATTCAGCGGAGAGGTACTTGTACATGGAGCGGAGAGGTACTGTCGATACTTGACATTGAGCGGAGAGGTACTTGTACATGGAGCGGAGAGGTACTTGTACATGGAGCGGAGAGGTACTTGTACATGGAGCGGAGAGGTACTTGTACATTGAGCGGAGAGGTACTTGTACATGGAGCGGAGAGGTACTTGTACATTGAGCGGAGAGGTACTTGTACATGGAGCGGAGAGGTACTTGTACATGGAGCGGAGAGGTACTTGTACATGGAGCGGAGAGGTACTTGTACATGGAGCGGAGAGGTACTTGTACATTGAGCGGAGATGTACTTGTACATGGAGCGGAGATGTACTTGTACATGGATCGGAGAGGTACTTGTACATGAGAGCGGAGAGGTACTGTCGACACTTGTACATTGAGCGTAGAGGTACTGTCGACACTTGTACATTGAGCGGAGAGGTACTTGTACATGGAGCGGAGAGGTACTGTCGACACTTGTACATTGAGCGGAGAGGTACTTGTACATTGAGCGGAGAGGTACTTGTACATGGAGCGCAGAGGTACTTGTACATTGAGCGGAGAGGTACTTGTACATGGAGCGGAGAGGTACTTGTACATGAGAGCGGAGAGGTACTTGTACATGGAGCGGAGAGGTACTTGTACATTGAGCGGAGAGGTACTGTCGACACTTGTACATTCAGCGGAGAGGTACTTGTACATGGAGCGGAGAGGTACTGTCGATACTTGACATTGAGCGGAGAGGTACTTGTACATGGAGCGGAAAGGTATTTGTACATTGAGCGGAGAGGTACTTGTACATTGAGCGGAGAGGTACTGTCGACACTTGTACATTCAGCGGAGAGCTACTTGTACATGGAGCGGAGAGGTATTTGTACATTGAGCGGAGAGGTACTTGTACATGGAGCGGAGAGGTACTTGTACATAGAGCGGAGAGGTACTTATACATGGAGCGGAGAGGTATTTGTACATTGAGCGGAGAGGTACTTGTACATGGAGCGGAGAGGTACTTGTACATGGAGCGGAGAGGTACTTGTACATTGAGCGGAGAGGTACTTGTACATGGAGCGGAGAGGTACTTGTACATGGAGCGGAGAGGTACTTGTACATGGAGCGGAGAGGTACTTGTACATGGAGCGGAGAGGTACTTGTACATTGAGCGGAGATGTACTTGTACATGGAGCGGAGATGTACTTGTACATGGATCGGAGAGGTACTTGTACATGAGAGCGGAGAGGTACTGTCGACACTTGTACATTGAGCGTAGAGGTACTGTCGACACTTGTACATTGAGCGGAGAGGTACTTGTACATGGAGCGGAGAGGTACTGTCGACACTTGTACATTGAGCGGAGAGGTACTTGTACATTGAGCGGAGAGGTACTTGTACATGGAGCGCAGAGGTACTTGTACATTGAGCGGAGAGGTACTTGTACATGGAGCGGAGAGGTACTTGTACATGAGAGCGGAGAGGTACTTGTACATGGAGCGGAGAGGTACTTGTACATTGAGCGGAGAGGTACTGTCGACACTTGTACATTCAGCGGAGAGGTACTTGTACATGGAGCGGAGAGGTACTGTCGATACTTGACATTGAGCGGAGAGGTACTTGTACATGGAGCGGAGAGGTACTTGTACATGGAGCGGAGAGGTACTTGTACATGGAGCGGAGAGGTACTTGTACATTGAGCGGAGAGGTACTTGTACATGGAGCGGAGAGGTACTTGTACATTGAGCGGAGAGGTACTTGTACATGGAGCGGAGAGGTACTTGTACATGGAGCGGAGAGGTACTTGTACATGGAGCGGAGAGGTACTTGTACATGGAGCGGAGAGGTACTTGTACATTGAGCGGAGATGTACTTGTACATGGAGCGGAGATGTACTTGTACATGGATCGGAGAGGTACTTGTACATGAGAGCGGAGAGGTACTGTCGACACTTGTACATTGAGCGTAGAGGTACTGTCGACACTTGTACATTGAGCGGAGAGGTACTTGTACATGGAGCGGAGAGGTACTGTCGACACTTGTACATTGAGCGGAGAGGTACTTGTACATTGAGCGGAGAGGTACTTGTACATGGAGCGCAGAGGTACTTGTACATTGAGCGGAGAGGTACTTGTACATGGAGCGGAGAGGTACTTGTACATGAGAGCGGAGAGGTACTTGTACATGGAGCGGAGAGGTACTTGTACATTGAGCGGAGAGGTACTGTCGACACTTGTACATTCAGCGGAGAGGTACTTGTACATGGAGCGGAGAGGTACTGTCGATACTTGACATTGAGCGGAGAGGTACTTGTACATGGAGCGGAAAGGTATTTGTACATTGAGCGGAGAGGTACTTGTACATTGAGCGGAGAGGTACTGTCGACACTTGTACATTCAGCGGAGAGCTACTTGTACATGGAGCGGAGAGGTATTTGTACATTGAGCGGAGAGGTACTTGTACATGGAGCGGAGAGGTACTTGTACATAGAGCGGAGAGGTACTTATACATGGAGCGGAGAGGTATTTGTACATTGAGCGGAGAGGTACTTGTACATGGAGCGGAGAGGTACTTGTACATGAGAGCGGAGAGGTATTTGTACATGGAGCGGAAAGGTACTGTCGACACTTGTACATTGAGCGGAGAGGTACTTGTACATGGAGCGGAGAGGTACTTGTACATGAGAGCGGAGAGGTATTTGTACATGGAGCGGAGAGGTACTGTCGACACTTGACATTGAGCGGAGAGGTACTTGTACATGGAGCGGAGAGGTACTTGTACATGGAGCGGAGAGGTACTTGTACATGGAGTGGAGATGTACTTGTACATGGAGCGGAGATGTACTTGTACATTGAGCGGAGAGGTACTTGTACATGGAGCGGAGATGTACTTGTACATGGAGCGGAGAGGTACTTGTACATGGAGCGGAGAGGTACTTGTACATGGAGCGGAGATGTACTTGTACATGGAGCGGAGATGTACTTGTACATGGAGCGGAGAGGTACTTGTACATGGAGCGGAGAGGTACTGGTACATGGAGCGGAGATGTACTTGTACATTGAGCGGAGAGGTACTTGTACATGGAGCGGAGAGGTACTTGTACATTGAGCGGAGAGGTACTTGTACATTGAGCGGAGACGTACTTGTACATTGAGCGGAGATGTACTTGTACATTGAGCGGAGATGTACTTGTACATTGAGCGGAGAGGTACTGGTACATGGAGCGGAGAGGTACTTGTACATGGAGCGGAGAGGTATTTGTACATGGAGCGGAGAGGTATTTGTACATGGAGCGGAGAGGTACTTGTACATTGAGCGGAGAGGTACTTGTACATGGAGCGGAGAGGTACTTGTACATGGAGCGGAGAGGTACTTGTACATGTAGCGGAGAGGTGCTTGTACATGGAGCGGAGAGGTACTTGTACATGGAGCGGAGAGGTATTTGTACATGGAGCGGAGAGGTACTTGTACATGGAGCGGAGAGGTACTTGTACATTCAGCGGAGAGGTACTTGTACATTGAGCGGAGAGGTACTTGTAGATGGAGCGGAGAGGTACTGTCGACACTTGTACATTGAGCGGAGAGGTACTTGTACATGGAGCGGAGAGGTACTTGTACATGGAGCGGAGAGGTACTGTCGACACTTGTACATTGAGCGGAGAGGTACTTGTACATGGAGCGGAGAGGTACTTGTACATGGAGCGGAGATGTACTTGTACAGGGAGCGGAGAGGTACTTGTACATTGAGCGGAGAGGTACTTGTACATGGAGCGGAGAGGTACTTGTACATGGAGCGGAGAGGTACTTGTACATGGAGCGGAGAGGTACTTGTACATTGAGCGGAGAGGTACTTGTACATGGAGCGGAGAGGTACTTGTACATGGAGCGGAGAGGTACTTGTACATGGAGCGGAGAGGTACTTGTACATTGAGCGGAGAGGTACTTGTACATGGAGCGGAGAGGTACTTGTACATGGAGCGGAGAGGTACTTGTACATGGAGCGGAGAGGTACTTGTACATGGAGCGGAGAGGTACTTGTACATTGAGCGGAGATGTACTTGTACATGGAGCGGAGATGTACTTGTACATGGATCGGAGAGGTACTTGTACATGAGAGCGGAGAGGTACTGTCGACACTTGTACATTGAGCGTAGAGGTACTGTCGACACTTGTACATTGAGCGGAGAGGTACTTGTACATGGAGCGGAGAGGTACTGTCGACACTTGTACATTGAGCGGAGAGGTACTTGTACATTGAGCGGAGAGGTACTTGTACATGGAGCGCAGAGGTACTTGTACATTGAGCGGAGAGGTACTTGTACATGGAGCGGAGAGGTACTTGTACATGAGAGCGGAGAGGTACTTGTACATGGAGCGGAGAGGTACTTGTACATTGAGCGGAGAGGTACTGTCGACACTTGTACATTCAGCGGAGAGGTACTTGTACATGGAGCGGAGAGGTACTGTCGATACTTGACATTGAGCGGAGAGGTACTTGTACATGGAGCGGAGAGGTACTTGTACATGGAGCGGAGAGGTACTTGTACATGGAGCGGAGAGGTACTTGTACATTGAGCGGAGAGGTACTTGTACATGGAGCGGAGAGGTACTTGTACATTGAGCGGAGAGGTACTTGTACATGGAGCGGAGAGGTACTTGTACATGGAGCGGAGAGGTACTTGTACATGGAGCGGAGAGGTACTTGTACATGGAGCGGAGAGGTACTTGTACATTGAGCGGAGATGTACTTGTACATGGAGCGGAGATGTACTTGTACATGGATCGGAGAGGTACTTGTACATGAGAGCGGAGAGGTACTGTCGACACTTGTACATTGAGCGTAGAGGTACTGTCGACACTTGTACATTGAGCGGAGAGGTACTTGTACATGGAGCGGAGAGGTACTGTCGACACTTGTACATTGAGCGGAGAGGTACTTGTACATTGAGCGGAGAGGTACTTGTACATGGAGCGCAGAGGTACTTGTACATTGAGCGGAGAGGTACTTGTACATGGAGCGGAGAGGTACTTGTACATGAGAGCGGAGAGGTACTTGTACATGGAGCGGAGAGGTACTTGTACATTGAGCGGAGAGGTACTGTCGACACTTGTACATTCAGCGGAGAGGTACTTGTACATGGAGCGGAGAGGTACTGTCGATACTTGACATTGAGCGGAGAGGTACTTGTACATGGAGCGGAAAGGTATTTGTACATTGAGCGGAGAGGTACTTGTACATTGAGCGGAGAGGTACTGTCGACACTTGTACATTCAGCGGAGAGCTACTTGTACATGGAGCGGAGAGGTATTTGTACATTGAGCGGAGAGGTACTTGTACATGGAGCGGAGAGGTACTTGTACATAGAGCGGAGAGGTACTTATACATGGAGCGGAGAGGTATTTGTACATTGAGCGGAGAGGTACTTGTACATGGAGCGGAGAGGTACTTGTACATGAGAGCGGAGAGGTATTTGTACATGGAGCGGAAAGGTACTGTCGACACTTGTACATTGAGCGGAGAGGTACTTGTACATGGAGCGGAGAGGTACTTGTACATGAGAGCGGAGAGGTATTTGTACATGGAGCGGAGAGGTACTGTCGACACTTGACATTGAGCGGAGAGGTACTTGTACATGGAGCGGAGAGGTACTTGTACATGGAGCGGAGAGGTACTTGTACATGGACCGGAGAGGTACTTGTACATGGAGCGGAGAGGTACTTGTACATGGAGCGGAGATGTACTTGTACATTGAGCGGAGAGGTACTTGTACATGGAGCAGAGATGTACTTGTACATGGAGCGGAGATGTACTTGTACATTGAGCGGAGAGGTACTTGTACATGGAGCGGAGAGGTACTTGTACATGGAGCGGAGATGTACTTGTACATGGAGCGGAGAGGTACTTGTACATGGAGCGGAGATGTACTTGTACATTGAGCGGAGAGGTACTTGTACATGGAGCAGAGATGTACTTGTACATGGAGCGGAGAGGTACTTGTACATGGAGCGGAGAGGTACTTGTACATGGAGCGGAGAGGTACTTGTACATGGAGCGGAGAGGTACTTGTACATTGAGCGGAGAGGTACTTGTACATTGAGCGGAGAGGTACTTGTACATGGAGCTAGGGCTGGGTATCGAGTTTCGATACTTACTTGGCACCGAAATGGAAACATCGATACTAAGGGGTATCGAAGCCTCCCTTGTCAATCGATACCAATTTTCGATACCAAAACAAAACAGCGTCATTGAGCCTATAAGCATGCGACATGCTTGCACGCCGCGCTCTAATATGGCTGGTGATTGGCTGTCATGTAGAGGCATGCAGGAAACGTTACGCCCACTTTAGCCGGTGTGTTTGTTGTGACTGTGAGCCAGGCGTGCGGTGCGGATAGTATACAAGAAGTTAGCCACTCAAGCTACTCCTATGCTGGATTACCATATGGCGAAGATGATGAAAAGCAGGAAAAGAAACAGAAACAACACGGACTGGTTTCCACAGACAAGAGAAATAATTGAGAGGTGGGTCAGCTCAGCTTACCGCAAGTTAGCGGTTATCAGATCCCTCAGTCTGACAAATCCATGCATCTGGCTGTGAGTTGTAGCATTAGATCGTTTAATTAATTGCCGCCGTAACGTTATGCGCAAGCGGGCATTGTGTATTTTTAGCAACTCGTTAACAAACGCTGATGTCATGATAGTTTGTTGAATGTAAATGCGATTCATTTATATTGATTGGCTAGTCAGTGAAGTTGAGCTGTCTCGTCAGATTTGACAAGAATGACGTTCTGTTGCAGCAGTGAGCACACTGATCTGCAACGCTAGCGTTAATGTTTAATTAATTAGCGTTATGTGCAAGCGGGCAGTTATCGCCCATGTATTTTTAGCAACTCGTTAACAAACGCTGATGTCATGATAGTTTGTTGAATATAAATGCGATTCACTTTGTGGCATATAAGGCTATATTGATAGGCTAGTCAATGCTCAACTAGTCTTCCATGCATGAAGTGGAGCCATCTCATCAGTTTGTACAAGAATAGAGTTCTGTTGCATCAGTGAGCATTAAACCCTGATTTGCAACTCTCTGTTTTGCACTGAAAACTATTCCACTGATTTATTTGTTTTAGCTACATTTCTTTCCTTTGTAGTACTCCAATATTTTTTGTAGGGACGGCAATACGTTTAGAGAACTTAAAGTTATGTTAAATACAGTAGGTTTTATTTTTTTCTGCTGTAAAACTTAAGATGGGGGGAAACTAAAGATTTGTAAAATAATTTCAATGTGTAATGCAGTTTTATTTTTGTTAAAATGGATTTTTCTAAAAATTGGTATCGAAAAAAGTATCGTTCAGGAACCGGTATCGAAATCCAAGTATCGAAACGGTATCGATATCGAAAAATTTTGAACGATACCCAGCCCTACATGGAGCGCAGATGTACTTGTACATTGAGCGGAGAGGTACTGGTACATGGAGCGGAGATGTACTTGTACATTGAGCGGAGAGGTACTTGTACATTGAGCGGAGAGGTACTTGTACATGGAGCGGAGATGTACTTGTACATTGAGCGGAGAGGTACTGGTACATGGAGCGGAGATGTACTTGTACATTGAGCGGAGAGGTACTTGTACATGGAGTGGAGATGTACTTGTACATTGAGCGGAGAGGTACTGGTACATGGAGCGGAGATGTACTTGTACATTGAGCGGAGAGGTACTTGTACATGGAGTGGAGATGTACTTGTACATTGAGCGGAGAGGTACTGGTACATGGAGCGGAGATGTACTTGTACATTGAGCGGAGAGGTACTTGTACATGGAGTGGAGATGTACTTGTACATGGAGCGGAGATGTACTTGTACATTGAGCGGAGAGGTACTTGTACATGGAGCGGAGATGTACTTGTACATGGAGCGGAGAGGTACTTGTACATGGAGCGGAGAGGTACTTGTACATGGAGCGGAGATGTACTTGTACATGGAGCGGAGATGTACTTGTACATGGAGCGGAGAGGTACTTGTACATGGAGCGGAGAGGTACTTATACATTGAGCGGAGACGTACTTGTACATGGAGCGGAGATGTACTTGTACATTGAGCGGAGAGGTACTTGTACATTGAGCGGAGAGGTACTGGTACATGGAGCGGAGATGTACTTGTACATTGAGCGGAGAGGTACTTGTACATGGAGCGGAGAGGTACTTGTACATTGAGCGGAGAGGTACTTGTACATTGAGCGGAGACGTACTTGTACATTGAGCGGAGATGTACTTGTACATTGAGCGGAGATGTACTTGTACATTGAGCGGAGAGGTACTGGTACATGGAGCGGAGAGGTACTTGTACATGGAGCGGAGAGGTATTTGTACATGGAGCGGAGAGGTATTTGTACATGGAGCGGAGAGGTACTTGTACATTGAGCGGAGAGGTACTTGTACATGGAGCGGAGAGGTACTTGTACATGGAGCGGAGAGGTACTTGTACATGTAGCGGAGAGGTGCTTGTACATGGAGCGGAGAGGTACTTGTACATGGAGCGGAGAGGTATTTGTACATGGAGCGGAGAGGTACTTGTACATGGAGCGGAGAGGTACTTGTACATTCAGCGGAGAGGTACTTGTACATTGAGCGGAGAGGTACTTGTAGATGGAGCGGAGAGGTACTGTCGACACTTGTACATTGAGCGGAGAGGTACTTGTACATGGAGCGGAGAGGTACTTGTACATGGAGCGGAGATGTACTGTCGACACTTGTACATTGAGCGGAGAGGTACTTGTACATGGAGCGGAGAGGTACTTGTACATGGAGCGGAGATGTACTTGTACAGGGAGCGGAGAGGTACTTGTACATTGAGCGGAGAGGTACTTGTACATGGAGCGGAGAGGTACTTGTACATGGAGCGGAGAGGTACTTGTACATGGAGCGGAGAGGTACTTGTACATTGAGCGGAGAGGTACTTGTACATGGAGCGGAGAGGTACTTGTACATGGAGCGGAGAGGTACTTGTACATGGAGCGGAGAGGTACTTGTACATTGAGCGGAGAGGTACTTGTACATGGAGCGGAGAGGTACTTGTACATGGAGCGGAGAGGTACTTGTACATGGAGCGGAGAGGTACTTGTACATGGAGCGGAGAGGTACTTGTACATTGAGCGGAGATGTACTTGTACATGGAGCGGAGATGTACTTGTACATGGATCAGAGAGGTACTTGTACATGAGAGCGGAGAGGTACTGTCGACACTTGTACATTGAGCGTAGAGGTACTGTCGACACTTGTACATTGAGCGGAGAGGTACTTGTACATGGAGCGGAGAGGTACTGTCGACACTTGTACATTGAGCGGAGAGGTACTTGTACATTGAGCGGAGAGGTACTTGTACATGGAGCGCAGAGGTACTTGTACATTGAGCGGAGAGGTACTTGTACATGGAGCGGAGAGGTACTTGTACATGAGAGCGGAGAGGTACTTGTACATGGAGCGGAGAGGTACTTGTACATTGAGCGGAGAGGTACTGTCGACACTTGTACATTCAGCGGAGAGGTACTTGTACATGGAGCGGAGAGGTACTGTCGATACTTGACATTGAGCGGAGAGGTACTTGTACATGGAGCGGAGAGGTACTTGTACATGGAGCGGAGAGGTACTTGTACATGGAGCGGAGAGGTACTTGTACATTGAGCGGAGAGGTACTTGTACATGGAGCGGAGAGGTACTTGTACATTGAGCGGAGAGGTACTTGTACATGGAGCGGAGAGGTACTTGTACATGGAGCGGAGAGGTACTTGTACATGGAGCGGAGAGGTACTTGTACATGGAGCGGAGAGGTACTTGTACATTGAGCGGAGATGTACTTGTACATGGAGCGGAGATGTACTTGTACATGGATCGGAGAGGTACTTGTACATGAGAGCGGAGAGGTACTGTCGACACTTGTACATTGAGCGTAGAGGTACTGTCGACACTTGTACATTGAGCGGAGAGGTACTTGTACATGGAGCGGAGAGGTACTGTCGACACTTGTACATTGAGCGGAGAGGTACTTGTACATTGAGCGGAGAGGTACTTGTACATGGAGCGCAGAGGTACTTGTACATTGAGCGGAGAGGTACTTGTACATGGAGCGGAGAGGTACTTGTACATGAGAGCGGAGAGGTACTTGTACATGGAGCGGAGAGGTACTTGTACATTGAGCGGAGAGGTACTGTCGACACTTGTACATTCAGCGGAGAGGTACTTGTACATGGAGTGGAGAGGTACTGTCGATACTTGACATTGAGCGGAGAGGTACTTGTACATGGAGCGGAGAGGTATTTGTACATTGAGCGGAGAGGTACTTGTACATTGAGCGGAGAGGTACTGTCGACACTTGTACATTCAGCGGAGAGCTACTTGTACATGGAGCGGAGAGGTATTTGTACATTGAGCGGAGAGGTACTTGTACATGGAGCGGAGAGGTACTTGTACATAGAGCTGAGAGGTACTTATACATGGAGCGGAGAGGTATTTGTACATTGAGCGGAGAGGTACTTGTACATGGAGCGGAGAGGTACTTGTACATGAGAGCGGAGAGGTATTTGTACATGGAGCGGAAAGGTACTGTCGACACTTGTACATTGAGCGGAGAGCTACTTGTACATGGAGCGGAGAGGTACTTGTACATGAGAGCGGAGAGGTACTTGTACATGGAGCGGAGAGGTATTTGTACATGGAGCGGAGAGGTACTGTCGACACTTGACATTGAGCGGAGAGGTACTTGTACATGGAGCGGAGAGGTACTTGTACATGAGAGCGGAGAGGTATTTGTACATGGAGCGGAGAGGTACTGTCGACACTTGACATTGAGCGGAGAGGTACTTGTACATGGAGCGGAGAGGTACTTGTACATGGAGCGGAGAGGTACTTGTACATGGACCGGAGAGGTACTTGTACATGGAGCGGAGAGGTACTTGTACATGGAGCGGAGATGTACTTGTACATTGAGCGGAGAGGTACTTGTACATGGAGCAGAGATGTACTTGTACATGGAGCGGAGATGTACTTGTACATTGAGCGGAGAGGTACTTGTACATGGAGCGGAGAGGTACTTGTACATGGAGCGGAGATGTACTTGTACATGGAGCGGAGAGGTACTTGTACATGGAGCGGAGATGTACTTGTACATTGAGCGGAGAGGTACTTGTACATGGAGCAGAGATGTACTTGTACATGGAGCGGAGAGGTACTTGTACATGGAGCGGAGAGGTACTTGTACATGGAGCGGAGAGGTACTTGTACATGGAGCGGAGAGGTACTTGTACATTGAGCGGAGAGGTACTTGTACATTGAGCGGAGAGGTACTTGTACATGGAGCTAGGGCTGGGTATCGAGTTTCGATACTTACTTGGCACCGAAATGGAAACATCGATACTAAGGGGTATCGAAGCCTCCCTTGTCAATCGATACCAATTTTCGATACCAAAACAAAACAGCGTCATTGAGCCTATAAGCATGCGACATGCTTGCACGCCGCGCTCTAATACGGCTGGTGATTGGCTGTCATGTAGAGGCATGCAGGAAACGTTACGCCCACTTTAGCCGGTGTGTTTGTTGTGACTGTGAGCCAGGCGTGCGGTGCGGATAGTATACAAGAAGTTAGCCACTCAAGCTACTCCTATGCTGGATTACCATATGGCGAAGATGATGAAAAGCAGGAAAAGAAACAGAAACAACACGGACTGGTTTCCACAGACAAGAGAAATAATTGAGAGGTGGGTCAGCTCAGCTTACCGCAAGTTAGCGGTTATCAGATCCCTCAGTCTGACAAATCCATGCATCTGGCTGTGAGTTGTAGCATTAGATCGTTTAATTAATTGCCGCCGTAACGTTATGCGCAAGCGGGCATTGTGTATTTTTAGCAACTCGTTAACAAACGCTGATGTCATGATAGTTTGTTGAATGTAAATGCGATTCATTTATATTGATTGGCTAGTCAGTGAAGTTGAGCTGTCTCGTCAGATTTGACAAGAATGACGTTCTGTTGCAGCAGTGAGCACACTGATCTGCAACGCTAGCGTTAATGTTTAATTAATTAGCGTTATGTGCAAGCGGGCAGTTATCGCCCATGTATTTTTAGCAACTCGTTAACAAACGCTGATGTCATGATAGTTTGTTGAATATAAATGCGATTCACTTTGTGGCATATAAGGCTATATTGATAGGCTAGTCAATGCTCAACTAGTCTTCCATGCATGAAGTGGAGCCATCTCATCAGTTTGTACAAGAATAGAGTTCTGTTGCATCAGTGAGCATTAAACCCTGATTTGCAACTCTCTGTTTTGCACTGAAAACTATTCCACTGATTTATTTGTTTTAGCTACATTTCTTTCCTTTGTAGTACTCCAATATTTTTTGTAGGGACGGCAATACGTTTAGAGAACTTAAAGTTATGTTAAATACAGTAGGTTTTATTTTTTTCTGCTGTAAAACTTAAGATGGGGGGAAACTAAAGATTTGTAAAATAATTTCAATGTGTAATGCAGTTTTATTTTTGTTAAAATGGATTTTTCTAAAAATTGGTATCGAAAAAAGTATCGTTCAGGAACCGGTATCGAAATCCAAGTATCGAAACGGTATCGATATCGAAAAATTTTGAACGATACCCATCCCTACATGGAGCGCAGATGTACTTGTACATTGAGCGGAGAGGTACTGGTACATGGAGCGGAGATGTACTTGTACATTGAGCGGAGAGGTACTTGTACATTGAGCGGAGAGGTACTTGTACATGGAGCGGAGATGTACTTGTACATTGAGCGGAGAGGTACTGGTACATGGAGCGGAGATGTACTTGTACATTGAGCGGAGAGGTACTTGTACATGGAGTGGAGATGTACTTGTACATTGAGCGGAGAGGTACTGGTACATGGAGCGGAGATGTACTTGTACATTGAGCGGAGAGGTACTTGTACATGGAGTGGAGATGTACTTGTACATTGAGCGGAGAGGTACTGGTACATGGAGCGGAGATGTACTTGTACATTGAGCGGAGAGGTACTTGTACATGGAGCGGAGAGGTACTTGTACATGGAGCGGAGATGTACTTGTACATGGAGCGGAGAGGTACTTGTACATGGAGCGGAGATGTACTTGTACATTGAGCGGAGAGGTACTTGTACATGGAGCAGAGATGTACTTGTACATGGAGCGGAGAGGTACTTGTACATGGAGCGGAGAGGTACTTGTACATGGAGCGGAGAGGTACTTGTACATGGAGCGGAGAGGTACTTGTACATTGAGCGGAGAGGTACTTGTACATTGAGCGGAGAGGTACTTGTACATGGAGCTAGGGCTGGGTATCGAGTTTCGATACTTACTTGGCACCGAAATGGAAACATCGATACTAAGGGGTATCGAAGCCTCCCTTGTCAATCGATACCAATTTTCGATACCAAAACAAAACAGCGTCATTGAGCCTATAAGCATGCGACATGCTTGCACGCCGCGCTCTAATACGGCTGGTGATTGGCTGTCATGTAGAGGCATGCAGGAAACGTTACGCCCACTTTAGCCGGTGTGTTTGTTGTGACTGTGAGCCAGGCGTGCGGTGCGGATAGTATACAAGAAGTTAGCCACTCAAGCTACTCCTATGCTGGATTACCATATGGCGAAGATGATGAAACGCAGGAAAAGAAACAGAAACAACACGGACTGGTTTCCACAGACAAGAGAAATAATTGAGAGGTGGGTCAGCTCAGCTTACCGCAAGTTAGCGGTTATCAGATCCCTCAGTCTGACAAATCCATGCATCTGGCTGTGAGTTGTAGCATTAGATCGTTTAATTAATTGCCGCCGTAACGTTATGCGCAAGCGGGCATTGTGTATTTTTAGCAACTCGTTAACAAACGCTGATGTCATGATAGTTTGTTGAATGTAAATGCGATTCATTTATATTGATTGGCTAGTCAGTGAAGTTGAGCTGTCTCATCAGATTTGACAAGAATGACGTTCTGTTGCAGCAGTGAGCACACTGATCTGCAACGCTAGCGTTAATGTTTAATTAATTAGCGTTATGTGCAAGCGGGCAGTTATCGCCCATGTATTTTTAGCAACTCGTTAACAAACGCTGATGTCATGATAGTTTGTTGAATATAAATGCGATTCACTTTGTGGCATATAAGGCTATATTGATAGGCTAGTCAATGCTCAACTAGTCTTCCATGCATGAAGTGGAGCCATCTCATCAGTTTGTACAAGAATAGAGTTCTGTTGCATCAGTGAGCATTAAACCCTGATTTGCAACTCTCTGTTTTGCACTGAAAACTATTCCACTGATTTATTTGTTTTAGCTACATTTCTTTCCTTTGTAGTACTCCAATATTTTTTGTAGGGACGGCAATACGTTTAGAGAACTTAAAGTTATGTTAAATACAGTAGGTTTTATTTTTTTCTGCTGTAAAACTTAAGATGGGGGGAAACTAAAGATTTGTAAAATAATTTCAATGTGTAATGCAGTTTTATTTTTGTTAAAATGGATTTTTCAAAAAATTGGTATCGAAAAAAGTATCGTTCAGGAACCGGTATCGAAATCCAAGTATCGAAACGGTATCGATATCGAAAAATTTTGAACGATACCCAGCCCTACATGGAGCGCAGATGTACTTGTACATTGAGCGGAGAGGTACTGGTACATGGAGCGGAGATGTACTTGTACATTGAGCGGAGAGGTACTTGTACATTGAGCGGAGAGGTACTTGTACATGGAGCGGAGATGTACTTGTACATTGAGCGGAGAGGTACTGGTACATGGAGCGGAGATGTACTTGTACATTGAGCGGAGAGGTACTTGTACATGGAGTGGAGATGTACTTGTACATTGAGCGGAGAGGTACTGGTACATGGAGCGGAGATGTACTTGTACATTGAGCGGAGAGGTACTTGTACATGGAGTGGAGATGTACTTGTACATTGAGCGGAGAGGTACTGGTACATGGAGCGGAGATGTACTTGTACATTGAGCGGAGAGGTACTTGTACATGGAGTGGAGATGTACTTGTACATGGAGCGGAGATGTACTTGTACATTGAGCGGAGAGGTACTTGTACATGGAGCGGAGATGTACTTGTACATGGAGCGGAGAGGTACTTGTACATGGAGCGGAGAGGTACTTGTACATGGAGCGGAGATGTACTTGTACATGGAGCGGAGATGTACTTGTACATGGAGCGGAGAGGTACTTGTACATGGAGCGGAGAGGTACTTATACATTGAGCGGAGACGTACTTGTACATGGAGCGGAGATGTACTTGTACATTGAGCGGAGAGGTACTTGTACATTGAGCGGAGAGGTACTGGTACATGGAGCGGAGATGTACTTGTACATTGAGCGGAGAGGTACTTGTACATGGAGCCGAGAGGTACTTGTACATTGAGCGGAGAGGTACTTGTACATTGAGCGGAGACGTACTTGTACATTGAGCGGAGATGTACTTGTACATTGAGCGGAGATGTACTTGTACATTGAGCGGAGAGGTACTGGTACATGGAGCGGAGAGGTACTTGTACATGGAGCGGAGAGGTATTTGTACATGGAGCGGAGAGGTATTTGTACATGGAGCGGAGAGGTACTTGTACATTGAGCGGAGAGGTACTTGTACATGGAGCGGAGAGGTACTTGTACATGGAGCGGAGAGGTACTTGTACATGTAGCGGAGAGGTGCTTGTACATGGAGCGGAGAGGTACTTGTACATGGAGCGGAGAGGTATTTGTACATGGAGCGGAGAGGTACTTGTACATGGAGCGGAGAGGTACTTGTACATTCAGCGGAGAGGTACTTGTACATTGAGCGGAGAGGTACTTGTAGATGGAGCGGAGAGGTACTGTCGACACTTGTACATTGAGCGGAGAGGTACTTGTACATGGAGCGGAGAGGTACTTGTACATGGAGCGGAGAGGTACTGTCGACACTTGTACATTGAGCGGAGAGGTACTTGTACATGGAGCGGAGAGGTACTTGTACATGGAGCGGAGATGTACTTGTACAGGGAGCGGAGAGGTACTTGTACATTGAGCGGAGAGGTACTTGTACATGGAGCGGAGAGGTACTTGTACATGGAGCGGAGAGGTACTTGTACATGGAGCGGAGAGGTACTTGTACATTGAGCGGAGAGGTACTTGTACATGGAGCGGAGAGGTACTTGTACATGGAGCGGAGAGGTACTTGTACATGGAGCGGAGAGGTACTTGTACATTGAGCGGAGAGGTACTTGTACATGGAGCGGAGAGGTACTTGTACATGGAGCGGAGAGGTACTTGTACATGGAGCGGAGAGGTACTTGTACATGGAGCGGAGAGGTACTTGTACATTGAGCGGAGATGTACTTGTACATGGAGCGGAGATGTACTTGTACATGGATCGGAGAGGTACTTGTACATGAGAGCGGAGAGGTACTGTCGACACTTGTACATTGAGCGTAGAGGTACTGTCGACACTTGTACATTGAGCGGAGAGGTACTTGTACATGGAGCGGAGAGGTACTGTCGACACTTGTACATTGAGCGGAGAGGTACTTGTACATTGAGCGGAGAGGTACTTGTACATGGAGCGCAGAGGTACTTGTACATTGAGCGGAGAGGTACTTGTACATGGAGCGGAGAGGTACTTGTACATGAGAGCGGAGAGGTACTTGTACATGGAGCGGAGAGGTACTTGTACATTGAGCGGAGAGGTACTGTCGACACTTGTACATTCAGCGGAGAGGTACTTGTACATGGAGCGGAGAGGTACTGTCGATACTTGACATTGAGCGGAGAGGTACTTGTACATGGAGCGGAGAGGTACTTGTACATGGAGCGGAGAGGTACTTGTACATGGAGCGGAGAGGTACTTGTACATTGAGCGGAGAGGTACTTGTACATGGAGCGGAGAGGTACTTGTACATTGAGCGGAGAGGTACTTGTACATGGAGCGGAGAGGTACTTGTACATGGAGCGGAGAGGTACTTGTACATGGAGCGGAGAGGTACTTGTACATGGAGCGGAGAGGTACTTGTACATTGAGCGGAGATGTACTTGTACATGGAGCGGAGATGTACTTGTACATGGATCGGAGAGGTACTTGTACATGAGAGCGGAGAGGTACTGTCGACACTTGTACATTGAGCGTAGAGGTACTGTCGACACTTGTACATTGAGCGGAGAGGTACTTGTACATGGAGCGGAGAGGTACTGTCGACACTTGTACATTGAGCGGAGAGGTACTTGTACATTGAGCGGAGAGGTACTTGTACATGGAGCGCAGAGGTACTTGTACATTGAGCGGAGAGGTACTTGTACATGGAGCGGAGAGGTACTTGTACATGAGAGCGGAGAGGTACTTGTACATGGAGCGGAGAGGTACTTGTACATTGAGCGGAGAGGTACTGTCGACACTTGTACATTCAGCGGAGAGGTACTTGTACATGGAGCGGAGAGGTACTGTCGATACTTGACATTGAGCGGAGAGGTACTTGTACATGGAGCGGAGAGGTATTTGTACATTGAGCGGAGAGGTACTTGTACATTGAGCGGAGAGGTACTGTCGACACTTGTACATTCAGCGGAGAGCTACTTGTACATGGAGCGGAGAGGTATTTGTACATTGAGCGGAGAGGTACTTGTACATGGAGCGGAGAGGTACTTGTACATAGAGCGGAGAGGTACTTATACATGGAGCGGAGAGGTATTTGTACATTGAGCGGAGAGGTACTTGTACATGGAGCGGAGAGGTACTTGTACATGAGAGCGGAGAGGTATTTGTACATGGAGCGGAAAGGTACTGTCGACACTTGTACATTGAGCGGAGAGCTACTTGTACATGGAGCGGAGAGGTACTTGTACATGAGAGCGGAGAGGTAATTGTACATGGAGCGGAGAGGTATTTGTACATGGAGCGGAGAGGTACTGTCGACACTTGACATTGAGCGGAGAGGTACTTGTACATGGAGCGGAGAGGTACTTGTACATGAGAGCGGAGAGGTACTGTCGACACTTGACATTGAGCGGAGAGGTACTTGTACATGGAGCGGAGAGGTACTTGTAGATGGAGCGGAGAGGTACTGTCGACACTTGTACATTGAGCGGAGAGGTACTTGTACATGGAGCGGAGAGGTACTTGTACATGGAGCGGAGAGGTACTGTCGACACTTGTACATTGAGCGGAGAGGTACTTGTACATGGAGCGGAGAGGTACTTGTACATGGAGCGGAGATGTACTTGTACAGGGAGCGGAGAGGTACTTGTACATTGAGCGGAGAGGTACTTGTACATGGAGCGGAGAGGTACTTGTACATGGAGCGGAGAGGTACTTGTACATGGAGCGGAGAGGTACTTGTACATTGAGCGGAGAGGTACTTGTACATGGAGCGGAGAGGTACTTGTACATGGAGCGGAGAGGTACTTGTACATGGAGCGGAGAGGTACTTGTACATTGAGCGGAGAGGTACTTGTACATGGAGCGGAGAGGTACTTGTACATGGAGCGGAGAGGTACTTGTACATGGAGCGGAGAGGTACTTGTACATTGAGCGGAGATGTACTTGTACATGGAGCGGAGATGTACTTGTACATGGATCGGAGAGGTACTTGTACATGAGAGCGGAGAGGTACTGTCGACACTTGTACATTGAGCGTAGAGGTACTGTCGACACTTGTACATTGAGCGGAGAGGTACTTGTACATGGAGCGGAGAGGTACTGTCGACACTTGTACATTGAGCGGAGAGGTACTTGTACATTGAGCGGAGAGGTACTTGTACATGGAGCGCAGAGGTACTTGTACATTGAGCGGAGAGGTACTTGTACATGGAGCGGAGAGGTACTTGTACATGAGAGCGGAGAGGTACTTGTACATGGAGCGGAGAGGTACTTGTACATTGAGCGGAGAGGTACTGTCGACACTTGTACATTCAGCGGAGAGGTACTTGTACATGGAGCGGAGAGGTACTGTCGATACTTGACATTGAGCGGAGAGGTACTTGTACATGGAGCGGAGAGGTACTTGTACATGGAGCGGAGAGGTACTTGTACATGGAGCGGAGAGGTACTTGTACATTGAGCGGAGAGGTACTTGTACATGGAGCGGAGAGGTACTTGTACATTGAGCGGAGAGGTACTTGTACATGGAGCGGAGAGGTACTTGTACATGGAGCGGAGAGGTACTTGTACATGGAGCGGAGAGGTACTTGTACATGGAGCGGAGAGGTACTTGTACATTGAGCGGAGATGTACTTGTACATGGAGCGGAGATGTACTTGTACATGGATCGGAGAGGTACTTGTACATGAGAGCGGAGAGGTACTGTCGACACTTGTACATTGAGCGTAGAGGTACTGTCGACACTTGTACATTGAGCGGAGAGGTACTTGTACATGGAGCGGAGAGGTACTGTCGACACTTGTACATTGAGCGGAGAGGTACTTGTACATTGAGCGGAGAGGTACTTGTACATGGAGCGCAGAGGTACTTGTACATTGAGCGGAGAGGTACTTGTACATGGAGCGGAGAGGTACTTGTACATGAGAGCGGAGAGGTACTTGTACATGGAGCGGAGAGGTACTTGTACATTGAGCGGAGAGGTACTGTCGACACTTGTACATTCAGCGGAGAGGTACTTGTACATGGAGCGGAGAGGTACTGTCGATACTTGACATTGAGCGGAGAGGTACTTGTACATGGAGCGGAGAGGTATTTGTACATTGAGCGGAGAGGTACTTGTACATTGAGCGGAGAGGTACTGTCGACACTTGTACATTCAGCGGAGAGCTACTTGTACATGGAGCGGAGAGGTATTTGTACATTGAGCGGAGAGGTACTTGTACATGGAGCGGAGAGGTACTTGTACATAGAGCGGAGAGGTACTTATACATGGAGCGGAGAGGTATTTGTACATTGAGCGGAGAGGTACTTGTACATGGAGCGGAGAGGTACTTGTACATGAGAGCGGAGAGGTATTTGTACATGGAGCGGAAAGGTACTGTCGACACTTGTACATTGAGCGGAGAGCTACTTGTACATGGAGCGGAGAGGTACTTGTACATGAGAGCGGAGAGGTACTTGTACATGGAGCGGAGAGGTATTTGTACATGGAGCGGAGAGGTACTGTCGACACTTGACATTGAGCGGAGAGGTACTTGTACATGGAGCGGAGAGGTACTTGTACATGAGAGCGGAGAGGTACTGTCGACACTTGACATTGAGCGGAGAGGTACTTGTACATGGAGCGGAGAGGTACTTGTACATGGAGCGGAGAGGTACTTGTACATGGACCGGAGAGGTACTTGTACATGGAGCGGAGAGGTACTTGTACATGGAGCGGAGATGTACTTGTACATTGAGCGGAGAGGTACTTGTACATGGAGCAGAGATGTACTTGTACATGGAGCGGAGATGTACTTGTACATTGAGCGGAGAGGTACTTGTACATGGAGCGGAGAGGTACTTGTACATGGAGCGGAGATGTACTTGTACATGGAGCGGAGAGGTACTTGTACATGGAGCGGAGATGTACTTGTACATTGAGCGGAGAGGTACTTGTACATGGAGCAGAGATGTACTTGTACATGGAGCGGAGAGGTACTTGTACATGGAGCGGAGAGGTACTTGTACATGGAGCGGAGAGGTACTTGTACATGGAGCGGAGAGGTACTTGTACATTGAGCGGAGAGGTACTTGTACATTGAGCGGAGAGGTACTTGTACATGGAGCTAGGGCTGGGTATCGAGTTTCGATACTTACTTGGCACCGAAATGGAAACATCGATACTAAGGGGTATCGAAGCCTCCCTTGTCAATCGATACCAATTTTCGATACCAAAACAAAACAGCGTCATTGAGCCTATAAGCATGCGACATGCTTGCACGCCGCACTCTAATACGGCTGGTGATTGGCTGTCATGTAGAGGCATGCAGGAAACGTTACGCCCACTTTAGCCGGTGTGTTTGTTGTGACTGTGAGCCAGGCGTGCGGTGCGGATAGTATACAAGAAGTTAGCCACTCAAGCTACTCCTATGCTGGATTACCATATGGCGAAGATGATGAAAAGCAGGAAAAGAAACAGAAACAACACGGACTGGTTTCCACAGACAAGAGAAATAATTGAGAGGTGGGTCAGCTCAGCTTACCGCAAGTTAGCGGTTATCAGATCCCTCAGTCTGACAAATCCATGCATCTGGCTGTGAGTTGGAGCATTAGATTGTTTAATTAATTGCCGCCGTAACGTTATGCGCAAGCGGGCATTGTGTATTTTTAGCAACTCGTTAACAAACGCTGATGTCATGATAGTTTGTTGAATGTAAATGCGATTCATTTATATTGATTGGCTAGTCAGTGAAGTTGAGCTGTCTCGTCAGATTTGACAAGAATGACGTTCTGTTGCAGCAGTGAGCACACTGATCTGCAACGCTAGCGTTAATGTTTAATTAATTAGCGTTATGTGCAAGCGGGCAGTTATCGCCCATGTATTTTTAGCAACTCGTTAACAAACGCTGATGTCATGATAGTTTGTTGAATATAAATGCGATTCACTTTGTGGCATATAAGGCTATATTGATAGGCTAGTCAATGCTCAACTAGTCTTCCATGCATGAAGTGGAGCCATCTCATCAGTTTGTACAAGAATAGAGTTCTGTTGCATCAGTGAGCATTAAACCCTGATTTGCAACTCTCTGTTTTGCACTGAAAACTATTCCACTGATTTATTTGTTTTAGCTACATTTCTTTCCTTTGTAGTACTCCAATATTTTTTTTAGGGACGGCAATACGTTTAGAGAACTTAAAGTTATGTTAAATACAGTAGGTTTTATTTTTTTCTGCTGTAAAACTTAAGATGGGGGGAAACTAAAGATTTGTAAAATAATTTCAATGTGTAATGCAGTTTTATTTTTGTTAAAATGGATTTTTCAAAAAATTGGTATCGAAAAAAGTATCGTTCAGGAACCGGTATCGAAATCCAAGTATCGAAACGGTATCGATATCGAAAAATTTTGAACGATACCCAGCCCTACATGGAGCGCAGATGTACTTGTACATTGAGCGGAGAGGTACTGGTACATGGAGCGGAGATGTACTTGTACATTGAGCGGAGAGGTACTTGTACATTGAGCGGAGAGGTACTTGTACATGGAGCGGAGATGTACTTGTACATTGAGCGGAGAGGTACTGGTACATGGAGCGGAGATGTACTTGTACATTGAGCGGAGAGGTACTTGTACATGGAGTGGAGATGTACTTGTACATTGAGCGGAGAGGTACTGGTACATGGAGCGGAGATGTACTTGTACATTGAGCGGAGAGGTACTTGTACATGGAGTGGAGATGTACTTGTACATTGAGCGGAGAGGTACTGGTACATGGAGCGGAGATGTACTTGTACATTGAGCGGAGAGGTACTTGTACATGGAGTGGAGATGTACTTGTACATGGAGCGGAGATGTACTTGTACATTGAGCGGAGAGGTACTTGTACATGGAGCGGAGATGTACTTGTACATGGAGCGGAGAGGTACTTGTACATGGAGCGGAGAGGTACTTGTACATGGAGCGGAGATGTACTTGTACATGGAGCGGAGATGTACTTGTACATGGAGCGGAGAGGTACTTGTACATGGAGCGGAGAGGTACTTATACATTGAGCGGAGACGTACTTGTACATGGAGCGGAGATGTACTTGTACATTGAGCGGAGAGGTACTTGTACATTGAGCGGAGAGGTACTGGTACATGGAGCAGAGATGTACTTGTACATTGAGCGGAGAGGTACTTGTACATGGAGCGGAGAGGTACTTGTACATTGAGCGGAGAGGTACTTGTACATTGAGCGGAGACGTACTTGTACATTGAGCGGAGATGTACTTGTACATTGAGCGGAGATGTACTTGTACATTGAGCGGAGAGGTACTTGTACATGGAGCGGAGAGGTACTTGTACATTGAGCGGAGAGGTACTTGTACATTGAGCGGAGACGTACTTGTACATTGAGCGGAGATGTACTTGTACATTGAGCGGAGATGTACTTGTACATTGAGCGGAGAGGTACTGGTACATGGAGCGGAGAGGTACTTGTACATGGAGCGGAGAGGTATTTGTACATGGAGCGGAGAGGTATTTGTACATGGAGCGGAGAGGTACTTGTACATTGAGCGGAGAGGTACTTGTACATGGAGCGGAGAGGTACTTGTACATGGAGCGGAGAGGTACTTGTACATGTAGCGGAGAGGTGCTTGTACATGGAGCGGAGAGGTACTTGTACATGGAGCGGAGAGGTATTTGTACATGGAGCGGAGAGGTACTTGTACATGGAGCGGAGAGGTACTTGTACATTCAGCGGAGAGGTACTTGTACATTGAGCGGAGAGGTACTTGTAGATGGAGCGGAGAGGTACTGTCGACACTTGTACATTGAGCGGAGAGGTACTTGTACATGGAGCGGAGAGGTACTTGTACATGGAGCGGAGAGGTACTGTCGACACTTGTACATTGAGCGGAGAGGTACTTGTACATGGAGCGGAGAGGTACTTGTACATGGAGCGGAGATGTACTTGTACAGGGAGCGGAGAGGTACTTGTACATTGAGCGGAGAGGTACTTGTACATGGAGCGGAGAGGTACTTGTACATGGAGCGGAGAGGTACTTGTACATGGAGCGGAGAGGTACTTGTACATTGAGCGGAGAGGTACTTGTACATGGAGCGGAGAGGTACTTGTACATGGAGCGGAGAGGTACTTGTACATGGAGCGGAGAGGTACTTGTACATTGAGCGGAGAGGTACTTGTACATGGAGCGGAGAGGTACTTGTACATGGAGCGGAGAGGTACTTGTACATGGAGCGGAGAGGTACTTGTACATGGAGCGGAGAGGTACTTGTACATTGAGCGGAGATGTACTTGTACATGGAGCGGAGATGTACTTGTACATGGATCGGAGAGGTACTTGTACATGAGAGCGGAGAGGTACTGTCGACACTTGTACATTGAGCGTAGAGGTACTGTCGACACTTGTACATTGAGCGGAGAGGTACTTGTACATGGAGCGGAGAGGTACTGTCGACACTTGTACATTGAGCGGAGAGGTACTTGTACATTGAGCGGAGAGGTACTTGTACATGGAGCGCAGAGGTACTTGTACATTGAGCGGAGAGGTACTTGTACATGGAGTGGAGAGGTACTTGTACATGAGAGCGGAGAGGTACTTGTACATGGAGCGGAGAGGTACTTGTACATTGAGCGGAGAGGTACTGTCGACACTTGTACATTCAGCGGAGAGGTACTTGTACATGGAGCGGAGAGGTACTGGTACATGGAGCGGAGATGTACTTGTACATTGAGCGGAGAGGTACTTGTACATGGAGTGGAGATGTACTTGTACATTGAGCGGAGAGGTACTGGTACATGGAGCGGAGATGTACTTGTACATTGAGCGGAGAGGTACTTGTACATGGAGTGGAGATGTACTTGTACATGGAGCGGAGATGTACTTGTACATTGAGCGGAGAGGTACTTGTACATGGAGCGGAGATGTACTTGTACATGGAGCGGAGAGGTACTTGTACATGGAGCGGAGATGTACTTGTACATTGAGCGGAGAGGTACTTGTACATGGAGCGGAGAGGTACTTGTACATGGAGCGGAGATGTACTTGTACATGGAGCGGAGAGGTACTTGTACATGGAGCGGAGATGTACTTGTACATTGAGCGGAGAGGTACTTGTACATGGAGCAGAGATGTACTTGTACATGGAGCGGAGAGGTACTTGTACATGGAGCGGAGAGGTACTTGTACATGGAGCGGAGAGGTACTTGTACATGGAGCGGAGAGGTACTTGTACATTGAGCGGAGAGGTACTTGTACATTGAGCGGAGAGGTACTTGTACATGGAGCTAGGGCTGGGTATCGAGTTTCGATACTTACTTGGCACCGAAATGGAAACATCGATACTAAGGGGTATCGAAGCCTCCCTTGTCAATCGATACCAATTTTCGATACCAAAACAAAACAGCGTCATTGAGCCTATAAGCATGCGACATGCTTGCACGCCGCGCTCTAATACGGCTGGTGATTGGCTGTCATGTAGAGGCATGCAGGAAACGTTACGCCCACTTTAGCCGGTGTGTTTGTTGTGACTGTGAGCCAGGCGTGCGGTGCGGATAGTATACAAGAAGTTAGCCACTCAAGCTACTCCTATCCTGGATTACCATATGGCGAAGATGATGAAAAGCAGGAAAAGAAACAGAAACAACACGGACTGGTTTCCACAGACAAGATAAATAATTGAGAGGTGGGTCAGCTCAGCTTACCGCAAGTTAGCGGTTATCAGATCCCTCAGTCTGACAAATCCATGCATCTGGCTGTGAGTTGTAGCATTAGATTGTTTAATTAATTGCCGCCGTAACGTTATGCGCAAGCGGGCATTGTGTATTTTTAGCAACTCGTTAACAAACGCTGATGTCATGATAGTTTGTTGAATGTAAATGCGATTCATTTATATTGATTGGCTAGTCAGTGAAGTTGAGCTGTCTCGTCAGATTTGACAAGAATGACGTTCTGTTGCAGCAGTGAGCACACTGATCTGCAACGCTAGCGTTAATGTTTAATTAATTAGCGTTATGTGCAAGCGGGCAGTTATCGCCCATGTATTTTTAGCAACTCGTTAACAAACGCTGATGTCATGATAGTTTGTTGAATATAAATGCGATTCACTTTGTGGCATATAAGGCTATATTGATAGGCTAGTCAATGCTCAACTAGTCTTCCATGCATGAAGTGGAGCCATCTCATCAGTTTGTACAAGAATAGAGTTCTGTTGCATCAGTGAGCATTAAACCCTGATTTGCAACTCTCTGTTTTGCACTGAAAACTATTCCACTGATTTATTTGTTTTAGCTACATTTCTTTCCTTTGTAGTACTCCAATATTTTTTGTAGGGACGGCAATACGTTTAGAGAACTTAAAGTTATGTTAAATACAGTAGGTTTTATTTTTTTCTGCTGTAAAACTTAAGATGGGGGGAAACTAAAGATTTGTAAAATAATTTCAATGTGTAATGCAGTTTTATTTTTGTTAAAATGGATTTTTCTAAAAATTGGTATCGAAAAAAGTATCGTTCAGGAACCGGTATCGAAATCCAAGTATCGAAACGGTATCGATATCGAAAAATTTTGAACGATACCCAGCCCTACATGGAGCGCAGATGTACTTGTACATTGAGCGGAGAGGTACTTGTACATTGAGCGGAGAGGTACTTGTACATGGAGCGGAGATGTACTTGTACATTGAGCGGAGAGGTACTGGTACATGGAGCGGAGATGTACTTGTACATTGAGCGGAGAGGTACTTGTACATGGAGTGGAGATGTACTTGTACATTGAGCGGAGAGGTACTGGTACATGGAGCGGAGATGTACTTGTACATTGAGCGGAGAGGTACTTGTACATGGAGTGGAGATGTACTTGTACATTGAGCGGAGAGGTACTGGTACATGGAGCGGAGATGTACTTGTACATTGAGCGGAGAGGTACTTGTACATGGAGTGGAGATGTACTTGTACATGGAGCGGAGATGTACTTGTACATTGAGCGGAGAGGTACTTGTACATGGAGCGGAGATGTACTTGTACATGGAGCGGAGAGGTACTTGTACATGGAGCGGAGAGGTACTTGTACATGGAGCGGAGATGTACTTGTACATGGAGCGGAGATGTACTTGTACATGGAGCGGAGAGGTACTTGTACATGGAGCGGAGAGGTACTTGTACATGGAGCGGAGATGTACTTGTACATTGAGCGGAGAGGTACTGGTACATGGAGCGGAGAGGTACTTGTACATGGAGCGGAGAGGTATTTGTACATGGAGCGGAGAGGTATTTGTACATGGAGCGGAGAGGTACTTGTACATTGAGCGGAGAGGTACTTGTACATGGAGCGGAGAGGTACTTGTACATGGAGCGGAGAGGTACTTGTACATGTAGCGGAGAGGTGCTTGTACATGGAGCGGAGAGGTACTTGTACATGGAGCGGAGAGGTATTTGTACATGGAGCGGAGAGGTACTTGTACATGGAGCGGATAGGTACTTGTACATTCAGCGGAGAGGTACTTGTACATTGAGCGGAGAGGTACTTGTAGATGGAGCGGAGAGGTACTGTCGACACTTGTACATTGAGCGGAGAGGTACTTGTACATGGAGCGGAGAGGTACTTGTACATGGAGCGGAGAGGTACTGTCGACACTTGTACATTGAGCGGAGAGGTACTTGTACATGGAGCGGAGAGGTACTTGTACATGGAGCGGAGATGTACTTGTACAGGGAGCGGAGAGGTACTTGTACATTGAGCGGAGAGGTACTTGTACATGGAGCGGAGAGGTACTTGTACATGGAGCGGAGAGGTACTTGTACATGGAGCGGAGAGGTACTTGTACATTGAGCGGAGAGGTACTTGTACATGGAGCGGAGAGGTACTTGTACATGGAGCGGAGAGGTACTTGTACATTGAGCGGAGATGTACTTGTACATGGAGCGGAGATGTACTTGTACATGGATCGGAGAGGTACTTGTACATGAGAGCGGAGAGGTACTGTCGACACTTGTACATTGAGCGTAGAGGTACTGTCGACACTTGTACATTGAGCGGAGAGGTACTTGTACATGGAGCGGAGAGGTACTGTCGACACTTGTACATTGAGCGGAGAGGTACTTGTACATTGAGCGGAGAGGTACTTGTACATGGAGCGCAGAGGTACTTGTACATTGAGCGGAGAGGTACTTGTACATGGAGTGGAGAGGTACTTGTACATGAGAGCGGAGAGGTACTTGTACATGGAGCGGAGAGGTACTTGTACATTGAGCGGAGAGGTACTGTCGACACTTGTACATTCAGCGGAGAGGTACTTGTACATGGAGCGGAGAGGTACTGTCGATACTTGACATTGAGCGGAGAGGTACTTGTACATGGAGCGGAGAGGTACTTGTACATGGAGCGGAGAGGTACTTGTACATGGAGCGGAGAGGTACTTGTACATTGAGCGGAGAGGTACTTGTACATGGAGCGGAGAGGTACTTGTACATTGAGCGGAGAGGTACTTGTACATGGAGCGGAGAGGTACTTGTACATGGAGCGGAGAGGTACTTGTACATGGAGCGGAGAGGTACTTGTACATGGAGCGGAGAGGTACTTGTACATTGAGCGGAGATGTACTTGTACATGGAGCGGAGATGTACTTGTACATGGATCGGAGAGGTACTTGTACATGAGAGCGGAGAGGTACTGTCGACACTTGTACATTGAGCGTAGAGGTACTGTCGACACTTGTACATTGAGCGGAGAGGTACTTGTACATGGAGCGGAGAGGTACTGTCGACACTTGTACATTGAGCGGAGAGGTACTTGTACATTGAGCGGAGAGGTACTTGTACATGGAGCGCAGAGGTACTTGTACATTGAGCGGAGAGGTACTTGTACATGGAGCGGAGAGGTACTTGTACATGAGAGCGGAGAGGTACTTGTACATGGAGCGGAGAGGTACTTGTACATTGAGCGGAGAGGTACTGTCGACACTTGTACATTCAGCGGAGAGGTACTTGTACATGGAGCGGAGAGGTACTGTCGATACTTGACATTGAGCGGAGAGGTACTTGTACATGGAGCGGAGAGGTATTTGTACATTGAGCGGAGAGGTACTTGTACATTGAGCGGAGAGGTACTGTCGACACTTGTACATTCAGCGGAGAGCTACTTGTACATGGAGCGGAGAGGTATTTGTACATTGAGCGGAGAGGTACTTGTACATGGAGCGGAGAGGTACTTGTACATAGAGCGGAGAGGTACTTATACATGGAGCGGAGAGGTATTTGTACATTGAGCGGAGAGGTACTTGTACATGGAGCGGAGAGGTACTTGTACATGAGAGCGGAGAGGTATTTGTACATGGAGCGGAAAGGTACTGTCGACACTTGTACATTGAGCGGAGAGCTACTTGTACATGGAGCGGAGAGGTACTTGTACATGAGAGCGGCGAGGTACTTGTACATGGAGCGGAGAGGTATTTGTACATGGAGCGGAGAGGTACTGTCGACACTTGACATTGAGCGGAGAGGTACTTGTACATGGAGCGGAGAGGTACTTGTACATGAGAGCGGAGAGGTATTTGTACATGGAGCGGAGAGGTACTGTCGACACTTGACATTGAGCGGAGAGGTACTTGTACATGGAGCGGAGAGGTACTTGTACATGGAGCGGAGAGGTACTTGTACATGGAGCGGAGAGGTACTTGTACATGGAGCGGAGAGGTACTTGTACATGGAGCGGATATGTACTTGTACATTGAGCGGAGAGGTACTTGTACATGGAGCAGAGATGTACTTGTACATTGAGCGGAGAGGTACTTGTACATGGAGCGGAGAGGTACTTGTACATGGAGCGGAGAGGTACTTGTACATGGAGCGGAGAGGTACTTGTACATGGAGCGGAGAGGTACTTGTACATTGAGCGGAGATGTACTTGTACATGGAGCGGATATGTACTTGTACATGGATCGGAGAGGTACTTGTACATGAGAGCGGAGAGGTACTGTCGACACTTGTACATTGAGCGTAGAGGTACTGTCGACACTTGTACATTGAGCGGAGAGGTACTTGTACATGGAGCGGAGAGGTACTGTCGACACTTGTACATTGAGCGGAGAGGTACTTGTACATTGAGCGGAGAGGTACTTGTACATGGAGCGCAGAGGTACTTGTACATTGAGCGGAGAGGTACTTGTACATGGAGTGGAGAGGTACTTGTACATGAGAGCGGAGAGGTACTTGTACATGGAGCGGAGAGGTACTTGTACATTGAGCGGAGAGGTACTGTCGACACTTGTACATTCAGCGGAGAGGTACTTGTACATGGAGCGGAGAGGTACTGGTACATGGAGCGGAGATGTACTTGTACATTGAGCGGAGAGGTACTTGTACATGGAGTGGAGATGTACTTGTACATTGAGCGGAGAGGTACTGGTACATGGAGCGGAGATGTACTTGTACATTGAGCGGAGAGGTACTTGTACATGGAGTGGAGATGTACTTGTACATGGAGCGGAGATGTACTTGTACATTGAGCGGAGAGGTACTTGTACATGGAGCGGAGATGTACTTGTACATGGAGCGGAGAGGTACTTGTACATGGAGCGGAGATGTACTTGTACATTGAGCGGAGAGGTACTTGTACATGGAGCGGAGAGGTACTTGTACATGGAGCGGAGATGTACTTGTACATGGAGCGGAGAGGTACTTGTACATGGAGCGGAGATGTACTTGTACATTGAGCGGAGAGGTACTTGTACATGGAGCAGAGATGTACTTGTACATGGAGCGGAGAGGTACTTGTACATGGAGCGGAGAGGTACTTGTACATGGAGCGGAGAGGTACTTGTACATGGAGCGGAGAGGTACTTGTACATTGAGCGGAGAGGTACTTGTACATTGAGCGGAGAGGTACTTGTACATGGAGCTAGGGCTGGGTATCGAGTTTCGATACTTACTTGGCACCGAAATGGAAACATCGATACTAAGGGGTATCGAAGCCTCCCTTGTCAATCGATACCAATTTTCGATACCAAAACAAAACAGCGTCATTGAGCCTATAAGCATGCGACATGCTTGCACGCCGCGCTCTAATACGGCTGGTGATTGGCTGTCATGTAGAGGCATGCAGGAAACGTTACGCCCACTTTAGCCGGTGTGTTTGTTGTGACTGTGAGCCAGGCGTGCGGTGCGGATAGTATACAAGAAGTTAGCCACTCAAGCTACTCCTATCCTGGATTACCATATGGCGAAGATGATGAAAAGCAGGAAAAGAAACAGAAACAACACGGACTGGTTTCCACAGACAAGATAAATAATTGAGAGGTGGGTCAGCTCAGCTTACCGCAAGTTAGCGGTTATCAGATCCCTCAGTCTGACAAATCCATGCATCTGGCTGTGAGTTGTAGCATTAGATTGTTTAATTAATTGCCGCCGTAACGTTATGCGCAAGCGGGCATTGTGTATTTTTAGCAACTCGTTAACAAACGCTGATGTCATGATAGTTTGTTGAATGTAAATGCGATTCATTTATATTGATTGGCTAGTCAGTGAAGTTGAGCTGTCTCGTCAGATTTGACAAGAATGACGTTCTGTTGCAGCAGTGAGCACACTGATCTGCAACGCTAGCGTTAATGTTTAATTAATTAGCGTTATGTGCAAGCGGGCAGTTATCGCCCATGTATTTTTAGCAACTCGTTAACAAACGCTGATGTCATGATAGTTTGTTGAATATAAATGCGATTCACTTTGTGGCATATAAGGCTATATTGATAGGCTAGTCAATGCTCAACTAGTCTTCCATGCATGAAGTGGAGCCATCTCATCAGTTTGTACAAGAATAGAGTTCTGTTGCATCAGTGAGCATTAAACCCTGATTTGCAACTCTCTGTTTTGCACTGAAAACTATTCCACTGATTTATTTGTTTTAGCTACATTTCTTTCCTTTGTAGTACTCCAATATTTTTTGTAGGGACGGCAATACGTTTAGAGAACTTAAAGTTATGTTAAATACAGTAGGTTTTATTTTTTTCTGCTGTAAAACTTAAGATGGGGGGAAACTAAAGATTTGTAAAATAATTTCAATGTGTAATGCAGTTTTATTTTTGTTAAAATGGATTTTTCTAAAAATTGGTATCGAAAAAAGTATCGTTCAGGAACCGGTATCGAAATCCAAGTATCGAAACGGTATCGATATCGAAAAATTTTGAACGATACCCAGCCCTACATGGAGCGCAGATGTACTTGTACATTGAGCGGAGAGGTACTGGTACATGGAGCGGAGATGTACTTGTACATTGAGCGGAGAGGTACTTGTACATTGAGCGGAGAGGTACTTGTACATGGAGCGGAGATGTACTTGTACATTGAGCGGAGAGGTACTGGTACATGGAGCGGAGATGTACTTGTACATTGAGCGGAGAGGTACTTGTACATGGAGTGGAGATGTACTTGTACATTGAGCGGAGAGGTACTGGTACATGGAGCGGAGATGTACTTGTACATTGAGCGGAGAGGTACTTGTACATGGAGTGGAGATGTACTTGTACATTGAGCGGAGAGGTACTGGTACATGGAGCGGAGATGTACTTGTACATTGAGCGGAGAGGTACTTGTACATGGAGTGGAGATGTACTTGTACATGGAGCGGAGATGTACTTGTACATTGAGCGGAGAGGTACTTGTACATGGAGCGGAGATGTACTTGTACATGGAGCGGAGAGGTACTTGTACATGGAGCGGAGAGGTACTTGTACATGGAGCGGAGATGTACTTGTACATGGAGCGGAGATGTACTTGTACATGGAGCGGAGAGGTACTTGTACATGGAGCGGAGAGGTACTTGTACATGGAGCGGAGATGTACTTGTACATTGAGCGGAGAGGTACTGGTACATGGAGCGGAGAGGTACTTGTACATGGAGCGGAGAGGTATTTGTACATGGAGCGGAGAGGTATTTGTACATGGAGCGGAGAGGTACTTGTACATTGAGCGGAGAGGTACTTGTACATGGAGCGGAGAGGTACTTGTACATGGAGCGGAGAGGTACTTGTACATGTAGCGGAGAGGTGCTTGTACATGGAGCGGAGAGGTACTTGTACATGGAGCGGAGAGGTATTTGTACATGGAGCGGAGAGGTACTTGTACATGGAGCGGAGAGGTACTTGTACATTCAGCGGAGAGGTACTTGTACATTGAGCGGAGAGGTACTTGTAGATGGAGCGGAGAGGTACTGTCGACACTTGTACATTGAGCGGAGAGGTACTTGTACATGGAGCGGAGAGGTACTTGTACATGGAGCGGAGAGGTACTGTCGACACTTGTACATTGAGCGGAGAGGTACTTGTACATGGAGCGGAGAGGTACTTGTACATGGAGCGGAGATGTACTTGTACAGGGAGCGGAGAGGTACTTGTACATTGAGCGGAGAGGTACTTGTACATGGAGCGGAGAGGTACTTGTACATGGAGCGGAGAGGTACTTGTACATGGAGCGGAGAGGTACTTGTACATTGAGCGGAGAGGTACTTGTACATGGAGCGGAGAGGTACTTGTACATGGAGCGGAGAGGTACTTGTACATGGAGCGGAGAGGTACTTGTACATTGAGCGGAGAGGTACTTGTACATGGAGCGGAGAGGTACTTGTACATGGAGCGGAGAGGTACTTGTACATGGAGCGGAGAGGTACTTGTACATGGAGCGGAGAGGTACTTGTACATTGAGCGGAGATGTACTTGTACATGGAGCGGAGATGTACTTGTACATGGATCGGAGAGGTACTTGTACATGAGAGCGGAGAGGTACTGTCGACACTTGTACATTGAGCGTAGAGGTACTGTCGACACTTGTACATTGAGCGGAGAGGTACTTGTACATGGAGCGGAGAGGTACTGTCGACACTTGTACATTGAGCGGAGAGGTACTTGTACATTGAGCGGAGAGGTACTTGTACATGGAGCGCAGAGGTACTTGTACATTGAGCGGAGAGGTACTTGTACATGGAGTGGAGAGGTACTTGTACATGAGAGCGGAGAGATACTTGTACATGGAGCGGAGAGGTACTTGTACATTGAGCGGAGAGGTACTGTCGACACTTGTACATTCAGCGGAGAGGTACTTGTACATGGAGCGGAGAGGTACTGTCGATACTTGACATTGAGCGGAGAGGTACTTGTACATGGAGCGGAGAGGTACTTGTACATGGAGCGGAGAGGTACTTGTACATGGAGCGGAGAGGTACTTGTACATTGAGCGGAGAGGTACTTGTACATGGAGCGGAGAGGTACTTGTACATTGAGCGGAGAGGTACTTGTACATGGAGCGGAGAGGTACTTGTACATGGAGCGGAGAGGTACTTGTACATGGAGCGGAGAGGTACTTGTACATGGAGCGGAGAGGTACTTGTACATTGAGCGGAGATGTACTTGTACATGGAGCGGAGATGTACTTGTACATGGATCGGAGAGGTACTTGTACATGAGAGCGGAGAGGTACTGTCGACACTTGTACATTGAGCGTAGAGGTACTGTCGACACTTGTACATTGAGCGGAGAGGTACTTGTACATGGAGCGGAGAGGTACTGTCGACACTTGTACATTGAGCGGAGAGGTACTTGTACATTGAGCGGAGAGGTACTTGTACATGGAGCGCAGAGGTACTTGTACATTGAGCGGAGAGGTACTTGTACATGGAGCGGAGAGGTACTTGTACATGAGAGCGGAGAGGTACTTGTACATGGAGCGGAGAGGTACTTGTACATTGAGCGGAGAGGTACTGTCGACACTTGTACATTCAGCGGAGAGGTACTTGTACATGGAGCGGAGAGGTACTGTCGATACTTGACATTGAGCGGAGAGGTACTTGTACATGGAGCGGAGAGGTATTTGTACATTGAGCGGAGAGGTACTTGTACATTGAGCGGAGAGGTACTGTCGACACTTGTACATTCAGCGGAGAGCTACTTGTACATGGAGCGGAGAGGTATTTGTACATTGAGCGGAGAGGTACTTGTACATGGAGCGGAGAGGTACTTGTACATAGAGCGGAGAGGTACTTATACATGGAGCGGAGAGGTATTTGTACATTGAGCGGAGAGGTACTTGTACATGGAGCGGAGAGGTACTTGTACATGAGAGCGGAGAGGTATTTGTACATGGAGCGGAGAGGTACTGTCGACACTTGACATTGAGCGGAGAGGTACTTGTACATGGAGCGGAGAGGTACTTGTACATGGAGCGGAGAGGTACTTGTACATGGAGCGGAGAGGTACTTGTACATGGAGCGGAGAGGTACTTGTACATGGAGCGGAGATGTACTTGTACATTGAGCGGAGAGGTACTTGTACATGGAGCAGAGATGTACTTGTACATGGAGCGGAGATGTACTTGTACATTGAGCGGTGAGGTACTTGTACATGGAGCGGAGAGGTACTTGTACATGGAGCGGAGATGTACTTGTACATGGAGCGGAGAGGTACTTGTACATGGAGCGGAGATGTACTTGTACATTGAGCGGAGAGGTACTTGTACATGGAGCAGAGATGTACTTGTACATGGAGCGGAGAGGTACTTGTACATGGAGCGGAGAGGTACTTGTACATGGAGCGGAGAGGTACTTGTACATGGAGCGGAGAGGTACTTGTACATTGAGCGGAGAGGTACTTGTACATGGAGCTAGGGCTGGGTATCGAGTTTCGATACTTACTTGGCACCGAAATGGAAACATCGATACTAAGGGCTATCGAAGCCTCCCTTGTCAATCGATACCAATTTTCGATACCAAAACAAAACAGCGTCATTGAGCCTATAAGCATGCGACATGCTTGCACGCCGCGCTCTAATACGGCTGGTGATTGGCTGTCATGTAGAGGCATGCAGGAAACGTTACGCCCACTTTAGCCGGTGTGTTTGTTGTGACTGTGAGCCAGGCGTGCGGTGCGGATAGTATACAAGAAGTTAGCCACTCAAGCTACTCCTATCCTGGATTACCATATGGCGAAGATGATGAAAAGCAGGAAAAGAAACAGAAACAACACGGACTGGTTTCCACAGACAAGAGAAATAATTGAGAGGTGGGTCAGCTCAGCTTACCGCAAGTTAGCGGTTATCAGATCCCTCAGTCTGACAAATCCATGCATCTGGCTGTGAGTTGTAGCATTAGATCGTTTAATTAATTGCCGCCGTAACGTTATGCGCAAGCGGGCATTGTGTATTTTTAGCAACTCGTTAACAAACGCTGATGTCATGATAGTTTGTTGAATGTAAATGCGATTCATTTATATTGATTGGCTAGTCAGTGAAGTTGAGCTGTCTCGTCAGATTTGACAAGAATGACGTTCTGTTGCAGCAGTGAGCACACTGATCTGCAACGCTAGCGTTAATGTTTAATTAATTAGCGTTATGTGCAAGCGGGCAGTTATCGCCCATGTATTTTTAGCAACTCGTTAACAAACGCTGATGTCATGATAGTTTGTTGAATATAAATGCGATTCACTTTGTGGCATATAAGGCTATATTGATAGGCTAGTCAATGCTCAACTAGTCTTCCATGCATGAAGTGGAGCCATCTCATCAGTTTGTACAAGAATAGAGTTATGTTGCATCAGTGAGCATTAAACCCTGATTTGCAACTCTCTGTTTTGCACTGAAAACTATTCCACTGATTTATTTGTTTTAGCTACATTTCTTTCCTTTGTAGTACTCCAATATTTTTTGTAGGGACGGCAATACGTTTAGAGAACTTAAAGTTATGTTAAATACAGTAGGTTTTATTTTTTTCTGCTGTAAAACTTAAGATGGGGGGAAACTAAAGATTTGTAAAATAATTTCAATGTGTAATGCAGTTTTATTTTTGTTAAAATGGATTTTTCTAAAAATTGGTATCGAAAAAAGTATCGTTCAGGAACCGGTATCGAAATCCAAGTATCGAAACGGTATCGATATCGAAAAATTTTGAACGATACCCAGCCCTACATGGAGCGCAGATGTACTTGTACATTGAGCGGAGAGGTACTGGTACATGGAGCGGAGATGTACTTGTACATTGAGCGGAGAGGTACTTGTACATTGAGCGGAGAGGTACTTGTACATGGAGCGGAGATGTACTTGTACATTGAGCGGAGAGGTACTGGTACATGGAGCGGAGATGTACTTGTACATTGAGCGGAGAGGTACTTGTACATGGAGTGGAGATGTACTTGTAGATTGAGCGGAGAGGTACTGGTACATGGAGCGGAGATGTACTTGTACATTGAGCGGAGAGGTACTTGTACATGGAGTGGAGATGTACTTGTACATTGAGCGGAGAGGTACTGGTACATGGAGCGGAGATGTACTTGTACATTGAGCGGAGAGGTACTTGTACATGGAGTGGAGATGTACTTGTACATGGAGCGGAGATGTACTTGTACATTGAGCGGAGAGGTACTTGTACATGGAGCGGAGATGTACTTGTACATGGAGCGGAGAGGTACTTGTACATGGAGCGGAGAGGTACTTGTACATGGAGCGGAGATGTACTTGTACATGGAGCGGAGATGTACTTGTACATGGAGCGGAGAGGTACTTGTACATGGAGCGGAGAGGTACTTGTACATGGAGCGGAGATGTACTTGTACATTGAGCGGAGAGGTACTGGTACATGGAGCGGAGAGGTACTTGTACATGGAGCGGAGAGGTATTTGTACATGGAGCGGAGAGGTATTTGTACATGGAGCGGAGAGGTACTTGTACATTGAGCGGAGAGGTACTTGTACATGGAGCGGAGAGGTACTTGTACATGGAGCGGAGAGGTACTTGTACATGTAGCGGAGAGGTGCTTGTACATGGAGCGGAGAGGTACTTGTACATGGAGCGGAGAGGTATTTGTACATGGAGCGGAGAGGTACTTGTACATGGAGCGGAGAGGTACTTGTACATTCAGCGGAGAGGTACTTGTACATTGAGCGGAGAGGTACTTGTAGATGGAGCGGAGAGGTACTGTCGACACTTGTACATTGAGCGGAGAGGTACTTGTACATGGAGCGGAGAGGTACTTGTACATGGAGCGGAGAGGTACTGTCGACACTTGTACATTGAGCGGAGAGGTACTTGTACATGGAGCGGAGAGGTACTTGTACATGGAGCGGAGATGTACTTGTACAGGGAGCGGAGAGGTACTTGTACATTGAGCGGAGAGGTACTTGTACATGGAGCGGAGAGGTACTTGTACATGGAGCGGAGAGGTACTTGTACATGGAGCGGAGAGGTACTTGTACATTGAGCGGAGAGGTACTTGTACATGGAGCGGAGAGGTACTTGTACATGGAGCGGAGAGGTACTTGTACATGGAGCGGAGAGGTACTTGTACATTGAGCGGAGAGGTACTTGTACATGGAGCGGAGAGGTACTTGTACATGGAGCGGAGAGGTACTTGTACATGGAGCGGAGAGGTACTTGTACATGGAGCGGAGAGGTACTTGTACATTGAGCGGAGATGTACTTGTACATGGAGCGGAGATGTACTTGTACATGGATCGGAGAGGTACTTGTACATGAGAGCGGAGAGGTACTGTCGACACTTGTACATTGAGCGTAGAGGTACTGTCGACACTTGTACATTGAGCGGAGAGGTACTTGTACATGGAGCGGAGAGGTACTGTCGACACTTGTACATTGAGCGGAGAGGTACTTGTACATTGAGCGGAGAGGTACTTGTACATGGAGCGCAGAGGTACTTGTACATTGAGCGGAGAGGTACTTGTACATGGAGTGGAGAGGTACTTGTACATGAGAGCGGAGAGGTACATGTACATGGAGCGGAGAGGTACTTGTACATTGAGCGGAGAGGTACTGTCGACACTTGTACATTCAGCGGAGAGGTACTTGTACATGGAGCGGAGAGGTACTGTCGATACTTGACATTGAGCGGAGAGGTACTTGTACATGGAGCGGAGAGGTACTTGTACATGGAGCGGAGAGGTACTTGTACATGGAGCGGAGAGGTACTTGTACATTGAGCGGAGAGGTACTTGTACATGGAGCGGAGAGGTACTTGTACATTGAGCGGAGAGGTACTTGTACATGGAGCGGAGAGGTACTTGTACATGGAGCGGAGAGGTACTTGTACATGGAGCGGAGAGGTACTTGTACATGGAGCGGAGAGGTACTTGTACATTGAGCGGAGATGTACTTGTACATGGAGCGGAGATGTACTTGTACATGGATCGGAGAGGTACTTGTACATGAGAGCGGAGAGGTACTGTCGACACTTGTACATTGAGCGTAGAGGTACTGTCGACACTTGTACATTGAGCGGAGAGGTACTTGTACATGGAGCGGAGAGGTACTGTCGACACTTGTACATTGAGCGGAGAGGTACTTGTACATTGAGCGGAGAGGTACTTGTACATGGAGCGCAGAGGTACTTGTACATTGAGCGGAGAGGTACTTGTACATGGAGCGGAGAGGTACTTGTACATGAGAGCGGAGAGGTACTTGTACATGGAGCGGAGAGGTACTTGTACATTGAGCGGAGAGGTACTGTCGACACTTGTACATTCAGCGGAGAGGTACTTGTACATGGAGCGGAGAGGTACTGTCGATACTTGACATTGAGCGGAGAGGTACTTGTACATGGAGCGGAGAGGTATTTGTACATTGAGCGGAGAGGTACTTGTACATTGAGCGGAGAGGTACTGTCGACACTTGTACATTCAGCGGAGAGCTACTTGTACATGGAGCGGAGAGGTATTTGTACATTGAGCGGAGAGGTACTTGTACATGGAGCGGAGAGGTACTTGTACATAGAGCGGAGAGGTACTTATACATGGAGCGGAGAGGTATTTGTACATTGAGCGGAGAGGTACTTGTACATGGAGCGGAGAGGTACTTGTACATGAGAGCGGAGAGGTATTTGTACATGGAGCGGAAAGGTACTGTCGACACTTGTACATTGAGCGGAGAGCTACTTGTACATGGAGCGGAGAGGTACTTGTACATGAGAGCGGCGAGGTACTTGTACATGGAGCGGAGAGGTATTTGTACATGGAGCGGAGAGGTACTGTCGACACTTGACATTGAGCGGAGAGGTACTTGTACATGGAGCGGAGAGGTACTTGTACATGAGAGCGGAGAGGTATTTGTACATGGAGCGGAGAGGTACTGTCGACACTTGACATTGAGCGGAGAGGTACTTGTACATGGAGCGGAGAGGTACTTGTACATGGAGCGGAGAGGTACTTGTACATGGAGCGGAGAGGTACTTGTACATGGAGCGGAGAGGTACTTGTACATGGAGCGGAGATGTACTTGTACATTGAGCGGAGAGGTACTTGTACATGGAGCAGAGATGTACTTGTACATGGAGCGGAGATGTACTTGTACATTGAGCGGTGAGGTACTTGTACATGGAGCGGAGAGGTACTTGTACATGGAGCGGAGATGTACTTGTACATGGAGCGGAGAGGTACTTGTACATGGAGCGGAGATGTACTTGTACATTGAGCGGAGAGGTACTTGTACATGGAGCAGAGATGTACTTGTACATGGAGCGGAGAGGTACTTGTACATGGAGCGGAGAGGTACTTGTACATGGAGCGGAGAGGTACTTGTACATGGAGCGGAGAGGTACTTGTACATTGAGCGGAGAGGTACTTGTACATTGAGCGGAGAGGTACTTGTACATGGAGCTAGGGCTGGGTATCGAGTTTCGATACTTACTTGGCACCGAAATGGAAACATCGATACTAAGGGGTATCGAAGCCTCCCTTGTCAATCGATACCAATTTTCGATACCAAAACAAAACAGCGTCATTGAGCCTATAAGCATGCGACATGCTTGCACGCCGCGCTCTAATACGGCTGGTGATTGGCTGTCATGTAGAGGCATGCAGGAAACGTTACGCCCACTTTAGCCGGTGTGTTTGTTGTGACTGTGAGCCAGGCGTGCGGTGCGGATAGTATACAAGAAGTTAGCCACTCAAGCTACTCCTATCCTGGATTACCATATGGCGAAGATGATGAAAAGCAGGAAAAGAAACAGAAACAACACGGACTGGTTTCCACAGACAAGAGAAATAATTGAGAGGTGGGTCAGCTCAGCTTACCGCAAGTTAGCGGTTATCAGATCCCTCAGTCTGACAAATCCATGCATCTGGCTGTGAGTTGTAGCATTAGATCGTTTAATTAATTGCCGCCGTAACGTTATGCGCAAGCGGGCATTGTGTATTTTTAGCAACTCGTTAACAAACGCTGATGTCATGATAGTTTGTTGAATGTAAATGCGATTCATTTATATTGATTGGCTAGTCAGTGAAGTTGAGCTGTCTCGTCAGATTTGACAAGAATGCCGTTCTGTTGCAGCAGTGAGCACACTGATCTGCAACGCTAGCGTTAATGTTTAATTAATTAGCGTTATGTGCAAGCGGGCAGTTATCGCCCATGTATTTTTAGCAACTCGTTAACAAACGCTGATGTCATGATAGTTTGTTGAATATAAATGCGATTCACTTTGTGGCATATAAGGCTATATTGATAGGCTAGTCAATGCTCAACTAGTCTTCCATGCATGAAGTGGAGCCATCTCATCAGTTTGTACAAGAATAGAGTTCTGTTGCATCAGTGAGCATTAAACCCTGATTTGCAACTCTCTGTTTTGCACTGAAAACTATTCCACTGATTTATTTGTTTTAGCTACATTTCTTTCCTTTGTAGTACTCCAATATTTTTTGTAGGGACGGCAATACGTTTAGAGAACTTAAAGTTATGTTAAATACAGTAGGTTTTATTTTTTTCTGCTGTAAAACTTAAGATGGGGGGAAACTAAAGATTTGTAAAATAATTTCAATGTGTAATGCAGTTTTATTTTTGTTAAAATGGATTTTTCTAAAAATTGGTATCGAAAAAAGTATCGTTCAGGAACCGGTATCGAAATCCAAGTATCGAAACGGTATCGATATCGAAAAATTTTGAACGATACCCAGCCCTACATGGAGCGCAGATGTACTTGTACATTGAGCGGAGAGGTACTGGTACATGGAGCGGAGATGTACTTGTACATTGAGCGGAGAGGTACTTGTACATTGAGCGGAGAGGTACTTGTACATGGAGCGGAGATGTACTTGTACATTGAGCGGAGAGGTACTGGTACATGGAGCGGAGATGTACTTGTACATTGAGCGGAGAGGTACTTGTACATGGAGTGGAGATGTACTTGTACATTGAGCGGAGAGGTACTGGTACATGGAGCGGAGATGTACTTGTACATTGAGCGGAGAGGTACTTGTACATGGAGTGGAGATGTACTTGTACATTGAGCGGAGAGGTACTGGTACATGGAGCGGAGATGTACTTGTACATTGAGCGGAGAGGTACTTGTACATGGAGTGGAGATGTACTTGTACATGGAGCGGAGATGTACTTGTACATTGAGCGGAGAGGTACTTGTACATGGAGCGGAGATGTACTTGTACATGGAGCGGAGAGGTACTTGTACATGGAGCGGAGATGTACTTGTACATTGAGCGGAGAGGTACTTGTACATGGAGCGGAGAGGTACTTGTACATGGAGCGGAGATGTACTTGTACATGGAGCGGAGAGGTACTTGTACATGGAGCGGAGATGTACTTGTACATTGAGCGGAGAGGTACTTGTACATGGAGCAGAGATGTACTTGTACATGGAGCGGAGAGGTACTTGTACATGGAGCGGAGAGGTACTTGTACATGGAGCGGAGAGGTACTTGTACATGGAGCGGAGAGGTACTTGTACATTGAGCGGAGAGGTACTTGTACATTGAGCGGAGAGGTACTTGTACATGGAGCTAGGGCTGGGTATCGAGTTTCGATACTTACTTGGCACCGAAATGGAAACATCGATACTAAGGGGTATCGAAGCCTCCCTTGTCAATCGATACCAATTTTCGATACCAAAACAAAACAGCGTCATTGAGCCTATAAGCATGCGACATGCTTGCACGCCGCGCTCTAATACGGCTGGTGATTGGCTGTCATGTAGAGGCATGCAGGAAACGTTACGCCCACTTTAGCCGGTGTGTTTGTTGTGACTGTGAGCCAGGCGTGCGGTGCGGATAGTATACAAGAAGTTAGCCACTCAAGCTACTCCTATCCTGGATTACCATATGGCGAAGATGATGAAAAGCAGGAAAAGAAACAGAAACAACACGGACTGGTTTCCACAGACAAGAGAAATAATTGAGAGGTGGGTCAGCTCAGCTTACCGCAAGTTAGCGGTTATCAGATCCCTCAGTCTGACAAATCCATGCATCTGGCTGTGAGTTGTAGCATTAGATCGTTTAATTAATTGCCGCCGTAACGTTATGCACAAGCGGGCATTGTGTATTTTTAGCAACTCGTTAACAAACGCTGATGTCATGATAGTTTGTTGAATGTAAATGCGATTCATTTATATTGATTGGCTAGTCAGTGAAGTTGAGCTGTCTCGTCAGATTTGACAAGAATGACGTTCTGTTGCAGCAGTGAGCACACTGATCTGCAACGCTAGCGTTAATGTTTAATTAATTAGCGTTATGTGCAAGCGGGCAGTTATCGCCCATGTATTTTTAGCAACTCGTTAACAAACGCTGATGTCATGATAGTTTGTTGAATATAAATGCGATTCACTTTGTGGCATATAAGGCTATATTGATAGGCTAGTCAATGCTCAACTAGTCTTCCATGCATGAAGTGGAGCCATCTCATCAGTTTGTACAAGAATAGAGTTCTGTTGCATCAGTGAGCATTAAACCCTGATTTGCAACTCTCTGTTTTGCACTGAAAACTATTCCACTGATTTATTTGTTTTAGCTACATTTCTTTCCTTTGTAGTACTCCAATATTTTTTGTAGGGACGGCAATACGTTTAGAGAACTTAAAGTTATGTTAAATACAGTAGGTTTTATTTTTTTCTGCTGTAAAACTTAAGATGGGGGGAAACTAAAGATTTGTAAAATAATTTCAATGTGTAATGCAGTTTTATTTTTGTTAAAATGGATTTTTCTAAAAATTGGTATCGAAAAAAGTATCGTTCAGGAACCGGTATCGAAATCCAAGTATCGAAACGGTATCGATATCGAAAAATTTTGAATGATACCCAGCCCTACATGGAGCGCAGATGTACTTGTACATTGAGCGGAGAGGTACTGGTACATGGAGCGGAGATGTACTTGTACATTGAGCGGAGAGGTACTTGTACATTGAGCGGAGAGGTACTTGTACATGGAGCGGAGATGTACTTGTACATTGAGCGGAGAGGTACTGGTACATGGAGCGGAGATGTACTTGTACATTGAGTGGAGAGGTACTTGTACATGGAGTGGAGATGTACTTGTACATTGAGCGGAGAGGTACTGGTACATGGAGCGGAGATGTACTTGTACATTGAGCGGAGAGGTACTTGTACATGGAGTGGAGATGTACTTGTACATTGAGCGGAGAGGTACTGGTACATGGAGCGGAGATGTACTTGTACATTGAGCGGAGAGGTACTTGTACATGGAGTGGAGATGTACTTGTACATGGAGCGGAGATGTACTTGTACATTGAGCGGAGAGGTACTTGTACATGGAGCGGAGATGTACTTGTACATGGAGCGGAGAGGTACTTGTACATGGAGCGGAGAGGTACTTGTACATGGAGCGGAGATGTACTTGTACATGGAGCGGAGATGTACTTGTACATGGAGCGGAGAGGTACTTGTACATGGAGCGGAGAGGTACTTATACATTGAGCGGAGACGTACTTGTACATGGAGCGGAGATGTACTTGTACATTGAGCGGAGAGGTACTTGTACATTGAGCGGAGAGGTACTGGTACATGGAGCGGAGATGTACTTGTACATTGAGCGGAGAGGTACTTGTACATGGAGCGGAGAGGTACTTGTACATTGAGCGGAGAGGTACTTGTACATTGAGCGGAGACGTACTTGTACATTGAGCGGAGATGTACTTGTACATTGAGCGGAGATGTACTTGTACATTGAGCGGAGAGGTACTGGTACATGGAGCGGAGAGGTACTTGTACATGGAGCGGAGAGGTATTTGTACATGGAGCGGAGAGGTATTTGTACATGGAGCGGAGAGGTACTTGTACATTGAGCGGAGAGGTACTTGTACATGGAGCGGAGAGGTACTTGTACATGGAGCGGAGAGGTACTTGTACATGTAGCGGAGAGGTGCTTGTACATGGAGCGGAGAGGTACTTGTACATGGAGCGGAGAGGTATTTGTACATGGAGCGGAGAGGTACTTGTACATGGAGCGGAGAGGTACTTGTACATTCAGCGGAGAGGTACTTGTACATTGAGCGGAGAGGTACTTGTAGATGGAGCGGAGAGGTACTGTCGACACTTGTACATTGAGCGGAGAGGTACTTGTACATGGAGCGGAGAGGTACTTGTACATGGAGCGGAGAGGTACTGTCGACACTTGTACATTGAGCGGAGAGGTACTTGTACATGGAGCGGAGAGGTACTTGTACATGGAGCGGAGATGTACTTGTACAGGGAGCGGAGATGTACTTGTACATTGAGTGGAGAGGTACTTGTACATGGAGCGGAGAGGTACTTGTACATGGAGCGGAGAGGTACTTGTACATGGAGCGGAGAGGTACTTGTACATTGAGCGGAGAGGTACTTGTACATTGAGCGGAGAGGTACTTGTACATGGAGCTAGGGCTGGGTATCGAGTTTCGATACTTACTTGGCACCGAAATGGAAACATCGATACTAAGGGGTATCGAAGCCTCCCTTGTCAATCGATACCAATTTTCGATACCAAAACAAAACAGCGTCATTGAGCCTATAAGCATGCGACATGCTTGCACGCCGCGCTCTAATACGGCTGGTGATTGGCTGTCATGTAGAGGCATGCAGGAAACGTTACGCCCACTTTAGCCGGTGTGTTTGTTGTGACTGTGAGCCAGGCGTGCGGTGCGGATAGTATACAAGAAGTTAGCCACTCAAGCTACTCCTATCCTGGATTACCATATGGCGAAGATGATGAAAAGCAGGAAAAGAAACAGAAACAACACGGACTGGTTTCCACAGACAAGAGAAATAATTGAGAGGTGGGTCAGCTCAGCTTACCGCAAGTTAGCGGTTATCAGATCCCTCAGTCTGACAAATCCATGCATCTGGCTGTGAGTTGTAGCATTAGATCGTTTAATTAATTGCCGCCGTAACGTTATGCGCAAGCGGGCATTGTGTATTTTTAGCAACTCGTTAACAAACGCTGATGTCATGATAGTTTGTTGAATGTAAATGCGATTCATTTATATTGATTGGCTAGTCAGTGAAGTTGAGCTGTCTCGTCAGATTTGACAAGAATGCCGTTCTGTTGCAGCAGTGAGCACACTGATCTGCAACGCTAGCGTTAATGTTTAATTAATTAGCGTTATGTGCAAGCGGGCAGTTATCGCCCATGTATTTTTAGCAACTCGTTAACAAACGCTGATGTCATGATAGTTTGTTGAATATAAATGCGATTCACTTTGTGGCATATAAGGCTATATTGATAGGCTAGTCAATGCTCAACTAGTCTTCCATGCATGAAGTGGAGCCATCTCATCAGTTTGTACAAGAATAGAGTTCTGTTGCATCAGTGAGCATTAAACCCTGATTTGCAACTCTCTGTTTTGCACTGAAAACTATTCCACTGATTTATTTGTTTTAGCTACATTTCTTTCCTTTGTAGTACTCCAATATTTTTTGTAGGGACGGCAATACGTTTAGAGAACTTAAAGTTATGTTAAATACAGTAGGTTTTATTTTTTTCTGCTGTAAAACTTAAGATGGGGGGAAACTAAAGATTTGTAAAATAATTTCAATGTGTAATGCAGTTTTATTTTTGTTAAAATGGATTTTTCTAAAAATTGGTATCGAAAAAAGTATCGTTCAGGAACCGGTATCGAAATCCAAGTATCGAAACGGTATCGATATCGAAAAATTTTGAACGATACCCAGCCCTACATGGAGCGCAGATGTACTTGTACATTGAGCGGAGAGGTACTGGTACATGGAGCGGAGATGTACTTGTACATTGAGCGGAGAGGTACTTGTACATTGAGCGGAGAGGTACTTGTACATGGAGCGGAGATGTACTTGTACATTGAGCGGAGAGGTACTGGTACATGGAGCGGAGATGTACTTGTACATTGAGCGGAGAGGTACTTGTACATGGAGTGGAGATGTACTTGTACATTGAGCGGAGAGGTACTGGTACATGGAGCGGAGATGTACTTGTACATTGAGCGGAGAGGTACTTGTACATGGAGTGGAGATGTACTTGTACATTGAGCGGAGAGGTACTGGTACATGGAGCGGAGATGTACTTGTACATTGAGCGGAGAGGTACTTGTACATGGAGTGGAGATGTACTTGTACATGGAGCGGAGATGTACTTGTACATTGAGCGGAGAGGTACTTGTACATGGAGCGGAGATGTACTTGTACATGGAGCGGAGAGGTACTTGTACATGGAGCGGAGATGTACTTGTACATTGAGCGGAGAGGTACTTGTACATGGAGCGGAGAGGTACTTGTACATGGAGCGGAGATGTACTTGTACATGGAGCGGAGAGGTACTTGTACATGGAGCGGAGATGTACTTGTACATTGAGCGGAGAGGTACTTGTACATGGAGCAGAGATGTACTTGTACATGGAGCGGAGAGGTACTTGTACATGGAGCGGAGAGGTACTTGTACATGGAGCGGAGAGGTACTTGTACATGGAGCGGAGAGGTACTTGTACATTGAGCGGAGAGGTACTTGTACATTGAGCGGAGAGGTACTTGTACATGGAGCTAGGGCTGGGTATCGAGTTTCGATACTTACTTGGCACCGAAATGGAAACATCGATACTAAGGGGTATCGAAGCCTCCCTTGTCAATCGATACCAATTTTCGATACCAAAACAAAACAGCGTCATTGAGCCTATAAGCATGCGACATGCTTGCACGCCGCGCTCTAATACGGCTGGTGATTGGCTGTCATGTAGAGGCATGCAGGAAACGTTACGCCCACTTTAGCCGGTGTGTTTGTTGTGACTGTGAGCCAGGCGTGCGGTGCGGATAGTATACAAGAAGTTAGCCACTCAAGCTACTCCTATCCTGGATTACCATATGGCGAAGATGATGAAAAGCAGGAAAAGAAACAGAAACAACACGGACTGGTTTCCACAGACAAGAGAAATAATTGAGAGGTGGGTCAGCTCAGCTTACCGCAAGTTAGCGGTTATCAGATCCCTCAGTCTGACAAATCCATGCATCTGGCTGTGAGTTGTAGCATTAGATCGTTTAATTAATTGCCGCCGTAACGTTATGCGCAAGCGGGCATTGTGTATTTTTAGCAACTCGTTAACAAACGCTGATGTCATGATAGTTTGTTGAATGTAAATGCGATTCATTTATATTGATTGGCTAGTCAGTGAAGTTGAGCTGTCTCGTCAGATTTGACAAGAATGACGTTCTGTTGCAGCAGTGAGCACACTGATCTGCAACGCTAGCGTTAATGTTTAATTAATTAGCGTTATGTGCAAGCGGGCAGTTATCGCCCATGTATTTTTAGCAACTCGTTAACAAACGCTGATGTCATGATAGTTTGTTGAATATAAATGCGATTCACTTTGTGGCATATAAGGCTATATTGATAGGCTAGTCAATGCTCAACTAGTCTTCCATGCATGAAGTGGAGCCATCTCATCAGTTTGTACAAGAATAGAGTTCTGTTGCATCAGTGAGCATTAAACCCTGATTTGCAACTCTCTGTTTTGCACTGAAAACTATTCCACTGATTTATTTGTTTTAGCTACATTTCTTTCCTTTGTAGTACTCCAATATTTTTTGTAGGGACGGCAATACGTTTAGAGAACTTAAAGTTATGTTAAATACAGTAGGTTTTATTTTTTTCTGCTGTAAAACTTAAGATGGGGGGAAACTAAAGATTTGTAAAATAATTTCAATGTGTAATGCAGTTTTATTTTTGTTAAAATGGATTTTTCTAAAAATTGGTATCGAAAAAAGTATCGTTCAGGAACCGGTATCGAAATCCAAGTATCGAAACGGTATCGATATCGAAAAATTTTGAATGATACCCAGCCCTACATGGAGCGCAGATGTACTTGTACATTGAGCGGAGAGGTACTGGTACATGGAGCGGAGATGTACTTGTACATTGAGCGGAGAGGTACTTGTACATTGAGCGGAGAGGTACTTGTACATGGAGCGGAGATGTACTTGTACATTGAGCGGAGAGGTACTGGTACATGGAGCGGAGATGTACTTGTACATTGAGTGGAGAGGTACTTGTACATGGAGTGGAGATGTACTTGTACATTGAGCGGAGAGGTACTGGTACATGGAGCGGAGATGTACTTGTACATTGAGCGGAGAGGTACTTGTACATGGAGTGGAGATGTACTTGTACATTGAGCGGAGAGGTACTGGTACATGGAGCGGAGATGTACTTGTACATTGAGCGGAGAGGTACTTGTACATGGAGTGGAGATGTACTTGTACATGGAGCGGAGATGTACTTGTACATTGAGCGGAGAGGTACTTGTACATGGAGCGGAGATGTACTTGTACATGGAGCGGAGAGGTACTTGTACATGGAGCGGAGAGGTACTTGTACATGGAGCGGAGATGTACTTGTACATGGAGCGGAGATGTACTTGTACATGGAGCGGAGAGGTACTTGTACATGGAGCGGAGAGGTACTTATACATTGAGCGGAGACGTACTTGTACATGGAGCGGAGATGTACTTGTACATTGAGCGGAGAGGTACTTGTACATTGAGCGGAGAGGTACTGGTACATGGAGCGGAGATGTACTTGTACATTGAGCGGAGAGGTACTTGTACATGGAGCGGAGAGGTACTTGTACATTGAGCGGAGAGGTACTTGTACATTGAGCGGAGACGTACTTGTACATTGAGCGGAGATGTACTTGTACATTGAGCGGAGATGTACTTGTACATTGAGCGGAGAGGTACTGGTACATGGAGCGGAGAGGTACTTGTACATGGAGCGGAGAGGTATTTGTACATGGAGCGGAGAGGTATTTGTACATGGAGCGGAGAGGTACTTGTACATTGAGCGGAGAGGTACTTGTACATGGAGCGGAGAGGTACTTGTACATGGAGCGGAGAGGTACTTGTACATGTAGCGGAGAGGTGCTTGTACATGGAGCGGAGAGGTACTTGTACATGGAGCGGAGAGGTATTTGTACATGGAGCGGAGAGGTACTTGTACATGGAGCGGAGAGGTACTTGTACATTCAGCGGAGAGGTACTTGTACATTGAGCGGAGAGGTACTTGTAGATGGAGCGGAGAGGTACTGTCGACACTTGTACATTGAGCGGAGAGGTACTTGTACATGGAGCGGAGAGGTACTTGTACATGGAGCGGAGAGGTACTGTCGACACTTGTACATTGAGCGGAGAGGTACTTGTACATGGAGCGGAGAGGTACTTGTACATGGAGCGGAGATGTACTTGTACAGGGAGCGGAGATGTACTTGTACATTGAGTGGAGAGGTACTTGTACATGGAGCGGAGAGGTACTTGTACATGGAGCGGAGAGGTACTTGTACATGGAGCGGAGAGGTACTTGTACATTGAGCGGAGAGGTACTTGTACATGGAGCGGAGAGGTACTTGTACATGGAGCGGAGAGGTACTTGTACATGGAGCGGAGAGGTACTTGTACATTGAGCGGAGAGGTACTTGTACATGGAGCGGAGAGGTACTTGTACATGGAGCGGAGAGGTACTTGTACATGGAGCGGAGAGGTACTTGTACATGGAGCGGAGAGGTACTTGTACATGGAGCGGAGAGGTACTTGTACATTGAGCGGAGAGGTACTGTCGACACTTGTACATTCAGCGGAGAGGTACTTGTACATGGAGCGGAGAGGTACTGTCGATACTTGACATTGAGCGGAGAGGTACTTGTACATGGAGCGGAGAGGTATTTGTACATTGAGCGGAGAGGTACTTGTACATTGAGCGGAGAGGTACTGTCGACACTTGTACATTCAGCGGAGAGCTACTTGTACATGGAGCGGAGAGGTATTTGTACATTGAGCGGAGAGGTACTTGTACATGGAGCGGAGAGGTACTTGTACATAGAGCGGAGAGGTACTTATACATGGAGCGGAGAGGTATTTGTACATTGAGCGGAGAGGTACTTGTACATGGAGCGGAGAGGTACTTGTACATGAGAGCGGAGAGGTATTTGTACATGGAGCGGAAAGGTACTGTCGACACTTGTACATTGAGCGGAGAGCTACTTGTACATGGAGCGGAGAGGTACTTGTACATGAGAGCGGAGAGGTACTTGTACATGGAGCGGAGAGGTATTTGTACATGGAGCGGAGAGGTACTGTCGACACTTGACATTGAGCGGAGAGGTACTTGTACATGGAGCGGAGAGGTACTTGTACATGAGAGCGGAGAGGTATTTGTACATGGAGCGGAGAGGTACTGTCGACACTTGACATTGAGCGGAGAGGTACTTGTACATGGAGCGGAGAGGTACTTGTACATGGAGCGGAGAGGTACTTGTACATGGAGCGGAGAGGTACTTGTACATGGAGCGGAGATGTACTTGTACATTGAGCGGAGAGGTACTTGTACATGGAGCAGAGATGTACTTGTACATGGAGCGGAGATGTACTTGTACATTGAGCGGTGAGGTACTTGTACATGGAGCGGAGAGGTACTTGTACATGGAGCGGAGATGTACTTGTACATGGAGCGGAGAGGTACTTGTACATGGAGCGGAGATGTACTTGTACATTGAGCGGAGAGGTACTTGTACATGGAGCAGAGATGTACTTGTACATGGAGCGGAGAGGTACTTGTACATGGAGCGGAGAGGTACTTGTACATGGAGCGGAGAGGTACTTGTACATGGAGCGGAGAGGTACTTGTACATTGAGCGGAGAGGTACTTGTACATTGAGCGGAGAGGTACTTGTACATGGAGCTAGGGCTGGGTATCGAGTTTCGATACTTACTTGGCACCGAAATGGAAACATCGATACTAAGGGGTATCGAAGCCTCCCTTGTCAATCGATACCAATTTTCGATACCAAAACAAAACAGCGTCATTGAGCCTATAAGCATGCGACATGCTTGCACGCCGCGCTCTAATACGGCTGGTGATTGGCTGTCATGTAGAGGCATGCAGGAAACGTTACGCCCACTTTAGCCGGTGTGTTTGTTGTGACTGTGAGCCAGGCGTGCGGTGCGGATAGTATACAAGAAGTTAGCCACTCAAGTTACTCCTATCCTGGATTACCATATGGCGAAGATGATGAAAAGCAGGAAAAGAAACAGAAACAACACGGACTGGTTTCCACAGACAAGAGAAATAATTGAGAGGTGGGTCAGCTCAGCTTACCGCAAGTTAGCGGTTATCAGATCCCTCAGTCTGACAAATCCATGCATCTGGCTGTGAGTTGTAGCATTAGATCGTTTAATTAATTGCCGCCGTAACGTTATGCGCAAGCGGGCATTGTGTATTTTTAGCAACTCGTTAACAAACGCTGATGTCATGATAGTTTGTTGAATGTAAATGCGATTCATTTATATTGATTGGCTAGTCAGTGAAGTTGAGCTGTCTCGTCAGATTTGACAAGAATGACGTTCTGTTGCAGCAGTGAGCACACTGATCTGCAACGCTAGCGTTAATGTTTAATTAATTAGCGTTATGTGCAAGCGGGCAGTTATCGCCCATGTATTTTTAGCAACTCGTTAACAAACGCTGATGTCATGATAGTTTGTTGAATATAAATGCGATTCACTTTGTGGCATATAAGGCTATATTGATAGGCTAGTCAATGCTCAACTAGTCTTCCATGCATGAAGTGGAGCCATCTCATCAGTTTGTACAAGAATAGAGTTCTGTTGCATCAGTGAGCATTAAACCCTGATTTGCAACTCTCTGTTTTGCACTGAAAACTATTCCACTGATTTATTTGTTTTAGCTACATTTCTTTCCTTTGTAGTACTCCAATATTTTTTGTAGGGACGGCAATACGTTTAGAGAACTTAAAGTTATGTTAAATACAGTAGGTTTTATTTTTTTCTGCTGTAAAACTTAAGATGGGGGGAAACTAAAGATTTGTAAAATAATTTCAATGTGTAATGCAGTTTTATTTTTGTTAAAATGGATTTTTCTAAAAATTGGTATCGAAAAAAGTATCGTTCAGGAACCGGTATCGAAATCCAAGTATCGAAACGGTATCGATATCGAAAAATTTTGAACGATACCCAGCCCTACATGGAGCGCAGATGTACTTGTACATTGAGCGGAGAGGTACTGGTACATGGAGCGGAGATGTACTTGTACATTGAGCGGAGAGGTACTTGTACATTGAGCGGAGAGGTACTTGTACATGGAGCGGAGATGTACTTGTACATTGAGCGGAGAGGTACTGGTACATGGAGCGGAGATGTACTTGTACATTGAGCGGAGAGGTACTTGTACATGGAGTGGAGATGTACTTGTACATTGAGCGGAGAGGTACTGGTACATGGAGCGGAGATGTACTTGTACATTGAGCGGAGAGGTACTTGTACATGGAGTGGAGATGTACTTGTACATTGAGCGGAGAGGTACTGGTACATGGAGCGGAGATGTACTTGTACATTGAGCGGAGAGGTACTTGTACATGGAGTGGAGATGTACTTGTACATGGAGCGGAGATGTACTTGTACATTGAGCGGAGAGGTACTTGTACATGGAGCGGAGATGTACTTGTACATGGAGCGGAGAGGTACTTGTACATGGAGCGGAGAGGTACTTGTACATGGAGCGGATATGTACTTGTACATGGAGCGGAGATGTACTTGTACATGGAGCGGAGAGGTACTTGTACATGGAGCGGAGAGGTACTTATACATTGAGCGGAGAGGTACTGGTACATGGAGCGGAGATGTACTTGTACATTGAGCGGAGAGGTACTTGTACATGGAGCGGAGAGGTACTTGTACATTGAGCGGAGAGGTACTTGTACATTGAGCGGAGACGTACTTGTACATTGAGCGGAGATGTACTTGTACATTGAGCGGAGATGTACTTGTACATTGAGCGGAGAGGTACTGGTACATGGAGCGGAGAGGTACTTGTACATGGAGCGGAGAGGTATTTGTACATGGAGCGGAGAGGTATTTGTACATGGAGCGGAGAGGTACTTGTACATTGAGCGGAGAGGTACTTGTACATGGAGCGGAGAGGTACTTGTACATGGAGCGGAGAGGTACTTGTACATGTAGCGGAGAGGTGCTTGTACATGGAGCGGAGAGGTACTTGTACATGGAGCGGAGAGGTATTTGTACATGGAGCGGAGAGGTACTTGTACATGGAGCGGAGAGGTACTTGTACATTCAGCGGAGAGGTACTTGTACATTGAGCGGAGAGGTACTTGTAGATGGAGCGGAGAGGTACTGTCGACACTTGTACATTGAGCGGAGAGGTACTTGTACATGGAGCGGAGAGGTACTTGTACATGGAGCGGAGAGGTACTGTCGACACTTGTACATTGAGCGGAGAGGTACTTGTACATGGAGCGGAGAGGTACTTGTACATGGAGCGGAGATGTACTTGTACAGGGAGCGGAGAGGTACTTGTACATTGAGCGGAGAGGTACTTGTACATGGAGCGGAGAGGTACTTGTACATGGAGCGGAGAGGTACTTGTACATGGAGCGGAGAGGTACTTGTACATTGAGCGGAGAGGTACTTGTACATGGAGCGGAGAGGTACTTGTACATGGAGCGGAGAGGTACTTGTACATGGAGCGGAGAGGTACTTGTACATTGAGCGGAGAGGTACTTGTACATGGAGCGGAGAGGTACTTGTACATGGAGCGGAGAGGTACTTGTACATGGAGCGGAGAGGTACTTGTACATGGAGCGGATAGGTACTTGTACATTGAGCGGAGAGGTACTGTCGACACTTGTACATTCAGCGGAGAGGTACTTGTACATGGAGCGGAGAGGTACTGTCGATACTTGACATTGAGCGGAGAGGTACTTGTACATGGAGCGGAGAGGTATTTGTACATTGAGCGGAGAGGTACTTGTACATTGAGCGGAGAGGTACTGTCGACACTTGTACATTCAGCGGAGAGCTACTTGTACATGGAGCGGAGAGGTATTTGTACATTGAGCAGAGAGGTACTTGTACATGGAGCGGAGAGGTACTTGTACATAGAGCGGAGAGGTACTTATACATGGAGCGGAGAGGTATTTGTACATTGAGCGGAGAGGTACTTGTACATGGAGCGGAGAGGTACTTGTACATGAGAGCGGAGAGGTATTTGTACATGGAGCGGAAAGGTACTGTCGACACTTGTACATTGAGCGGAGAGCTACTTGTACATGGAGCGGAGAGGTACTTGTACATGAGAGCGGAGAGGTACTTGTACATGGAGCGGAGAGGTATTTGTACATGGAGCGGAGAGGTACTGTCGACACTTGACATTGAGCGGAGAGGTACTTGTACATGGAGCGGAGAGGTACTTGTACATGAGAGCGGAGAGGTATTTGTACATGGAGCGGAGAGGTACTGTCGACACTTGACATTGAGCGGAGAGGTACTTGTACATGGAGCAGAGAGGTACTTGTACATGGAGCGGAGAGGTACTTGTACATGGAGCGGAGAGGTACTTGTACATGGAGCGGAGAGGTACTTGTACATGGAGCGGAGATGTACTTGTACATTGAGCGGAGAGGTACTTGTACATGGAGCAGAGATGTACTTGTACATGGAGCGGAGATGTACTTGTACATTGAGCGGAGAGGTACTTGTACATGGAGCGGAGAGGTACTTGTACATGGAGCAGAGATGTACTTGTACATGGAGCGGAGAGGTACTTGTACATGGAGCGGAGATGTACTTGTACATTGAGCGGAGAGGTACTTGTACATGGAGCAGAGATGTACTTGTACATGGAGCGGAGAGGTACTTGTACATGGAGCGGAGAGGTACTTGTACATGGAGCGGAGAGGTACTTGTACATGGAGCGGAGAGGTACTTGTACATTGAGCGGAGAGGTACTTGTACATTGAGCGGAGAGGTACTTGTACATGGAGCTAGGGCTGGGTATCGAGTTTCGATACTTACTTGGCACCGAAATGGAAACATCGATACTAAGGGGTATCGAAGCCTCCCTTGTCAATCGATACCAATTTTCGATACCAAAACAAAACAGCGTCATTGAGCCTATAAGCATGCGACATGCTTGCACGCCGCGCTCTAATACGGCTGGTGATTGGCTGTCATGTAGAGGCATGCAGGAAACGTTACGCCCACTTTAGCCGGTGTGTTTGTTGTGACTGTGAGCCAGGCGTGCGGTGCGGATAGTATACAAGAAGTTAGCCACTCAAGCTACTCCTATCCTGGATTACCATATGGCGAAGATGATGAAAAGCAGGAAAAGAAACAGAAACAACACAGACTGGTTTCCACAGACAAGAGAAATAATTGAGAGGTGGGTCAGCTCAGCTTACCGCAAGTTAGCGGTTATCAGATCCCTCAGTCTGACAAATCCATGCATCTGGCTGTGAGTTGTAGCATTAGATCGTTTAATTAATTGCCGCCGTAACGTTATGCGCAAGCGGGCATTGTGTATTTTTAGCAACTCGTTAACAAACGCTGATGTCATGATAGTTTGTTGAATGTAAATGCGATTCATTTATATTGATTGGCTAGTCAGTGAAGTTGAGCTGTCTCGTCAGATTTGACAAGAATGACGTTCTGTTGCAGCAGTGAGCACACTGATCTGCAACGCTAGCGTTAATGTTTAATTAATTAGCGTTATGTGCAAGCGGGCAGTTATCGCCCATGTATTTTTAGCAACTCGTTAACAAACGCTGATGTCATGATAGTTTGTTGAATATAAATGCGATTCACTTTGTGGCATATAAGGCTATATTGATAGGCTAGTCAATGCTCAACTAGTCTTCCATGCATGAAGTGGAGCCATCTCATCAGTTTGTACAAGAATAGAGTTCTGTTGCATCAGTGAGCATTAAACCCTGATTTGCAACTCTCTGTTTTGCACTGAAAACTATTCCACTGATTTATTTGTTTTAGCTACATTTCTTTCCTTTGTAGTACTCCAATATTTTTTGTAGGGACGGCAATACGTTTAGAGAACTTAAAGTTATGTTAAATACAGTAGGTTTTATTTTTTTCTGCTGTAAAACTTAAGATGGGGGGAAACTAAAGATTTGTAAAATAATTTCAATGTGTAATGCAGTTTTATTTTTGTTAAAATGGATTTTTCTAAAAATTGGTATCGAAAAAAGTATCGTTCAGGAACCGGTATCGAAATCCAAGTATCGAAACGGTATCGATATCGAAAAATTTTGAACGATACCCAGCCCTACATGGAGCGCAGATGTACTTGTACATTGAGCGGAGAGGTACTGGTACATGGAGCGGAGATGTACTTGTACATTGAGCGGAGAGGTACTTGTACATTGAGCGGAGAGGTACTTGTACATGGAGCGGAGATGTACTTGTACATTGAGCGGAGAGGTACTGGTACATGGAGCGGAGATGTACTTGTACATTGAGCGGAGAGGTACTTGTACATGGAGTGGAGATGTACTTGTACATTGAGCGGAGAGGTACTGGTACATGGAGCGGAGATGTACTTGTACATTGAGCGGAGAGGTACTTGTACATGGAGTGGAGATGTACTTGTACATTGAGCGGAGAGGTACTGGTACATGGAGCGGAGATGTACTTGTACATTGAGCGGAGAGGTACTTGTACATGGAGTGGAGATGTACTTGTACATGGAGCGGAGATGTACTTGTACATTGAGCGGAGAGGTACTTGTACATGGAGCGGAGATGTACTTGTACATGGAGCGGAGAGGTACTTGTACATGGAGCGGAGATGTACTTGTACATTGAGCGGAGAGGTACTTGTACATGGAGCGGAGAGGTACTTGTACATGGAGCGGAGATGTACTTGTACATGGAGCGGAGAGGTACTTGTACATGGAGCGGAGATGTACTTGTACATTGAGCGGAGAGGTACTTGTACATGGAGCAGAGATGTACTTGTACATGGAGCGGAGAGGTACTTGTACATGGAGCGGAGAGGTACTTGTACATGGAGCGGAGAGGTACTTGTACATGGAGCGGAGAGGTACTTGTACATTGAGCGGAGAGGTACTTGTACATTGAGCGGAGAGGTACTTGTACATGGAGCTAGGGCTGGGTATCGAGTTTCGATACTTACTTGGCACCGAAATGGAAACATCGATACTAAGGGGTATCGAAGCCTCCCTTGTCAATCGATACCAATTTTCGATACCAAAACAAAACAGCGTCATTGAGCCTATAAGCATGCGACATGCTTGCACGCCGCGCTCTAATACGGCTGGTGATTGGCTGTCATGTAGAGGCATGCAGGAAACGTTACGCCCACTTTAGCCGGTGTGTTTGTTGTGACTGTGAGCCAGGCGTGCGGTGCGGATAGTATACAAGAAGTTAGCCACTCAAGCTACTCCTATCCTGGATTACCATATGGCGAAGATGATGAAAAGCAGGAAAAGAAACAGAAACAACACGGACTGGTTTCCACAGACAAGAGAAATAATTGAGAGGTGGGTCAGCTCAGCTTACCGCAAGTTAGCGGTTATCAGATCCCTCAGTCTGACAAATCCATGCATCTGGCTGTGAGTTGTAGCATTAGATCGTTTAATTAATTGCCGCCGTAACGTTATGCGCAAGCGGGCATTGTGTATTTTTAGCAACTCGTTAACAAACGCTGATGTCATGATAGTTTGTTGAATGTAAATGCGATTCATTTATATTGATTGGCTAGTCAGTGAAGTTGAGCTGTCTCGTCAGATTTGACAAGAATGACGTTCTGTTGCAGCAGTGAGCACACTGATCTGCAACGCTAGCGTTAATGTTTAATTAATTAGCGTTATGTGCAAGCGGGCAGTTATCGCCCATGTATTTTTAGCAACTCGTTAACAAACGCTGATGTCATGATAGTTTGTTGAATATAAATGCGATTCACTTTGTGGTATATAAGGCTATATTGATAGGCTAGTCAATGCTCAACTAGTCTTCCATGCATGAAGTGGAGCCATCTCATCAGTTTGTACAAGAATAGAGTTCTGTTGCATCAGTGAGCATTAAACCCTGATTTGCAACTCTCTGTTTTGCACTGAAAACTATTCCACTGATTTATTTGTTTTAGCTACATTTCTTTCCTTTGTAGTACTCCAATATTTTTTGTAGGGACGGCAATACGTTTAGAGAACTTAAAGTTATGTTAAATACAGTAGGTTTTATTTTTTTCTGCTGTAAAACTTAAGATGGGGGGAAACTAAAGATTTGTAAAATAATTTCAATGTGTAATGCAGTTTTATTTTTGTTAAAATGGATTTTTCTAAAAATTGGTATCGAAAAAAGTATCGTTCAGGAACCGGTATCGAAATCCAAGTATCGAAACGGTATCGATATCGAAAAATTTTGAACGATACCCAGCCCTACATGGAGCGCAGATGTACTTGTACATTGAGCGGAGAGGTACTGGTACATGGAGCGGAGATGTACTTGTACATTGAGCGGAGAGGTACTTGTACATTGAGCGGAGAGGTACTTGTACATGGAGCGGAGATGTACTTGTACATTGAGCGGAGAGGTACTGGTACATGGAGTGGAGATGTACTTGTACATTGAGCGGAGAGGTACTGGTACATGGAGCGGAGATGTACTTGTACATTGAGCGGAGAGGTACTTGTACATGGAGTGGAGATGTACTTGTACATTGAGCGGAGAGGTACTGGTACATGGAGCGGAGATGTACTTGTACATTGAGCGGAGAGGTACTTGTACATGGAGTGGAGATGTACTTGTACATGGAGCGGAGATGTACTTGTACATTGAGCGGAGAGGTACTTGTACATGGAGCGGAGATGTACTTGTACATGGAGCGGAGAGGTACTTGTACATGGAGCGGAGAGGTACTTGTACATGGAGCGGAGATGTACTTGTACATGGAGCGGAGATGTACTTGTACATGGAGCGGAGAGGTACTTGTACATGGAGCGGAGAGGTACTTATACATTGAGCGGAGACGTACTTGTACATGGAGCGGAGATGTACTTGTACATTGAGCGGAGAGGTACTTGTACATTGAGCGGAGAGGTACTGGTACATGGAGCGGAGATGTACTTGTACATTGAGCGGAGATGTACTTGTACATGGAGCGGAGATGTACTTGTACATTGAGCGGAGAGGTACTTGTACATGGAGCGGAGAGGTACTTGTACATGGAGCGGAGATGTACTTGTACATGGAGCGGAGAGGTACTTGTACATGGAGCGGAGATGTACTTGTACATTGAGCGGAGAGGTACTTGTACATGGAGCAGAGATGTACTTGTACATGGAGCGGAGAGGTACTTGTACATGGAGCGGAGAGGTACTTGTACATTGAGCGGAGATGTACTTGTACATGGAGCGGAGATGTACTTGTACATGGATCGGAGAGGTACTTGTACATGAGAGCGGAGAGGTACTGTCGACACTTGTACATTGAGCGTAGAGGTACTGTCGACACTTGTACATTGAGCGGAGAGGTACTTGTACATGGAGCGGAGAGGTACTGTCGACACTTGTACATTGAGCGGAGAGGTACTTGTACATTGAGCGGAGAGGTACTTGTACATGGAGCGCAGAGGTACTTGTACATTGAGCGGAGAGGTACTTGTACATGGAGCGGAGAGGTACTTGTACATGAGAGCGGAGAGGTACTTGTACATGGAGCGGAGAGGTACTTGTACATTGAGCGGAGAGGTACTGTCGACACTTGTACATTCAGCGGAGAGGTACTTGTACATGGAGCGGAGAGGTACTGTCGATACTTGACATTGAGCGGAGAGGTACTTGTACATGGAGCGGAGAGGTACTTGTACATGGAGCGGAGAGGTACTTGTACATGGAGCGGAGATGTACTTGTACATTGAGCGGAGAGGTACTTGTACATGGAGCGGAGAGGTACTTGTACATGGAGCGGAGATGTACTTGTACATGGAGCGGAGAGGTACTTGTACATGGAGCGGAGATGTACTTGTACATTGAGCGGAGAGGTACTTGTACATGGAGCAGAGATGTACTTGTACATGGAGCGGAGAGGTACTTGTACATGGAGCGGAGAGGTACTTGTACATTGAGCGGAGATGTACTTGTACATGGAGCGGAGATGTACTTGTACATGGAGCGGAGATGTACTTGTACATGGATCGGAGAGGTACTTGTACATGAGAGCGGAGAGGTACTGTCAACACTTGTACATTGAGCGTAGAGGTACTGTCGACACTTGTACATTGAGCGGAGAGGTACTTGTACATGGAGCGGAGAGGTACTGTCGACACTTGTACATTGAGCGGAGAGGTACTTGTACATTGAGCGGAGAGGTACTTGTACATGGAGCGCAGAGGTACTTGTACATTGAGCGGAGAGGTACTTGTACATGGAGCGGAGAGGTACTTGTACATGAGAGCGGAGAGGTACTTGTACATGGAGCGGAGAGGTACTTGTACATGGAGCGGAGAGGTACTTGTACATGGAGCGGAGAGGTACTTGTACATGGAGCGGAGAGGTACTTGTACATTGAGCGGAGAGGTACTTGTACATGGAGCGGAGAGGTACTTGTACATTGAGCGGAGAGGTACTTGTACATGGAGCGGAGAGGTACTTGTACATGGAGCGGAGAGGTACTTGTACATGGAGCGGAGAGGTACTTGTACATGGAGCGGAGAGGTACTTGTACATTGAGCGGAGATGTACTTGTACATGGAGCGGAGATGTACTTGTACATGGATCGGAGAGGTACTTGTACATGAGAGCGGAGAGGTACTGTCGACACTTGTACATTGAGCGTAGAGGTACTGTCGACACTTGTACATTGAGCGGAGAGGTACTTGTACATGGAGCGGAGAGGTACTGTCGACACTTGTACATTGAGCGGAGAGGTACTTGTACATTGAGGGGAGAGGTACTTGTACATGGAGCGCAGAGGTACTTGTACATTGAGCGGAGAGGTACTTGTACATGGAGCGGAGAGGTACTTGTACATGAGAGCGGAGAGGTACTTGTACATGGAGCGGAGAGGTACTTGTACATTGAGCGGAGAGGTACTGTCGACACTTGTACATTCAGCGGAGAGGTACTTGTACATGGAGCGGAGAGGTACTGTCGATACTTGACATTGAGCGGAGAGGTACTTGTACATGGAGCGGAGAGGTATTTGTACATTGAGCGGAGAGGTACTTGTACATTGAGCGGAGAGGTACTGTCGACACTTGTACATTCAGCGGAGAGCTACTTGTACATGGAGCGGAGAGGTATTTGTACATTGAGCGGAGAGGTACTTGTACATGGAGCGGAGAGGTACTTGTACATAGAGCGGAGAGGTACTTATACATGGAGCGGAGAGGTATTTGTACATTGAGCGGAGAGGTACTTGTACATGGAGCGGAGAGGTACTTGTACATGAGAGCGGAGAGGTATTTGTACATGGAGCGGAAAGGTACTGTCGACACTTGTACATTGAGCGGAGAGCTACTTGTACATGGAGCGGAGAGGTACTTGTACATGAGAGCGGAGAGGTACTTGTACATGGAGCGGAGAGGTATTTGTACATGGAGCGGAGAGGTACTGTCGACACTTGACATTGAGCGGAGAGGTACTTGTACATGGAGCGGAGAGGTACTTGTACATGAGAGCGGAGAGGTATTTGTACATGGAGCGGAGAGGTACTGTCGACACTTGACATTGAGCGGAGATGTACTTGTACATGGAGCGGAGAGGTACTTGTACATGGAGCGGAGATGTACTTGTACATTGAGCGGAGAGGTACTTGTACATGGAGCAGAGATGTACTTGTACATGGAGCGGAGAGGTACTTGTACATGGAGCGGAGAGGTACTTGTACATTGAGCGGAGATGTACTTGTACATGGAGCGGAGATGTACTTGTACATGGAGCGGAGATGTACTTGTACATGGATCGGAGAGGTACTTGTACATGAGAGCGGAGAGGTACTGTCGACACTTGTACATTGAGCGTAGAGGTACTGTCGACACTTGTACATTGAGCGGAGAGGTACTTGTACATGGAGCGGAGAGGTACTGTCGACACTTGTACATTGAGCGGAGAGGTACTTGTACATTGAGCGGAGAGGTACTTGTACATGGAGCGCAGAGGTACTTGTACATTGAGCGGAGAGGTACTTGTACATGGAGCGGAGAGGTACTTGTACATGAGAGCGGAGAGGTACTTGTACATGGAGCGGAGAGGTACTTGTACATGGAGCGGAGAGGTACTTGTACATGGAGCGGAGAGGTACTTGTACATGGAGCGGAGAGGTACTTGTACATTGAGCGGAGAGGTACTTGTACATGGAGCGGAGAGGTACTTGTACATTGAGCGGAGAGGTACTTGTACATGGAGCGGAGAGGTACTTGTACATGGAGCGGAGAGGTACTTGTACATGGAGCGGAGAGGTACTTGTACATGGAGCGGAGAGGTACTTGTACATTGAGCGGAGATGTACTTGTACATGGAGCGGAGATGTACTTGTACATGGATCGGAGAGGTACTTGTACATGAGAGCGGAGAGGTACTGTCGACACTTGTACATTGAGCGTAGAGGTACTGTCGACACTTGTACATTGAGCGGAGAGGTACTTGTACATGGAGCGGAGAGGTACTGTCGACACTTGTACATTGAGCGGAGAGGTACTTGTACATTGAGGGGAGAGGTACTTGTACATGGAGCGCAGAGGTACTTGTACATTGAGCGGAGAGGTACTTGTACATGGAGCGGAGAGGTACTTGTACATGAGAGCGGAGAGGTACTTGTACATGGAGCGGAGAGGTACTTGTACATTGAGCGGAGAGGTACTGTCGACACTTGTACATTCAGCGGAGAGGTACTTGTACATGGAGCGGAGAGGTACTGTCGATACTTGACATTGAGCGGAGAGGTACTTGTACATGGAGCGGAGAGGTATTTGTACATTGAGCGGAGAGGTACTTGTACATTGAGCGGAGAGGTACTGTCGACACTTGTACATTCAGCGGAGAGCTACTTGTACATGGAGCGGAGAGGTATTTGTACATTGAGCGGAGAGGTACTTGTACATGGAGCGGAGAGGTACTTGTACATAGAGCGGAGAGGTACTTATACATGGAGCGGAGAGGTATTTGTACATTGAGCGGAGAGGTACTTGTACATGGAGCGGAGAGGTACTTGTACATGAGAGCGGAGAGGTATTTGTACATGGAGCGGAAAGGTACTGTCGACACTTGTACATTGAGCGGAGAGCTACTTGTACATGGAGCGGAGAGGTACTTGTACATGAGAGCGGAGAGGTACTTGTACATGGAGCGGAGAGGTATTTGTACATGGAGCGGAGAGGTACTGTCGACACTTGACATTGAGCGGAGAGGTACTTGTACATGGAGCGGAGAGGTACTTGTACATGAGAGCGGAGAGGTATTTGTACATGGAGCGGAGAGGTACTGTCGACACTTGACATTGAGCGGAGATGTACTTGTACATGGGGCGGAGAGGTACTTGTACATGGAGCGGAGATGTACTTGTACATTGAGCGGAGAGGTACTTGTACATGGAGCAGAGATGTACTTGTACATGGAGCGGAGAGGTACTTGTACATGGAGCGGAGAGGTACTTGTACATTGAGCGGAGATGTACTTGTACATGGAGCGGAGATGTACATGTACATGGAGCGGAGATGTACTTGTACATGGATCGGAGAGGTACTTGTACATGAGAGCGGAGAGGTACTGTCGACACTTGTACATTGAGCGTAGAGGTACTGTCGACACTTGTACATTGAGCGGAGAGGTACTTGTACATGGAGCGGAGAGGTACTGTCGACACTTGTACATTGAGCGGAGAGGTACTTGTACATTGAGCGGAGAGGTACTTGTACATGGAGCGCAGAGGTACTTGTACATTGAGCGGAGAGGTACTTGTACATGGAGCGGAGAGGTACTTGTACATGAGAGCGGAGAGGTACTTGTACATGGAGCGGAGAGGTACTTGTACATGGAGCGGAGAGGTACTTGTACATGGAGCGGAGAGGTACTTGTACATGGAGCGGAGAGGTACTTGTACATTGAGCGGAGAGGTACTTGTACATGGAGCGGAGAGGTACTTGTACATTGAGCGGAGAGGTACTTGTACATGGAGCGGAGAGGTACTTGTACATGGAGCGGAGAGGTACTTGTACATGGAGCGGAGAGGTACTTGTACATGGAGCGGAGAGGTACTTGTACATTGAGCGGAGATGTACTTGTACATGGAGCGGAGATGTACTTGTACATGGATCGGAGAGGTACTTGTACATGAGAGCGGAGAGGTACTGTCGACACTTGTACATTGAGCGTAGAGGTACTGTCGACACTTGTACATTGAGCGGAGAGGTACTTGTACATGGAGCGGAGAGGTACTGTCGACACTTGTACATTGAGCGGAGAGGTACTTGTACATTGAGGGGAGAGGTACTTGTACATGGAGCGCAGAGGTACTTGTACATTGAGCGGAGAGGTACTTGTACATGGAGCGGAGAGGTACTTGTACATGAGAGCGGAGAGGTACTTGTACATGGAGCGGAGAGGTACTTGTACATTGAGCGGAGAGGTACTGTCGACACTTGTACATTCAGCGGAGAGGTACTTGTACATGGAGCGGAGAGGTACTGTCGATACTTGACATTGAGCGGAGAGGTACTTGTACATGGAGCGGAGAGGTATTTGTACATTGAGCGGAGATGTACTTGTACATTGAGCGGAGAGGTACTGTCGACACTTGTACATTCAGCGGAGAGCTACTTGTACATGGAGCGGAGAGGTATTTGTACATTGAGCGGAGAGGTACTTGTACATGGAGCGGAGAGGTACTTGTACATAGAGCGGAGAGGTACTTATACATGGAGCGGAGAGGTATTTGTACATTGAGCGGAGAGGTACTTGTACATGGAGCGGAGAGGTACTTGTACATGAGAGCGGAGAGGTATTTGTACATGGAGCGGAAAGGTACTGTCGACACTTGTACATTGAGCGGAGAGCTACTTGTACATGGAGCGGAGAGGTACTTGTACATGAGAGCGGAGAGGTACTTGTACATGGAGCGGAGAGGTATTTGTACATGGAGCGGAGAGGTACTGTCGACACTTGACATTGAGCGGAGAGGTACTTGTACATGGAGCGGAGAGGTACTTGTACATGAGAGCGGAGAGGTATTTGTACATGGAGCGGAGAGGTACTGTCGACACTTGACATTGAGCGGAGAGGTACTTGTACATGGAGCGGAGAGGTACTTGTACATGGAGCGGAGAGGTACTTGTACATGGAGCGGAGAGGTACTTGTACATGGAGCGGAGAGGTACTTGTACATGGAGCGGAGATGTACTTGTACATTGAGCGGAGAGGTACTTGTACATGGAGCGGAGAGGTACTTGTACATGGAGCGGAGATGTACTTGTACATGGAGCGGAGAGGTACTTGTACATGGAGCGGAGATGTACTTGTACATTGAGCGGAGAGGTACTTGTACATGGAGCAGAGATGTACTTGTACATGGAGCGGAGAGGTACTTGTACATGGAGCGGAGAGGTACTTGTACATTGAGCGGAGATGTACTTGTACATGGAGCGGAGATGTACTTGTACATGGATCGGAGAGGTACTTGTACATGAGAGCGGAGAGGTACTGTCGACACTTGTACATTGAGCGTAGAGGTACTGTCGACACTTGTACATTGAGCGGAGAGGTACTTGTACATGGAGCGGAGAGGTACTGTCGACACTTGTACATTGAGCGGAGAGGTACTTGTACATTGAGCGGAGAGGTACTTGTACATTGAGCGGAGAGGTACTGTCGACACTTGTACATTCAGCGGAGAGGTACTTGTACATGGAGCGGAGAGGTACTGTCGATACTTGACATTGAGCGGAGAGGTACTTGTACATGGAGCGGAGAGGTACTTGTACATGGAGCGGAGAGGTACTTGTACATGGAGCGGAGAGGTACTTGTACATGGAGCGGAGAGGTACTTGTACATTGAGCGGAGAGGTACTTGTACATTGAGCGGAGAGGTACTTGTACATGGAGCTAGGGCTGGGTATCGAGTTTCGATACTTACTTGGCACCGAAATGGAAACATCGATACTAAGGGGTATCGAAGCCTCCCTTGTCAATCGATACCAATTTTCGATACCAAAACAAAACAGCGTCATTGAGCCTATAAGCATGCGACATGCTTGCACGCCGCGCTCTAATACGGCTGGTGATTGGCTGTCATGTAGAGGCATGCAGGAAACGTTACGCCCACTTTAGCCGGTGTGTTTGTTGTGACTGTGAGCCAGGCGTGCGGTGCGGATAGTATACAAGAAGTTAGCCACTCAAGCTACTCCTATCCTGGATTACCATATGGCGAAGATGATGAAAAGCAGGAAAAGAAACAGAAACAACACGGACTGGTTTCCACAGACAAGAGAAATAATTGAGAGGTGGGTCAGCTCAGCTTACCGCAAGTTAGCGGTTATCAGATCCCTCAGTCTGACAAATCCATGCATCTGGCTGTGAGTTGTAGCATTAGATCGTTTAATTAATTGCCGCCGTAACGTTATGCGCAAGCGGGCATTGTGTATTTTTAGCAACTCGTTAACAAACGCTGATGTCATGATAGTTTGTTGAATGTAAATGCGATTCATTTATATTGATTGGCTAGTCAGTGAAGTTGAGCTGTCTCGTCAGATTTGACAAGAATGACGTTCTGTTGCAGCAGTGAGCACACTGATCTGCAACGCTAGCGTTAATGTTTAATTAATTAGCGTTATGTGCAAGCGGGCAGTTATCGCCCATGTATTTTTAGCAACTCGTTAACAAACGCTGATGTCATGATAGTTTGTTGAATATAAATGCGATTCACTTTGTGGCATATAAGGCTATATTGATAGGCTAGTCAATGCTCAACTAGTCTTCCATGCATGAAGTGGAGCCATCTCATCAGTTTGTACAAGAATAGAGTTCTGTTGCATCAGTGAGCATTAAACCCTGATTTGCAACTCTCTGTTTTGCACTGAAAACTATTCCACTGATTTATTTGTTTTAGCTACATTTCTTTCCTTTGTAGTACTCCAATATTTTTTGTAGGGACGGCAATACGTTTAGAGAACTTAAAGTTATGTTAAATACAGTAGGTTCTATTTTTTTCTGCTGTAAAACTTAAGATGGGGGGAAACTAAAGATTTGTAAAATAATTTCAATGTGTAATGCAGTTTTATTTTTGTTAAAATGGATTTTTCTAAAAATTGGTATCGAAAAAAGTATCGTTCAGGAACCGGTATCGAAATCCAAGTATCGAAACGGTATCGATATCGAAAAATTTTGAACGATACCCAGCCCTACATGGAGCGCAGATGTACTTGTACATTGAGCGGAGAGGTACTGGTACATTGAGCGGAGAGGTACTTGTACATTGAGCGGAGAGGTACTTGTACATGGAGCGGAGATGTACTTGTACATTGAGCGGAGAGGTACTGGTACATGGAGCGGAGATGTACTTGTACATTGAGCGGAGAGGTACTTGTACATGGAGTGGAGATGTACTTGTACATTGAGCGGAGAGGTACTGGTACATGGAGCGGAGATGTACTTGTACATTGAGCGGAGAGGTACTTGTACATGGAGTGGAGATGTACTTGTACATTGAGCGGAGAGGTACTGGTACATGGAGCGGAGATGTACTTGTACATTGAGCGGAGAGGTACTTGTACATGGAGTGGAGATGTACTTGTACATGGAGCGGAGATGTACTTGTACATTGAGCGGAGAGGTACTTGTACATGGAGCGGAGATGTACTTGTACATGGAGCGGAGAGGTACTTGTACATGGAGCGGAGATGTACTTGTACATTGAGCGGAGAGGTACTTGTACATGGAGCGGAGATGTACTTGTACATGGAGCGGACAGGTACTTGTACATGGAGCGGAGATGTACTTGTACATTGAGCGGAGAGGTACTTGTACATGGAGCGGAGAGGTACTTGTACATGGAGCGGAGATGTACTTGTACATGGAGCGGAGAGGTACTTGTACATGGAGCGGAGATGTACTTGTACATTGAGCGGAGAGGTACTTGTACATGGAGCAGAGATGTACTTGTACATGGAGCGGAGAGGTACTTGTACATGGAGCGGAGAGGTACTTGTACATGGAGCGGAGAGGTACTTGTACATGGAGCGGAGAGGTACTTGTACATTGAGCGGAGAGGTACTTGTACATTGAGCGGAGAGGTACTTGTACATGGAGCTAGGGCTGGGTATCGAGTTTCGATACTTACTTGGCACCGAAATGGAAACATCGATACTAAGGGGTATCGAAGCCTCCCTTGTCAATCGATACCAATTTTCGATACCAAAACAAAACAGCGTCATTGAGCCTATAAGCATGCGACATGCTTGCACGCCGCGCTCTAATACGGCTGGTGATTGGCTGTCATGTAGAGGCATGCAGGAAACGTTACGCCCACTTTAGCCGGTGTGTTTGTTGTGACTGTGAGCCAGGCGTGCGGTGCGGATAGTATACAAGAAGTTAGCCACTCAAGCTACTCCTATCCTGGATTACCATATGGCGAAGATGATGAAAAGCAGGAAAAGAAACAGAAACAACACGGACTGGTTTCCACAGACAAGAGAAATAATTGAGAGGTGGGTCAGCTCAGCTTACCGCAAGTTAGCGGTTATCAGATCCCTCAGTCTGACAAATCCATGCATCTGGCTGTGAGTTGTAGCATTAGATCGTTTAATTAATTGCCGCCGTAACGTTATGCGCAAGCGGGCATTGTGTATTTTTAGCAACTCGTTAACAAACGCTGATGTCATGATAGTTTGTTGAATGTAAATGCGATTCATTTATATTGATTGGCTAGTCAGTGAAGTTGAGCTGTCTCGTCAGATTTGACAAGAATGACGTTCTGTTGCAGCAGTGAGCACACTGATCTGCAACGCTAGCGTTAATGTTTAATTAATTAGCGTTATGTGCAAGCGGCAGTTATCGCCCATGTATTTTTAGCAACTCGTTAACAAACGCTGATGTCATGATAGTTTGTTGAATATAAATGCGATTCACTTTGTGGCATATAAGGCTATATTGATAGGCTAGTCAATGCTCAACTAGTCTTCCATGCATGAAGTGGAGCCATCTCATCAGTTTGTACAAGAATAGAGATCTGTTGCATCAGTGAGCATTAAACCCTGATTTGCAACTCTCTGTTTTGCACTGAAAACTATTCCACTGATTTATTTGTTTTAGCTACATTTCTTTCCTTTGTAGTACTCCAATATTTTTTGTAGGGACGGCAATACGTTTAGAGAACTTAAAGTTATGTTAAATACAGTAGGTTTTATTTTTTTCTGCTGTAAAACTTAAGATGGGGGGAAACTAAAGATTTGTAAAATAATTTCAATGTGTAATGCAGTTTTATTTTTGTTAAAATGGATTTTTCTAAAAATTGGTATCGAAAAAAGTATCGTTCAGGAACCGGTATCGAAATCCAAGTATCGAAACGGTATCGATATCGAAAAATTTTGAACGATACCCAGCCCTACATGGAGCGCAGATGTACTTGTACATTGAGCGGAGAGGTACTGGTACATGGAGCGGAGATGTACTTGTACATTGAGCGGAGAGGTACTTGTACATTGAGCGGAGAGGTACTTGTACATGGAGCGGAGATGTACTTGTACATTGAGCGGAGAGGTACTGGTACATGGAGCGGAGATGTACTTGTACATTGAGCGGAGAGGTACTTGTACATGGAGTGGAGATGTACTTGTACATTGAGCGGAGAGGTACTGGTACATGGAGCGGAGATGTACTTGTACATTGAGCGGAGAGGTACTTGTACATGGAGTGGAGATGTACTTGTACATTGAGCGGAGAGGTACTGGTACATGGAGCGGAGATGTACTTGTACATTGAGCGGAGAGGTACTTGTACATGGAGTGGAGATGTACTTGTACATGGAGCGGAGATGTACTTGTACATTGAGCGGAGAGGTACTTGTACATGGAGCGGAGATGTACTTGTACATGGAGCGGAGAGGTACTTGTACATGGAGCGGAGATGTACTTGTACATTGAGCGGAGAGGTACTTGTACATGGAGCGGAGATGTACTTGTACATGGAGCGGACAGGTACTTGTACATGGAGCGGAGATGTACTTGTACATTGAGCGGAGAGGTACTTGTACATGGAGCGGAGAGGTACTTGTACATGGAGCGGAGATGTACTTGTACATGGAGCGGAGAGGTACTTGTACATGGAGCGGAGATGTACTTGTACATTGAGCGGAGAGGTACTTGTACATGGAGCAGAGATGTACTTGTACATGGAGCGGAGAGGTACTTGTACATGGAGCGGAGAGGTACTTGTACATGGAGCGGAGAGGTACTTGTACATGGAGCGGAGAGGTACTTGTACATTGAGCGGAGAGGTACTTGTACATTGAGCGGAGAGGTACTTGTACATGGAGCTAGGGCTGGGTATCGAGTTTCGATACTTACTTGGCACCGAAATGGAAACATCGATACTAAGGGGTATCGAAGCCTCCCTTGTCAATCGATACCAATTTTCGATACCAAAACAAAACAGCGTCATTGAGCCTATAAGCATGCGACATGCTTGCACGCCGCGCTCTAATACGGCTGGTGATTGGCTGTCATGTAGAGGCATGCAGGAAACGTTACGCCCACTTTAGCCGGTGTGTTTGTTGTGACTGTGAGCCAGGCGTGCGGTGCGGATAGTATACAAGAAGTTAGCCACTCAAGCTACTCCTATCCTGGATTACCATATGGCGAAGATGATGAAAAGCAGGAAAAGAAACAGAAACAACACGGACTGGTTTCCACAGACAAGAGAAATAATTGAGAGGTGGGTCAGCTCAGCTTACCGCAAGTTAGCGGTTATCAGATCCCTCAGTCTGACAAATCCATGCATCTGGCTGTGAGTTGTAGCATTAGATCGTTTAATTAATTGCCGCCGTAACGTTATGCGCAAGCGGGCATTGTGTATTTTTAGCAACTCGTTAACAAACGCTGATGTCATGATAGTTTGTTGAATGTAAATGCGATTCATTTATATTGATTGGCTAGTCAGTGAAGTTGAGCTGTCTCGTCAGATTTGACAAGAATGACGTTCTGTTGCAGCAGTGAGCACACTGATCTGCAACGCTAGCGTTAATGTTTAATTAATTAGCGTTATGTGCAAGCGGGCAGTTATCGCCCATGTATTTTTAGCAACTCGTTAACAAACGCTGATGTCATGATAGTTTGTTGAATATAAATGCGATTCACTTTGTGGCATATAAGGCTATATTGATAGGCTAGTCAATGCTCAACTAGTCTTCCATGCATGAAGTGGAGCCATCTCATCAGTTTGTACAAGAATAGAGTTCTGTTGCATCAGTGAGCATTAAACCCTGATTTGCAACTCTCTGTTTTGCACTGAAAACTATTCCACTGATTTATTTGTTTTAGCTACATTTCTTTCCTTTGTAGTACTCCAATATTTTTTGTAGGGACGGCAATACGTTTAGAGAACTTAAAGTTATGTTAAATACAGTAGGTTTTATTTTTTTCTGCTGTAAAACTTAAGATGGGGGGAAACTAAAGATTTGTAAAATAATTTCAATGTGTAATGCAGTTTTATTTTTGTTAAAATGGATTTTTCTAAAAATTGGTATCGAAAAAAGTATCGTTCAGGAACCGGTATCGAAATCCAAGTATCGAAACGGTATCGATATCGAAAAATTTTGAACGATACCCAGCCCTACATGGAGCGCAGATGTACTTGTACATTGAGCGGAGAGGTACTGGTACATTGAGCGGAGAGGTACTTGTACATTGAGCGGAGAGGTACTTGTACATGGAGCGGAGATGTACTTGTACATTGAGCGGAGAGGTACTGGTACATGGAGCGGAGATGTACTTGTACATTGAGCGGAGAGGTACTTGTACATGGAGTGGAGATGTACTTGTACATTGAGCGGAGAGGTACTGGTACATGGAGCGGAGATGTACTTGTACATTGAGCGGAGAGGTACTTGTACATGGAGTGGAGATGTACTTGTACATTGAGCGGAGAGGTACTGGTACATGGAGCGGAGATGTACTTGTACATTGAGCGGAGAGGTACTTGTACATGGAGTGGAGATGTACTTGTACATGGAGCGGAGATGTACTTGTACATTGAGCGGAGAGGTACTTGTACATGGAGCGGAGATGTACTTGTACATGGAGCGGAGAGGTACTTGTACATGGAGCGGAGATGTACTTGTACATTGAGCGGAGAGGTACTTGTACATGGAGCGGAGATGTACTTGTACATGGAGCGGACAGGTACTTGTACATGGAGCGGAGATGTACTTGTACATTGAGCGGAGAGGTACTTGTACATGGAGCGGAGAGGTACTTGTACATGGAGCGGAGATGTACTTGTACATTGAGCGGAGAGGTACTTGTACATGGAGCAGAGATGTACTTGTACATGGAGCGGAGAGGTACTTGTACATGGAGCGGAGAGGTACTTGTACATGGAGCGGAGAGGTACTTGTACATGGAGCGGAGAGGTACTTGTACATGGAGCGGAGAGGTACTTGTACATGGAGCGGAGAGGTACTTGTACATTGAGCGGAGAGGTACTTGTACATTGAGCGGAGAGGTACTTGTACATGGAGCTAGGGCTGGGTATCGAGTTTCGATACTTACTTGGCACCGAAATGGAAACATCGATACTAAGGGGTATCGAAGCCTCCCTTGTCAATCGATACCAATTTTCGATACCAAAACAAAACAGCGTCATTGAGCCTATAAGCATGCGACATGCTTGCACGCCGCGCTCTAATACGGCTGGTGATTGGCTGTCATGTAGAGGCATGCAGGAAACGTTACGCCCACTTTAGCCGGTGTGTTTGTTGTGACTGTGAGCCAGGCGTGCGGTGCGGATAGTATACAAGAAGTTAGCCACTCAAGCTACTCCTATCCTGGATTACCATATGGCGAAGATGATGAAAAGCAGGAAAAGAAACAGAAACAACACGGACTGGTTTCCACAGACAAGAGAAATAATTGAGAGGTGGGTCAGCTCAGCTTACCGCAAGTTAGCGGTTATCAGATCCCTCAGTCTGACAAATCCATGCATCTGGCTGTGAGTTGTAGCATTAGATCGTTTAATTAATTGCCGCCGTAACGTTATGCGCAAGCGGGCATTGTGTATTTTTAGCAACTCGTTAACAAACGCTGATGTCATGATAGTTTGTTGAATGTAAATGCGATTCATTTATATTGATTGGCTAGTCAGTGAAGTTGAGCTGTCTCGTCAGATTTGACAAGAATGACGTTCTGTTGCAGCAGTGAGCACACTGATCTGCAACGCTAGCGTTAATGTTTAATTAATTAGCGTTATGTGCAAGCGGGCAGTTATCGCCCATGTATTTTTAGCAACTCGTTAACAAACGCTGATGTCATGATAGTTTGTTGAATATAAATGCGATTCACTTTGTGGCATATAAGGCTATATTGATAGGCTAGTCAATGCTCAACTAGTCTTCCATGCATGAAGTGGAGCCATCTCATCAGTTTGTACAAGAATAGAGATCTGTTGCATCAGTGAGCATTAAACCCTGATTTGCAACTCTCTGTTTTGCACTGAAAACTATTCCACTGATTTATTTGTTTTAGCTACATTTCTTTCCTTTGTAGTACTCCAATATTTTTTGTAGGGACGGCAATACGTTTAGAGAACTTAAAGTTATGTTAAATACAGTAGGTTTTATTTTTTTCTGCTGTAAAACTTAAGATGGGGGGAAACTAAAGATTTGTAAAATAATTTCAATGTGTAATGCAGTTTTATTTTTGTTAAAATGGATTTTTCTAAAAATTGGTATCGAAAAAAGTATCGTTCAGGAACCGGTATCGAAATCCAAGTATCGAAACGGTATCGATATCGAAAAATTTTGAACGATACCCAGCCCTACATGGAGCGCAGATGTACTTGTACATTGAGCGGAGAGGTACTGGTACATGGAGCGGAGATGTACTTGTACATTGAGCGGAGAGGTACTTGTACATTGAGCGGAGAGGTACTTGTACATGGAGCGGAGATGTACTTGTACATTGAGCGGAGAGGTACTGGTACATGGAGCGGAGATGTACTTGTACATTGAGCGGAGAGGTACTTGTACATGGAGTGGAGATGTACTTGTACATTGAGCGGAGAGGTACTGGTACATGGAGCGGAGATGTACTTGTACATTGAGCGGAGAGGTACTTGTACATGGAGTGGAGATGTACTTGTACATTGAGCGGAGAGGTACTGGTACATGGAGCGGAGATGTACTTGTACATTGAGCGGAGAGGTACTTGTACATGGAGTGGAGATGTACTTGTACATGGAGCGGAGATGTACTTGTACATTGAGCGGAGAGGTACTTGTACATGGAGCGGAGATGTACTTGTACATGGAGCGGAGAGGTACTTGTACATGGAGCGGAGATGTACTTGTACATTGAGCGGAGAGGTACTTGTACATGGAGCGGAGATGTACTTGTACATGGAGCGGACAGGTACTTGTACATGGAGCGGAGATGTACTTGTACATTGAGCGGAGAGGTACTTGTACATGGAGCGGAGAGGTACTTGTACATGGAGCGGAGATGTACTTGTACATGGAGCGGAGAGGTACTTGTACATGGAGCGGAGATGTACTTGTACATTGAGCGGAGAGGTACTTGTACATGGAGCAGAGATGTACTTGTACATGGAGCGGAGAGGTACTTGTACATGGAGCGGAGAGGTACTTGTACATGGAGCGGAGAGGTACTTGTACATGGAGCGGAGAGGTACTTGTACATTGAGCGGAGAGGTACTTGTACATTGAGCGGAGAGGTACTTGTACATGGAGCTAGGGCTGGGTATCGAGTTTCGATACTTACTTGGCACCGAAATGGAAACATCGATACTAAGGGGTATCGAAGCCTCCCTTGTCAATCGATACCAATTTTCGATACCAAAACAAAACAGCGTCATTGAGCCTATAAGCATGCGACATGCTTGCACGCCGCGCTCTAATACGGCTGGTGATTGGCTGTCATGTAGAGGCATGCAGGAAACGTTACGCCCACTTTAGCCGGTGTGTTTGTTGTGACTGTGAGCCAGGCGTGCGGTGCGGATAGTATACAAGAAGTTAGCCACTCAAGCTACTCCTATCCTGGATTACCATATGGCGAAGATGATGAAAAGCAGGAAAAGAAACAGAAACAACACGGACTGGTTTCCACAGACAAGATAAATAATTGAGAGGTGGGTCAGCTCAGCTTACCGCAAGTTAGCGGTTATCAGATCCCTCAGTCTGACAAATCCATGCATCTGGCTGTGAGTTGTAGCATTAGATCGTTTAATTAATTGCCGCCGTAACGTTATGCGCAAGCGGGCATTGTGTATTTTTAGCAACTCGTTAACAAACGCTGATGTCATGATAGTTTGTTGAATGTAAATGCGATTCATTTATATTGATTGGCTAGTCAGTGAAGTTGAGCTGTCTCGTCAGATTTGACAAGAATGACGTTCTGTTGCAGCAGTGAGCACACTGATCTGCAACGCTAGCGTTAATGTTTAATTAATTAGCGTTATGTGCAAGCGGGCAGTTATCGCCCATGTATTTTTAGCAACTCGTTAACAAACGCTGATGTCATGATAGTTTGTTGAATATAAATGCGATTCACTTTGTGGCATATAAGGCTATATTGATAGGCTAGTCAATGCTCAACTAGTCTTCCATGCATGAAGTGGAGCCATCTCATCAGTTTGTACAAGAATAGAGTTCTGTTGCATCAGTGAGCATTAAACCCTGATTTGCAACTCTCTGTTTTGCACTGAAAACTATTCCACTGATTTATTTGTTTTAGCTACATTTCTTTCCTTTGTAGTACTCCAATATTTTTTGTAGGGACGGCAATACGTTTAGAGAACTTAAAGTTATGTTAAATACAGTAGGTTTTATTTTTTTCTGCTGTAAAACTTAAGATGGGGGGAAACTAAAGATTTGTAAAATAATTTCAATGTGTAATGCAGTTTTATTTTTGTTAAAATGGATTTTTCTAAAAATTGGTATCGAAAAAAGTATCGTTCAGGAACCGGTATCGAAATCCAAGTATCGAAACGGTATCGATATCGAAAAATTTTGAACGATACCCAGCCCTACATGGAGCGCAGATGTACTTGTACATTGAGCGGAGAGGTACTGGTACATGGAGCGGAGATGTACTTGTACATTGAGCGGAGAGGTACTTGTACATTGAGCGGAGAGGTACTTGTACATGGAGCGGAGATGTACTTGTACATTGAGCGGAGAGGTACTGGTACATGGAGCGGAGATGTACTTGTACATTGAGCGGAGAGGTACTTGTACATGGAGTGGAGATGTACTTGTACATTGAGCGGAGAGGTACTGGTACATGGAGCGGAGATGTACTTGTACATTGAGCGGAGAGGTACTTGTACATGGAGTGGAGATGTACTTGTACATTGAGCGGAGAGGTACTGGTACATGGAGCGGAGATGTACTTGTACATTGAGCGGAGAGGTACTTGTACATGGAGTGGAGATGTACTTGTACATGGAGCGGAGATGTACTTGTACATTGAGCGGAGAGGTACTTGTACATGGAGCGGAGATGTACTTGTACATGGAGCGGAGAGGTACTTGTACATGGAGCGGAGATGTACTTGTACATTGAGCGGAGAGGTACTTGTACATGGAGCGGAGATGTACTTGTACATGGAGCGGACAGGTACTTGTACATGGAGCGGAGATGTACTTGTACATTGAGCGGAGAGGTACTTGTACATGGAGCGGAGAGGTACTTGTACATGGAGCGGAGATGTACTTGTACATGGAGCGGAGAGGTACTTGTACATGGAGCGGAGATGTACTTGTACATTGAGCGGAGAGGTACTTGTACATGGAGCAGAGATGTACTTGTACATGGAGCGGAGAGGTACTTGTACATGGAGCGGAGAGGTACTTGTACATGGAGCGGAGAGGTACTTGTACATGGAGCGGAGAGGTACTTGTACATTGAGCGGAGAGGTACTTGTACATTGAGCGGAGAGGTACTTGTACATGGAGCTAGGGCTGGGTATCGAGTTTCGATACTTACTTGGCACCGAAATGGAAACATCGATACTAAGGGGTATCGAAGCCTCCCTTGTCAATCGATACCAATTTTCGATACCAAAACAAAACAGCGTCATTGAGCCTATAAGCATGCGACATGCTTGCACGCCGCGCTCTAATACGGCTGGTGATTGGCTGTCATGTAGAGGCATGCAGGAAACGTTACGCCCACTTTAGCCGGTGTGTTTGTTGTGACTGTGAGCCAGGCGTGCGGTGCGGATAGTATACAAGAAGTTAGCCACTCAAGCTACTCCTATCCTGGATTACCATATGGCGAAGATGATGAAAAGCAGGAAAAGAAACAGAAACAACACGGACTGGTTTCCACAGACAAGAGAAATAATTGAGAGGTGGGTCAGCTCAGCTTACCGCAAGTTAGCGGTTATCAGATCCCTCAGTCTGACAAATCCATGCATCTGGCTGTGAGTTGTAGCATTAGATCGTTTAATTAATTGCCGCCGTAACGTTATGCGCAAGCGGGCATTGTGTATTTTTAGCAACTCGTTAACAAACGCTGATGTCATGATAGTTTGTTGAATGTAAATGCGATTCATTTATATTGATTGGCTAGTCAGTGAAGTTGAGCTGTCTCGTCAGATTTGACAAGAATGACGTTCTGTTGCAGCAGTGAGCACACTGATCTGCAACGCTAGCGTTAATGTTTAATTAATTAGCGTTATGTGCAAGCGGGCAGTTATCGCCCATGTATTTTTAGCAACTCGTTAACAAACGCTGATGTCATGATAGTTTGTTGAATATAAATGCGATTCACTTTGTGGCATATAAGGCTATATTGATAGGCTAGTCAATGCTCAACTAGTCTTCCATGCATGAAGTGGAGCCATCTCATCAGTTTGTACAAGAATAGAGTTCTGTTGCATCAGTGAGCATTAAACCCTGATTTGCAACTCTCTGTTTTGCACTGAAAACTATTCCACTGATTTATTTGTTTTAGCTACATTTCTTTCCTTTGTAGTACTCCAATATTTTTTGTAGGGACGGCAATACGTTTAGAGAACTTAAAGTTATGTTAAATACAGTAGGTTTTATTTTTTTCTGCTGTAAAACTTAAGATGGGGGGAAACTAAAGATTTGTAAAATAATTTCAATGTGTAATGCAGTTTTATTTTTGTTAAAATGGATTTTTCTAAAAATTGGTATCGAAAAAAGTATCGTTCAGGAACCGGTATCGAAATCCAAGTATCGAAACGGTATCGATATCGAAAAATTTTGAATGATACCCAGCCCTACATGGAGCGCAGATGTACTTGTACATTGAGCGGAGAGGTACTGGTACATGGAGCGGAGATGTACTTGTACATTGAGCGGAGAGGTACTTGTACATTGAGCGGAGAGGTACTTGTACATGGAGCGGAGATGTACTTGTACATTGAGCGGAGAGGTACTGGTACATGGAGCGGAGATGTACTTGTACATTGAGCGGAGAGGTACTTGTACATGGAGTGGAGATGTACTTGTACATTGAGCGGAGAGGTACTGGTACATGGAGCGGAGATGTACTTGTACATTGAGCGGAGAGGTACTTGTACATGGAGTGGAGATGTACTTGTACATTGAGCGGAGAGGTACTGGTACATGGAGCGGAGATGTACTTGTACATTGAGCGGAGAGGTACTTGTACATGGAGTGGAGATGTACTTGTACATGGAGCGGAGATGTACTTGTACATTGAGCGGAGAGGTACTTGTACATGGAGCGGAGATGTACTTGTACATGGAGCGGAGAGGTACTTGTACATGGAGCGGAGATGTAATTGTACATTGAGCGGAGAGGTACTTGTACATGGAGCGGAGAGGTACTTGTACATGGAGCGGAGATGTACTTGTACATGGAGCGGAGAGGTACTTGTACATGGAGCGGAGCTGTACTTGTACATTGAGCGGAGAGGTACTTGTACATGGAGCAGAGATGTACTTGTACATGGAGCGGAGAGGTACTTGTACATGGAGCGGAGAGGTACTTGTACATGGAGCGGAGAGGTACTTGTACATGGAGCGGAGAGGTACTTGTACACGGAGCTAGGGCTGGGTATCGAGTTTCGATACTTACTTGGCACCGAAATGGAAACATCGATACTAAGGGGTATCGAAGCCTCCCTTGTCAATCGATACCAATTTTCGATACCAAAACAAAACAGCGTCATTGAGCCTATAAGCATGCGACATGCTTGCACGCCGCGCTCTAATACGGCTGGTGATTGGCTGTCATGTAGAGGCATGCAGGAAACGTTACGCCCACTTTAGCCGGTGTGTTTGTTGTGACTGTGAGCCAGGCGTGCGGTGCGGATAGTATACAAGAAGTTAGCCACTCAAGCTACTCCTATCCTGGATTACCATATGGCGAAGATGATGAAAAGCAGGAAAAGAAACAGAAACAACACGGACTGGTTTCCACAGACAAGAGAAATAATTGAGAGGTGGGTCAGCTCAGCTTACCGCAAGTTAGCGGTTATCAGATCCCTCAGTCTGACAAATCCATGCATCTGGCTGTGAGTTGTAGCATTAGATCGTTTAATTAATTGCCGCCGTAACGTTATGCGCAAGCGGGCATTGTGTATTTTTAGCAACTCGTTAACAAACGCTGATGTCATGATAGTTTGTTGAATGTAAATGCGATTCATTTATATTGATTGGCTAGTCAGTGAAGTTGAGCTGTCTCGTCAGATTTGACAAGAATGACGTTCTGTTGCAGCAGTGAGCACACTGATCTGCAACGCTAGCGTTAATGTTTAATTAATTAGCGTTATGTGCAAGCGGGCAGTTATCGCCCATGTATTTTTAGCAACTCGTTAACAAACGCTGATGTCATGATAGTTTGTTGAATATAAATGCGATTCACTTTGTGGCATATAAGGCTATATTGATAGGCTAGTCAATGATCAACTAGTCTTCCATGCATGAAGTGGAGCCATCTCATCAGTTTGTACAAGAATAGAGTTCTGTTGCATCAGTGAGCATTAAACCCTGATTTGCAACTCTCTGTTTTGCACTGAAAACTATTCCACTGATTTATTTGTTTTAGCTACATTTCTTTCCTTTGTAGTACTCCAATATTTTTTGTAGGGACGGCAATACGTTTAGAGAACTTAAAGTTATGTTAAATACAGTAGGTTTTATTTTTTTCTGCTGTAAAACTTAAGATGGGGGGAAACTAAAGATTTGTAAAATAATTTCAATGTGTAATGCAGTTTTATTTTTGTTAAAATGGATTTTTCTAAAAATTGGTATCGAAAAAAGTATCGTTCAGGAACCGGTATCGAAATCCAAGTATCGAAACGGTATCGATATCGAAAAATTTTGAACGATACCCAGCCCTACATGGAGCGCAGATGTACTTGTACATTGAGCGGAGAGGTACTGGTACATGGAGCGGAGATGTACTTGTACATTGAGCGGAGAGGTACTTGTACATTGAGCGGAGAGGTACTGGTACATGGAGCGGAGATGTACTTGTACATTGAGCGGAGAGGTACTTGTACATGGAGTGGAGATGTACTTGTACATTGAGCGGAGAGGTACTGGTACATGGAGCGGAGATGTACTTGTACATTGAGCGGAGAGGTACTTGTACATGGAGTGGAGATGTACTTGTACATTGAGCGGAGAGGTACTGGTACATGGAGCGGAGATGTACTTGTACATTGAGCGGAGAGGTACTTGTACATGGAGTGGAGATGTACTTGTACATGGAGCGGAGATGTACTTGTACATTGAGCGGAGAGGTACTTGTACATGGAGCGGAGATGTACTTGTACATGGAGCGGAGAGGTACTTGTACATGGAGCGGAGATGTACTTGTACATTGAGCGGAGAGGTACTTGTACATGGAGCGGATAGGTACTTGTACATGGAGCGGAGATGTACTTGTACATGGAGCGGAGAGGTACTTGTACATGGAGCGGAGATGTACTTGTACATTGAGCGGAGAGGTACTTGTACATGGAGCGGAGATGTACTTGTACATGGAGCGGAGAGGTACTTGTACATGGAGCGGAGAGGTACTTGTACATGGAGCGGAGAGGTACTTGTACATGGAGCGGAGAGGTACTTGTACATTGAGCGGAGAGGTACTTGTACATTGAGCGGAGAGGTACTTGTACATGGAGCTAGGGCTGGGTATCAAGTTTCGATACTTACTTGGCACCGAAATGGAAACATCGATACTAAGGGGTATCGAAGCCTCCCTTGTCAATCGATACCAATTTTCGATACCAAAACAAAACAGCGTCATTGAGCCTATAAGCATGCGACATGCTTGCACGCCGCGCTCTAATACGGCTGGTGATTGGCTGTCATGTAGAGGCATGCAGGAAACGTTACGCCCACTTTAGCCGGTGTGTTTGTTGTGACTGTGAGCCAGGCGTGCGGTGCGGATAGTATACAAGAAGTTAGCCACTCAAGCTACTCCTATCCTGGATTACCATATGGCGAAGATGATGAAAAGCAGGAAAAGAAACAGAAACAACACGGACTGGTTTCCACAGACAAGAGAAATAATTGAGAGGTGGGTCAGCTCAGCTTACCGCAAGTTAGCGGTTATCAGATCCCTCAGTCTGACAAATCCATGCATCTGGCTGTGAGTTGTAGCATTAGATCGTTTAATTAATTGCCGCCGTAACGTTATGCGCAAGCGGGCATTGTGTATTTTTAGCAACTCGTTAACAAACGCTGATGTCATGATAGTTTGTTGAATGTAAATGCGATTCATTTATATTGATTGGCTAGTCAGTGAAGTTGAGCTGTCTCGTCAGATTTGACAAGAATGACGTTCTGTTGCAGCAGTGAGCACACTGATCTGCAACGCTAGCGTTAATGTTTAATTAATTAGCGTTATGTGCAAGCGGGCAGTTATCGCCCATGTATTTTTAGCAACTCGTTAACAAACGCTGATGTCATGATAGTTTGTTGAATATAAATGCGATTCACTTTGTGGCATATAAGGCTATATTGATAGGCTAGTCAATGCTCAACTAGTCTTCCATGCATGAAGTGGAGCCATCTCATCAGTTTGTACAAGAATAGAGTTCTGTTGCATCAGTGAGCATTAAACCCTGATTTGCAACTCTCTGTTTTGCACTGAAAACTATTCCACTGATTTATTTGTTTTAGCTACATTTCTTTCCTTTGTAGTACTCCAATATTTTTTGTAGGGACGGCAATACGTTTAGAGAACTTAAAGTTATGTTAAATACAGTAGGTTTTATTTTTTTCTGCTGTAAAACTTAAGATGGGGGGAAACTAAAGATTTGTAAAATAATTTCAATGTGTAATGCAGTTTTATTTTTGTTAAAATGGATTTTTCTAAAAATTGGTATCGAAAAAAGTATCGTTCAGGAACCGGTATCGAAATCCAAGTATCGAAACGGTATCGATATCGAAAAATTTTGAACGATACCCAGCCCTACATGGAGCGCAGATGTACTTGTACATTGAGCGGAGAGGTACTGGTACATGGAGCGGAGATGTACTTGTACATTGAGCGGAGAGGTACTTGTACATTGAGCGGAGAGGTACTTGTACATGGAGCGGAGATGTACTTGTACATTGAGCGGAGAGGTACTGGTACATGGAGCGGAGATGTACTTGTACATTGAGCGGAGAGGTACTTGTACATGGAGTGGAGATGTACTTGTACATTGAGCGGAGAGGTACTGGTACATGGAGCGGAGATGTACTTGTACATTGAGCGGAGAGGTACTTGTACATGGAGTGGAGATGTACTTGTACATTGAGCGGAGAGGTACTGGTACATGGAGCGGAGATGTACTTGTACATTGAGCGGAGAGGTACTTGTACATGGAGTGGAGATGTACTTGTACATGGAGCGGAGATGTACTTGTACATTGAGCGGAGAGGTACTTGTACATGGAGCGGAGATGTACTTGTACATGGAGCGGAGAGGTACTTGTACATGGAGCGGAGAGGTACTTGTACATGGAGCGGAGATGTACTTGTACATGGAGCGGAGATGTACTTGTACATGGAGCGGAGAGGTACTTGTACATGGAGCGGAGAGGTACTTATACATTGAGCGGAGACGTACTTGTACATGGAGCGGAGATGTACTTGTACATTGAGCGGAGAGGTACTTGTACATTGAGCGGAGAGGTACTGGTACATGGAGCGGAGATGTACTTGTACATTGAGCGGAGAGGTACTTGTACATGGAGCGGAGAGGTACTTGTACATTGAGCGGAGAGGTACTTGTACATTGAGCGGAGACGTACTTGTACATTGAGCGGAGATGTACTTGTACATTGAGCGGAGATGTACTTGTACATTGAGCGGAGAGGTACTGGTACATGGAGCGGAGAGGTACTTGTACATGGAGCGGAGAGGTATTTGTACATGGAGCGGAGAGGTATTTGTACATGGAGCGGAGAGGTACTTGTACATTGAGCGGAGAGGTACTTGTACATGGAGCGGAGAGGTACTTGTACATGGAGCGGAGAGGTACTTGTACATGTAGCGGAGAGGTGCTTGTACATGGAGCGGAGAGGTACTTGTACATGGAGCGGAGAGGTATTTGTACATGGAGCGGAGAGGTACTTGTACATGGAGCGGAGAGGTACTTGTACATTCAGCGGAGAGGTACTTGTACATTGAGCGGAGAGGTACTTGTAGATGGAGCGGAGAGGTACTGTCGACACTTGTACATTGAGCGGAGAGGTACTTGTACATGGAGCGGAGAGGTACTTGTACATGGAGCGGAGAGGTACTGTCGACACTTGTACATTGAGCGGAGAGGTACTTGTACATGGAGCGGAGAGGTACTTGTACATGGAGCGGAGATGTACTTGTACAGGGAGCGGAGAGGTACTTGTACATTGAGCGGAGAGGTACTTGTACATGGAGCGGAGAGGTACTTGTACATGGAGCGGAGAGGTACTTGTACATGGAGCGGAGAGGTACTTGTACATTGAGCGGAGAGGTACTTGTACATGGAGCGGAGAGGTACTTGTACATGGAGCGGAGAGGTACTTGTACATTGAGCGGAGAGGTACTTGTACATGGAGCGGAGAGGTACTTGTACATTGAGCGGAGAGGTACTTGTACATGGAGCGGAGAGGTACTTGTACATGGAGCGGAGAGGTACTTGTACATGGAGCGGAGAGGTACTTGTACATGGAGCGGAGAGGTACTTGTACATTGAGCGGAGATGTACTTGTACATGGAGCGGAGATGTACTTGTACATGGATCGGAGAGGTACTTGTACATGAGAGCGGAGAGGTACTGTCGACACTTGTACATTGAGCGTAGAGGTACTGTCGACACTTGTACATTGAGCGGAGAGGTACTTGTACATGGAGCGGAGAGGTACTGTCGACACTTGTACATTGAGCGGAGAGGTACTTGTACATTGAGCGGAGAGGTACTTGTACATGGAGCGCAGAGGTACTTGTACATTGAGCGGAGAGGTACTTGTACATGGAGCGGAGAGGTACTTGTACATGAGAGCGGAGAGGTACTTGTACATGGAGCGGAGAGGTACTTGTACATTGAGCGGAGAGGTACTGTCGACACTTGTACATTCAGCGGAGAGGTACTTGTACATGGAGCGGAGAGGTACTGTCGATACTTGACATTGAGCGGAGAGGTACTTGTACATGGAGCGGAGAGGTATTTGTACATTGAGCGGAGAGGTACTTGTACATTGAGCGGAGAGGTACTGTCGACACTTGTACATTCAGCGGAGAGCTACTTGTACATGGAGCGGAGAGGTATTTGTACATTGAGCGGAGAGGTACTTGTACATGGAGCGGAGAGGTACTTGTACATAGAGCGGAGAGGTACTTATACATGGAGCGGAGAGGTATTTGTACATTGAGCGGAGAGGTACTTGTACATGGAGCGGAGAGGTACTTGTACATGAGAGCGGAGAGGTATTTGTACATGGAGCGGAAAGGTACTGTCGACACTTGTACATTGAGCGGAGAGCTACTTGTACATGGAGCGGAGAGGTACTTGTACATGAGAGCGGAGAGGTACTTGTACATGGAGCGGAGAGGTATTTGTACATGGAGCGGAGAGGTACTGTCGACACTTGACATTGAGCGGAGAGGTACTTGTACATGGAGCGGAGAGTTACTTGTACATGAGAGCGGAGAGGTATTTGTACATGGAGCGGAGAGGTACTGTCGACACTTGACATTGAGCGGAGAGGTACTTGTACATGGAGCGGAGAGGTACTTGTACATGGAGCGGAGAGGTACTTGTACATGGAGCGGAGAGGTACTTGTACATGGAGCGGAGAGGTACTTGTACATGGAGCGGAGATGTACTTGTACATTGAGCGGAGAGGTACTTGTACATGGAGCAGAGATGTACTTGTACATGGAGCGGAGATGTACTTGTACATTGAGCGGTGAGGTACTTGTACATGGAGCGGAGAGGTACTTGTACATGGAGCGGAGATGTACTTGTACATGGAGCGGAGAGGTACTTGTACATGGAGCGGAGATGTACTTGTACATTGAGCGGAGAGGTACTTGTACATGGAGCAGAGATGTACTTGTACATGGAGCGGAGAGGTACTTGTACATGGAGCGGAGAGGTACTTGTACATGGAGCGGAGAGGTACTTGTACATGGAGCGGAGAGGTACTTGTACATTGAGCGGAGAGGTACTTGTACATGGAGCTAGGGCTGGGTATCGAGTTTCGATACTTACTTGGCACCGAAATGGAAACATCGATACTAAGGGGTATCGAAGCCTCCCTTGTCAATCGATACCAATTTTCGATACCAAAACAAAACAGCGTCATTGAGCCTATAAGCATGCGACATGCTTGCACGCCGCGCTCTAATACGGCTGGTGATTGGCTGTCATGTAGAGGCATGCAGGAAACGTTACGCCCACTTTAGCCGGTGTGTTTGTTGTGACTGTGAGCCAGGCGTGCGGTGCGGATAGTATACAAGAAGTTAGCCACTCAAGCTACTCCTATCCTGGATTACCATATGGCGAAGATGATGAAAAGCAGGAAAAGAAACAGAAACAACACGGACTGGTTTCCACAGACAAGAGAAATAATTGAGAGGTGGGTCAGCTCAGCTTACCGCAAGTTAGCGGTTATCAGATCCCTCAGTCTGACAAATCCATGCATCTGGCTGTGAGTTGTAGCATTAGATCGTTTAATTAATTGCCGCCGTAACGTTATGCGCAAGCGGGCATTGTGTATTTTTAGCAACTCGTTAACAAACGCTGATGTCATGATAGTTTGTTGAATGTAAATGCGATTCATTTATATTGATTGGCTAGTCAGTGAAGTTGAGCTGTCTCGTCAGATTTGACAAGAATGACGTTCTGTTGCAGCAGTGAGCACACTGATCTGCAACGCTAGCGTTAATGTTTAATTAATTAGCGTTATGTGCAAGCGGGCAGTTATCGCCCATGTATTTTTAGCAACTCGTTAACAAACGCTGATGTCATGATAGTTTGTTGAATATAAATGCGATTCACTTTGTGGCATATAAGGCTATATTGATAGGCTAGTCAATGCTCAACTAGTCTTCCATGCATGAAGTGGAGCCATCTCATCAGTTTGTACAAGAATAGAGTTCTGTTGCATCAGTGAGCATTAAACCCTGATTTGCAACTCTCTGTTTTGCACTGAAAACTATTCCACTGATTTATTTGTTTTAGCTACATTTCTTTCCTTTGTAGTACTCCAATATTTTTTGTAGGGACGGCAATACGTTTAGAGAACTTAAAGTTATGTTAAATACAGTAGGTTTTATTTTTTTCTGCTGTAAAACTTAAGATGGGGGGAAACTAAAGATTTGTAAAATAATTTCAATGTGTAATGCAGTTTTATTTTTGTTAAAATGGATTTTTCTAAAAATTGGTATCGAAAAAAGTATCGTTCAGGAACCGGTATCGAAATCCAAGTATCGAAACGGTATCGATATCGAAAAATTTTGAACGATACCCAGCCCTACATGGAGCGCAGATGTACTTGTACATTGAGCGGAGAGGTACTGGTACATGGAGCGGAGATGTACTTGTACATTGAGCGGAGAGGTACTTGTACATTGAGCGGAGAGGTACTTGTACATGGAGCGGAGATGTACTTGTACATTGAGCGGAGAGGTACTGGTACATGGAGCGGAGATGTACTTGTACATTGAGCGGAGAGGTACTTGTACATGGAGTGGAGATGTACTTGTACATTGAGCGGAGAGGTACTGGTACATGGAGCGGAGATGTACTTGTACATTGAGCGGAGAGGTACTTGTACATGGAGTGGAGATGTACTTGTACATTGAGCGGAGAGGTACTGGTACATGGAGCGGAGATGTACTTGTACATTGAGCGGAGAGGTACTTGTACATGGAGTGGAGATGTACTTGTACATGGAGCGGAGATGTACTTGTACATTGAGCGGAGAGGTACTTGTACATGGAGCGGAGATGTACTTGTACATGGAGCGGAGAGGTACTTGTACATGGAGCGGAGATGTACTTGTACATTGAGCGGAGAGGTACTTGTACATGGAGCGGAGAGGTACTTGTACATGGAGCGGAGATGTACTTGTACATGGAGCGGAGAGGTACTTGTACATGGAGCGGAGATGTACTTGTACATTGAGCGGAGAGGTACTTGTACATGGAGCAGAGATGTACTTGTACATGGAGCGGAGAGGTACTTGTACATGGAGCGGAGAGGTACTTGTACATGGAGCGGAGAGGTACTTGTACATGGAGCGGAGAGGTACTTGTACATTGAGCGGAGAGGTACTTGTACATTGAGCGGAGAGGTACTTGTACATGGAGCTAGGGCTGGGTATCGAGTTTCGATACTTACTTGGCACCGAAATGGAAACATCGATACTAAGGGGTATCGAAGCCTCCCTTGTCAATCGATACCAATTTTCGATACCAAAACAAAACAGCGTCATTGAGCCTATAAGCATGCGACATGCTTGCACGCCGCGCTCTAATACGGCTGGTGATTGGCTGTCATGTAGAGGCATGCAGGAAACGTTACGCCCACTTTAGCCGGTGTGTTTGTTGTGACTGTGAGCCAGGCGTGCGGTGCGGATAGTATACAAGAAGTTAGCCACTCAAGCTACTCCTATCCTGGATTACCATATGGCGAAGATGATGAAAAGCAGGAAAAGAAACAGAAACAACACGGACTGGTTTCCACAGACAAGAGAAATAATTGAGAGGTGGGTCAGCTCAGCTTACCGCAAGTTAGCGGTTATCAGATCCCTCAGTCTGACAAATCCATGCATCTGGCTGTGAGTTGTAGCATTAGATCGTTTAATTAATTGCCGCCGTAACGTTATGCGCAAGCGGGCATTGTGTATTTTTAGCAACTCGTTAACAAACGCTGATGTCATGATAGTTTGTTGAATGTAAATGCGATTCATTTATATTGATTGGCTAGTCAGTGAAGTTGAGCTGTCTCGTCAGATTTGACAAGAATGACGTTCTGTTGCAGCAGTGAGCACACTGATCTGCAACGCTAGCGTTAATGTTTAATTAATTAGCGTTATGTGCAAGCGGGCAGTTATCGCCCATGTATTTTTAGCAACTCGTTAACAAACGCTGATGTCATGATAGTTTGTTGAATATAAATGCGATTCACTTTGTGGCATATAAGGCTATATTGATAGGCTAGTCAATGCTCAACTAGTCTTCCATGCATGAAGTGGAGCCATCTCATCAGTTTGTACAAGAATAGAGTTCTGTTGCATCAGTGAGCATTAAACCCTGATTTGCAACTCTCTGTTTTGCACTGAAAACTATTCCACTGATTTATTTGTTTTAGCTACATTTCTTTCCTTTGTAGTACTCCAATATTTTTTGTAGGGACGGCAATACGTTTAGAGAACTTAAAGTTATGTTAAATACAGTAGGTTTTATTTTTTTCTGCTGTAAAACTTAAGATGGGGGGAAACTAAAGATTTGTAAAATAATTTCAATGTGTAATGCAGTTTTATTTTTGTTAAAATGGATTTTTCTAAAAATTGGTATCGAAAAAAGTATCGTTCAGGAACCGGTATCGAAATCCAAGTATCGAAACGGTATCGATATCGAAAAATTTTGAACGATACCCAGCCCTACATGGAGCGCAGATGTACTTGTACATTGAGCGGAGAGGTACTGGTACATGGAGCGGAGATGTACTTGTACATTGAGCGGAGAGGTACTTGTACATTGAGCGGAGAGGTACTTGTACATGGAGCGGAGATGTACTTGTACATTGAGCGGAGAGGTACTGGTACATGGAGCGGAGATGTACTTGTACATTGAGCGGAGAGGTACTTGTACATGGAGTGGAGATGTACTTGTACATTGAGCGGAGAGGTACTGGTACATGGAGCGGAGATGTACTTGTACATTGAGCGGAGAGGTACTTGTACATGGAGTGGAGATGTACTTGTACATTGAGCGGAGAGGTACTGGTACATGGAGCGGAGATGTACTTGTACATTGAGCGGAGAGGTACTTGTACATGGAGTGGAGATGTACTTGTACATGGAGCGGAGATGTACTTGTACATTGAGCGGAGAGGTACTTGTACATGGAGCGGAGATGTACTTGTACATGGAGCGGAGAGGTACTTGTACATGGAGCGGAGATGTACTTGTACATTGAGCGGAGAGGTACTTGTACATGGAGCGGAGAGGTACTTGTACATGGAGCGGAGATGTACTTGTACATGGAGCGGAGAGGTACTTGTACATGGAGCGGAGATGTACTTGTACATTGAGCGGAGAGGTACTTGTACATGGAGCAGAGATGTACTTGTACATGGAGCGGAGAGGTACTTGTACATGGAGCGGAGAGGTACTTGTACATGGAGCGGAGAGGTACTTGTACATGGAGCGGAGAGGTACTTGTACATTGAGCGGAGAGGTACTTGTACATTGAGCGGAGAGGTACTTGTACATGGAGCTAGGGCTGGGTATCGAGTTTCGATACTTACTTGGCACCGAAATGGAAACATCGATACTAAGGGGTATCGAAGCCTCCCTTGTCAATCGATACCAATTTTCGATACCAAAACAAAACAGCGTCATTGAGCCTATAAGCATGCGACATGCTTGCACGCCGCGCTCTAATACGGCTGGTGATTGGCTGTCATGTAGAGGCATGCAGGAAACGTTACGCCCACTTTAGCCGGTGTGTTTGTTGTGACTGTGAGCCAGGCGTGCGGTGCGGATAGTATACAAGAAGTTAGCCACTCAAGCTACTCCTATCCTGGATTACCATATGGCGAAGATGATGAAAAGCAGGAAAAGAAACAGAAACAACACGGACTGGTTTCCACAGACAAGAGAAATAATTGAGAGGTGGGTCAGCTCAGCTTACCGCAAGTTAGCGGTTATCAGATCCCTCAGTCTGACAAATCCATGCATCTGGCTGTGAGTTGTAGCATTAGATCGTTTAATTAATTGCCGCCGTAACGTTATGCGCAAGCGGGCATTGTGTATTTTTAGCAACTCGTTAACAAACGCTGATGTCATGATAGTTTGTTGAATGTAAATGCGATTCATTTATATTGATTGGCTAGTCAGTGAAGTTGAGCTGTCTCGTCAGATTTGACAAGAATGACGTTCTGTTGCAGCAGTGAGCACACTGATCTGCAACGCTAGCGTTAATGTTTAATTAATTAGCGTTATGTGCAAGCGGGCAGTTATCGCCCATGTATTTTTAGCAACTCGTTAACAAACGCTGATGTCATGATAGTTTGTTGAATATAAATGCGATTCACTTTGTGGCATATAAGGCTATATTGATAGGCTAGTCAATGCTCAACTAGTCTTCCATGCATGAAGTGGAGCCATCTCATCAGTTTGTACAAGAATAGAGTTCTGTTGCATCAGTGAGCATTAAACCCTGATTTGCAACTCTCTGTTTTGCACTGAAAACTATTCCACTGATTTATTTGTTTTAGCTACATTTCTTTCCTTTGTAGTACTCCAATATTTTTTGTAGGGACGGCAATACGTTTAGAGAACTTAAAGTTATGTTAAATACAGTAGGTTTTATTTTTTTCTGCTGTAAAACTTAAGATGGGGGGAAACTAAAGATTTGTAAAATAATTTCAATGTGTAATGCAGTTTTATTTTTGTTAAAATGGATTTTTCTAAAAATTGGTATCGAAAAAAGAATCGTTCAGGAACCGGTATCGAAATCCAAGTATCGAAACGGTATCGATATCGAAAAATTTTGAACGATACCCAGCCCTACATGGAGCGCAGATGTACTTGTACATTGAGCGGAGAGGTACTGGTACATGGAGCGGAGATGTACTTGTACATTGAGCGGAGAGGTACTTGTACATTGAGCGGAGAGGTACTTGTACATGGAGCGGAGATGTACTTGTACATTGAGCGGAGAGGTACTGGTACATGGAGCGGAGATGTACTTGTACATTGAGCGGAGAGGTACTTGTACATGGAGTGGAGATGTACTTGTACATTGAGCGGAGAGGTACTGGTACATGGAGCGGAGATGTACTTGTACATTGAGCGGAGAGGTACTTGTACATGGAGTGGAGATGTACTTGTACATTGAGCGGAGAGGTACTGGTACATGGAGCGGAGATGTACTTGTACATTGAGCGGAGAGGTACTTGTACATGGAGTGGAGATGTACTTGTACATGGAGCGGAGATGTACTTGTACATTGAGCGGAGAGGTACTTGTACATGGAGCGGAGATGTACTTGTACATGGAGCGGAGAGGTACTTGTACATGGAGCGGAGATGTACTTGTACATTGAGCGGAGAGGTACTTGTACATGGAGCGGAGAGGTACTTGTACATGGAGCGGAGATGTACTTGTACATGGAGCGGAGAGGTACTTGTACATGGAGCGGAGATGTACTTGTACATTGAGCGGAGAGGTACTTGTACATGGAGCAGAGATGTACTTGTACATGGAGCGGAGAGGTACTTGTACATGGAGCGGAGAGGTACTTGTACATGGAGCGGAGAGGTACTTGTACATGGAGCGGAGAGGTACTTGTACATTGAGCGGAGAGGTACTTGTACATTGAGCGGAGAGGTACTTGTACATGGAGCTAGGGCTGGGTATCGAGTTTCGATACTTACTTGGCACCGAAATGGAAACATCGATACTAAGGGGTATCGAAGCCTCCCTTGTCAATCGATACCAATTTTCGATACCAAAACAAAACAGCGTCATTGAGCCTATAAGCATGCGACATGCTTGCACGCCGCGCTCTAATACGGCTGGTGATTGGCTGTCATGTAGAGGCATGCAGGAAACGTTACGCCCACTTTAGCCGGTGTGTTTGTTGTGACTGTGAGCCAGGCGTGCGGTGCGGATAGTATACAAGAAGTTAGCCACTCAAGCTACTCCTATCCTGGATTACCATATGGCGAAGATGATGAAAAGCAGGAAAAGAAACAGAAACAACACGGACTGGTTTCCACAGACAAGAGAAATAATTGAGAGGTGGGTCAGCTCAGCTTACCGCAAGTTAGCGGTTATCAGATCCCTCAGTCTGACAAATCCATGCATCTGGCTGTGAGTTGTAGCATTAGATCGTTTAATTAATTGCCGCCGTAACGTTATGCGCAAGCGGGCATTGTGTATTTTTAGCAACTCGTTAACAAACGCTGATGTCATGATAGTTTGTTGAATGTAAATGCGATTCATTTATATTGATTGGCTAGTCAGTGAAGTTGAGCTGTCTCGTCAGATTTGACAAGAATGACGTTCTGTTGCAGCAGTGAGCACACTGATCTGCAACGCTAGCGTTAATGTTTAATTAATTAGCGTTATGTGCAAGCGGGCAGTTATCGCCCATGTATTTTTAGCAACTCGTTAACAAACGCTGATGTCATGATAGTTTGTTGAATATAAATGCGATTCACTTTGTGGCATATAAGGCTATATTGATAGGCTAGTCAATGCTCAACTAGTCTTCCATGCATGAAGTGGAGCCATCTCATCAGTTTGTACAAGAATAGAGTTCTGTTGCATCAGTGAGCATTAAACCCTGATTTGCAACTCTCTGTTTTGCACTGAAAACTATTCCACTGATTTATTTGTTTTAGCTACATTTCTTTCCTTTGTAGTACTCCAATATTTTTTGTAGGGACGGCAATACGTTTAGAGAACTTAAAGTTATGTTAAATACAGTAGGTTTTATTTTTTTCTGCTGTAAAACTTAAGATGGGGGGAAACTAAAGATTTGTAAAATAATTTCAATGTGTAATGCAGTTTTATTTTTGTTAAAATGGATTTTTCTAAAAATTGGTATCGAAAAAAGAATCGTTCAGGAACCGGTATCGAAATCCAAGTATCGAAACGGTATCGATATCGAAAAATTTTGAACGATACCCAGCCCTACATGGAGCGCAGATGTACTTGTACATTGAGCGGAGAGGTACTGGTACATGGAGCGGAGATGTACTTGTACATTGAGCGGAGAGGTACTTGTACATTGAGCGGAGAGGTACTTGTACATGGAGCGGAGATGTACTTGTACATTGAGCGGAGAGGTACTGGTACATGGAGCGGAGATGTACTTGTACATTGAGCGGAGAGGTACTTGTACATGGAGTGGAGATGTACTTGTACATTGAGCGGAGAGGTACTGGTACATGGAGCGGAGATGTACTTGTACATTGAGCGGAGAGGTACTTGTACATGGAGTGGAGATGTACTTGTACATTGAGCGGAGAGGTACTGGTACATGGAGCGGAGATGTACTTGTACATTGAGCGGAGAGGTACTTGTACATGGAGTGGAGATGTACTTGTACATGGAGCGGAGATGTACTTGTACATTGAGCGGAGAGGTACTTGTACATGGAGCGGAGATGTACTTGTACATGGAGCGGAGAGGTACTTGTACATGGAGCGGAGATGTACTTGTACATTGAGCGGAGAGGTACTTGTACATGGAGCGGAGAGGTACTTGTACATGGAGCGGAGATGTACTTGTACATGGAGCGGAGAGGTACTTGTACATGGAGCGGAGATGTACTTGTACATTGAGCGGAGAGGTACTTGTACATGGAGCAGAGATGTACTTGTACATGGAGCGGAGAGGTACTTGTACATGGAGCGGAGAGGTACTTGTACATGGAGCGGAGAGGTACTTGTACATGGAGCGGAGAGGTACTTGTACATTGAGCGGAGAGGTACTTGTACATTGAGCGGAGAGGTACTTGTACATGGAGCTAGGGCTGGGTATCGAGTTTCGATACTTACTTGGCACCGAAATGGAAACATCGATACTAAGGGGTATCGAAGCCTCCCTTGTCAATCGATACCAATTTTCGATACCAAAACAAAACAGCGTCATTGAGCCTATAAGCATGCGACATGCTTGCACGCCGCGCTCTAATACGGCTGGTGATTGGCTGTCATGTAGAGGCATGCAGGAAACGTTACGCCCACTTTAGCCGGTGTGTTTGTTGTGACTGTGAGCCAGGCGTGCGGTGCGGATAGTATACAAGAAGTTAGCCACTCAAGCTACTCCTATCCTGGATTACCATATGGCGAAGATGATGAAAAGCAGGAAAAGAAACAGAAACAACACGGACTGGTTTCCACAGACAAGAGAAATAATTGAGAGGTGGGTCAGCTCAGCTTACCGCAAGTTAGCGGTTATCAGATCCCTCAGTCTGACAAATCCATGCATCTGGCTGTGAGTTGTAGCATTAGATCGTTTAATTAATTGCCGCCGTAACGTTATGCGCAAGCGGGCATTGTGTATTTTTAGCAACTCGTTAACAAACGCTGATGTCATGATAGTTTGTTGAATGTAAATGCGATTCATTTATATTGATTGGCTAGTCAGTGAAGTTGAGCTGTCTCGTCAGATTTGACAAGAATGACGTTCTGTTGCAGCAGTGAGCACACTGATCTGCAACGCTAGCGTTAATGTTTAATTAATTAGCGTTATGTGCAAGCGGGCAGTTATCGCCCATGTATTTTTAGCAACTCGTTAACAAACGCTGATGTCATGATAGTTTGTTGAATATAAATGCGATTCACTTTGTGGCATATAAGGCTATATTGATAGGCTAGTCAATGCTCAACTAGTCTTCCATGCATGAAGTGGAGCCATCTCATCAGTTTGTACAAGAATAGAGTTCTGTTGCATCAGTGAGCATTAAACCCTGATTTGCAACTCTCTGTTTTGCACTGAAAACTATTCCACTGATTTATTTGTTTTAGCTACATTTCTTTCCTTTGTAGTACTCCAATATTTTTTGTAGGGACGGCAATACGTTTAGAGAACTTAAAGTTATGTTAAATACAGTAGGTTTTATTTTTTTCTGCTGTAAAACTTAAGATGGGGGGAAACTAAAGATTTGTAAAATAATTTCAATGTGTAATGCAGTTTTATTTTTGTTAAAATGGATTTTTCTAAAAATTGGTATCGAAAAAAGTATCGTTCAGGAACCGGTATCGAAATCCAAGTATCGAAACGGTATCGATATCGAAAAATTTTGAACGATACCCAGCCCTACATGGAGCGCAGATGTACTTGTACATTGAGCGGAGAGGTACTGGTACATGGAGCGGAGATGTACTTGTACATTGAGCGGAGAGGTACTTGTACATTGAGCGGAGAGGTACTGGTACATGGAGCGGAGATGTACTTGTACATTGAGCGGAGAGGTACTTGTACATGGAGTGGAGATGTACTTGTACATTGAGCGGAGAGGTACTGGTACATGGAGCGGAGATGTACTTGTACATTGAGCGGAGAGGTACTTGTACATGGAGTGGAGATGTACTTGTACATTGAGCGGAGAGGTACTGGTACATGGAGCGGAGATGTACTTGTACATTGAGCGGAGAGGTACTTGTACATGGAGTGGAGATGTACTTGTACATGGAGCGGAGATGTACTTGTACATTGAGCGGAGAGGTACTTGTACATGGAGCGGAGATGTACTTGTACATGGAGCGGATAGGTACTTGTACATGGAGCGGAGATGTACTTGTACATTGAGCGGAGAGGTACTTGTACATGGAGCGGAGAGGTACTTGTACATGGAGCGGAGATGTACTTGTACATGGAGCGGAGAGGTACTTGTACATGGAGCGGAGATGTACTTGTACATTGAGCGGAGAGGTACTTGTACATGGAGCAGAGATGTACTTGTACATGGAGCGGAGAGGTACTTGTACATGGAGCGGAGAGGTACTTGTACATGGAGCGGAGAGGTACTTGTACATGGAGCGGAGAGGTACTTGTACATTGAGCGGAGAGGTACTTGTACATTGAGCGGAGAGGTACTTGTACATGGAGCTAGGGCTGGGTATCGAGTTTCGATACTTACTTGGCACCGAAATGGAAACATCGATACTAAGGGGTATCGAAGCCTCCCTTGTCAATCGATACCAATTTTCGATACCAAAACAAAACAGCGTCATTGAGCCTATAAGCATGCGACATGCTTGCACGCCGCGCTCTAATACGGCTGGTGATTGGCTGTCATGTAGAGGCATGCAGGAAATGTTACGCCCACTTTAGCCGGTGTGTTTGTTGTGACTGTGAGCCAGGCGTGCGGTGCGGATAGTATACAAGAAGTTAGCCACTCAAGCTACTCCTATCCTGGATTACCATATGGCGAAGATGATGAAAAGCAGGAAAAGAAACAGAAACAACACGGACTGGTTTCCACAGACAAGAGAAATAATTGAGAGGTGGGTCAGCTCAGCTTACCGCAAGTTAGCGGTTATCAGATCCCTCAGTCTGACAAATCCATGCATCTGGCTGTGAGTTGTAGCATTAGATCGTTTAATTAATTGCCGCCGTAACGTTATGCGCAAGCGGGCATTGTGTATTTTTAGCAACTCGTTAACAAACGCTGATGTCATGATAGTTTGTTGAATGTAAATGCGATTCATTTATATTGATTGGCTAGTCAGTGAAGTTGAGCTGTCTCGTCAGATTTGACAAGAATGACGTTCTGTTGCAGCAGTGAGCACACTGATCTGCAACGCTAGCGTTAATGTTTAATTAATTAGCGTTATGTGCAAGCGGGCAGTTATCGCCCATGTATTTTTAGCAACTCGTTAACAAACGCTGATGTCATGATAGTTTGTTGAATATAAATGCGATTCACTTTGTGGCATATAAGGCTATATTGATAGGCTAGTCAATGCTCAACTAGTCTTCCATGCATGAAGTGGAGCCATCTCATCAGTTTGTACAAGAATAGAGTTCTGTTGCATCAGTGAGCATTAAACCCTGATTTGCAACTCTCTGTTTTGCACTGAAAACTATTCCACTGATTTATTTGTTTTAGCTACATTTCTTTCCTTTGTAGTACTCCAATATTTTTTGTAGGGACGGCAATACGTTTAGAGAACTTAAAGTTATGTTAAATACAGTAGGTTTTATTTTTTTCTGCTGTAAAACTTAAGATGGGGGGAAACTAAAGATTTGTAAAATAATTTCAATGTGTAATGCAGTTTTATTTTTGTTAAAATGGATTTTTCTAAAAATTGGTATCGAAAAAAGTATCGTTCAGGAACCGGTATCGAAATCCAAGTATCGAAACGGTATCGATATCGAAAAATTTTGAACGATACCCAGCCCTACATGGAGCGCAGATGTACTTGTACATTGAGCGGAGAGGTACTGGTACATGGAGCGGAGATGTACTTGTACATTGAGCGGAGAGGTACTTGTACATTGAGCGGAGAGGTACTGGTACATGGAGCGGAGATGTACTTGTACATTGAGCGGAGAGGTACTTGTACATGGAGTGGAGATGTACTTGTACATTGAGCGGAGAGGTACTGGTACATGGAGCGGAGATGTACTTGTACATTGAGCGGAGAGGTACTTGTACATGGAGTGGAGATGTACTTGTACATTGAGCGGAGAGGTACTGGTACATGGAGCGGAGATGTACTTGTACATTGAGCGGAGAGGTACTTGTACATGGAGTGGAGATGTACTTGTACATGGAGCGGAGATGTACTTGTACATTGAGCGGAGAGGTACTTGTACATGGAGCGGAGATGTACTTGTACATGGAGCGGAGAGGTACTTGTACATGGAGCGGAGATGTACTTGTACATTGAGCGGAGAGGTACTTGTACATGGAGCGGAGAGGTACTTGTACATGGAGCGGAGATGTACTTGTACATGGAGCGGAGAGGTACTTGTACATGGAGCGGAGATGTACTTGTACATTGAGCGGAGAGGTACTTGTACATGGAGCAGAGATGTACTTGTACATGGAGCGGAGAGGTACTTGTACATGGAGCGGAGAGGTACTTGTACATGGAGCGGAGAGGTACTTGTACATGGAGCGGAGAGGTACTTGTACATTGAGCGGAGAGGTACTTGTACATTGAGCGGAGAGGTACTTGTACATGGAGCTAGGGCTGGGTATCGAGTTTCGATACTTACTTGGCACCGAAATGGAAACATCGATACTAAGGGGTATCGAAGCCTCCCTTGTCAATCGATACCAATTTTCGATACCAAAACAAAACAGCGTCATTGAGCCTATAAGCATGCGACATGCTTGCACGCCGCGCTCTAATACGGCTGGTGATTGGCTGTCATGTAGAGGCATGCAGGAAACGTTACGCCCACTTTAGCCGGTGTGTTTGTTGTGACTGTGAGCCAGGCGTGCGGTGCGGATAGTATACAAGAAGTTAGCCACTCAAGCTACTCCTATCCTGGATTACCATATGGCGAAGATGATGAAAAGCAGGAAAAGAAACAGAAACAACACGGACTGGTTTCCACAGACAAGAGAAATAATTGAGAGGTGGGTCAGCTCAGCTTACCGCAAGTTAGCGGTTATCAGATCCCTCAGTCTGACAAATCCATGCATCTGGCTGTGAGTTGTAGCATTAGATCGTTTAATTAATTGCCGCCGTAACGTTATGCGCAAGCGGGCATTGTGTATTTTTAGCAACTCGTTAACAAACGCTGATGTCATGATAGTTTGTTGAATGTAAATGCGATTCATTTATATTGATTGGCTAGTCAGTGAAGTTGAGCTGTCTCGTCAGATTTGACAAGAATGACGTTCTGTTGCAGCAGTGAGCACACTGATCTGCAACGCTAGCGTTAATGTTTAATTAATTAGCGTTATGTGCAAGCGGGCAGTTATCGCCCATGTATTTTTAGCAACTCGTTAACAAACGCTGATGTCATGATAGTTTGTTGAATATAAATGCGATTCACTTTGTGGCATATAAGGCTATATTGATAGGCTAGTCAATGCTCAACTAGTCTTCCATGCATGAAGTGGAGCCATCTCATCAGTTTGTACAAGAATAGAGTTCTGTTGCATCAGTGAGCATTAAACCCTGATTTGCAACTCTCTGTTTTGCACTGAAAACTATTCCACTGATTTATTTGTTTTAGCTACATTTCTTTCCTTTGTAGTACTCCAATATTTTTTGTAGGGACGGCAATACGTTTAGAGAACTTAAAGTTATGTTAAATACAGTAGGTTTTATTTTTTTCTGCTGTAAAACTTAAGATGGGGGGAAACTAAAGATTTGTAAAATAATTTCAATGTGTAATGCAGTTTTATTTTTGTTAAAATGGATTTTTCTAAAAATTGGTATCGAAAAAAGTATCGTTCAGGAACCGGTATCGAAATCCAAGTATCGAAACGGTATCGATATCGAAAAATTTTGAACGATACCCAGCCCTACATGGAGCGCAGATGTACTTGTACATTGAGCGGAGAGGTACTGGTACATGGAGCGGAGATGTACTTGTACATTGAGCGGAGAGGTACTTGTACATTGAGCGGAGAGGTACTTGTACATGGAGCGGAGATGTACTTGTACATTGAGCGGAGAGGTACTGGTACATGGAGCGGAGATGTACTTGTACATTGAGCGGAGAGGTACTTGTACATGGAGTGGAGATGTACTTGTACATTGAGCGGAGAGGTACTGGTACATGGAGCGGAGATGTACTTGTACATTGAGCGGAGAGGTACTTGTACATGGAGTGGAGATGTACTTGTACATTGAGCGGAGAGGTACTGGTACATGGAGCGGAGATGTACTTGTACATTGAGCGGAGAGGTACTTGTACATGGAGTGGAGATGTACTTGTACATGGAGCGGAGATGTACTTGTACATTGAGCGGAGAGGTACTTGTACATGGAGCGGAGATGTACTTGTACATGGAGCGGAGAGGTACTTGTACATGGAGCGGAGAGGTACTTGTACATGGAGCGGAGATGTACTTGTACATGGAGCGGAGATGTACTTGTACATGGAGCGGAGAGGTACTTGTACATGGAGCGGAGAGGTACTTATACATTGAGCGGAGACGTACTTGTACATGGAGCGGAGATGTACTTGTACATTGAGCGGAGAGGTACTTGTACATTGAGCGGAGAGGTACTGGTACATGGAGCGGAGATGTACTTGTACATTGAGCGGAGAGGTACTTGTACATGGAGCGGAGAGGTACTTGTACATTGAGCGGAGAGGTACTTGTACATTGAGCGGAGACGTACTTGTACATTGAGCGGAGATGTACTTGTACATTGAGCGGAGATGTACTTGTACATTGAGCGGAGAGGTACTGGTACATGGAGCGGAGAGGTACTTGTACATGGAGCAGAGAGGTATTTGTACATGGAGCGGAGAGGTATTTGTACATGGAGCGGAGAGGTACTTGTACATTGAGCGGAGAGGTACTTGTACATGGAGCGGAGAGGTACTTGTACATGGAGCGGAGAGGTACTTGTACATGTAGCGGAGAGGTGCTTGTACATGGAGCGGAGAGGTACTTGTACATGGAGCGGAGAGGTATTTGTACATGGAGCGGAGAGGTACTTGTACATGGAGCGGAGAGGTACTTGTACATTCAGCGGAGAGGTACTTGTACATTGAGCGGAGAGGTACTTGTAGATGGAGCGGAGAGGTACTGTCGACACTTGTACATTGAGCGGAGAGGTACTTGTACATGGAGCGGAGAGGTACTTGTACATGGAGCGGAGAGGTACTGTCGACACTTGTACATTGAGCGGAGAGGTACTTGTACATGGAGCGGAGAGGTACTTGTACATGGAGCGGAGATGTACTTGTACAGGGAGCGGAGAGGTACTTGTACATTGAGCGGAGAGGTACTTGTACATGGAGCGGAGAGGTACTTGTACATGGAGCGGAGAGGTACTTGTACATGGAGCGGAGAGGTACTTGTACATTGAGCGGAGAGGTACTTGTACATGGAGCGGAGAGGTACTTGTACATGGAGCGGAGAGGTACTTGTACATTGAGCGGAGAGGTACTTGTACATGGAGCGGAGAGGTACTTGTACATTGAGCGGAGAGGTACTTGTACATGGAGCGGAGAGGTACTTGTACATGGAGCGGAGAGGTACTTGTACATGGAGCGGAGAGGTACTTGTACATGGAGCGGAGAGGTACTTGTACATTGAGCGGAGATGTACTTGTACATGGAGCGGAGATGTACTTGTACATGGATCGGAGAGGTACTTGTACATGAGAGCGGAGAGGTACTGTCGACACTTGTACATTGAGCGTAGAGGTACTGTCGACACTTGTACATTGAGCGGAGAGGTACTTGTACATGGAGCGGAGAGGTACTGTCGACACTTGTACATTGAGCGGAGAGGTACTTGTACATTGAGCGGAGAGGTACTTGTACATGGAGCGCAGAGGTACTTGTACATTGAGCGGAGAGGTACTTGTACATGGAGCGGAGAGGTACTTGTACATGAGAGCGGAGAGGTACTTGTACATGGAGCGGAGAGGTACTTGTACATTGAGCGGAGAGGTACTGTCGACACTTGTACATTCAGCGGAGAGGTACTTGTACATGGAGCGGAGAGGTACTGTCGATACTTGACATTGAGCGGAGAGGTACTTGTACATGGAGCGGAGAGGTATTTGTACATTGAGCGGAGAGGTACTTGTACATTGAGCGGAGAGGTACTGTCGACACTTGTACATTCAGCGGAGAGCTACTTGTACATGGAGCGGAGAGGTATTTGTACATTGAGCGGAGAGGTACTTGTACATGGAGCGGAGAGGTACTTGTACATAGAGCGGAGAGGTACTTATACATGGAGCGGAGAGGTATTTGTACATTGAGCGGAGAGGTACTTGTACATGGAGCGGAGAGGTACTTGTACATGAGAGCGGAGAGGTATTTGTACATGGAGCGGAAAGGTACTGTCGACACTTGTACATTGAGCGGAGAGCTACTTGTACATGGAGCGGAGAGGTACTTGTACATGAGAGCGGAGAGGTACTTGTACATGGAGCGGAGAGGTATTTGTACATGGAGCGGAGAGGTACTGTCGACACTTGACATTGAGCGGAGAGGTACTTGTACATGGAGCGGAGAGTAACTTGTACATGAGAGCGGAGAGGTATTTGTACATGGAGCGGAGAGGTACTGTCGACACTTGACATTGAGCAGAGAGGTACTTGTACATGGAGCGGAGAGGTACTTGTACATGGAGCGGAGAGGTACTTGTACATGGAGCGGAGAGGTACTTGTACATGGAGCGGAGAGGTACTTGTACATGGAGCGGAGATGTACTTGTACATTGAGCGGAGAGGTACTTGTACATGGAGCAGAGATGTACTTGTACATGGAGCGGAGATGTACTTGTACATTGAGCGGTGAGGTACTTGTACATGGAGCGGAGAGGTACTTGTACATGGAGCGGAGATGTACTTGTACATGGAGCGGAGAGGTACTTGTACATGGAGCGGAGATGTACTTGTACATTGAGCGGAGAGGTACTTGTACATGGAGCAGAGATGTACTTGTACATGGAGCGGAGAGGTACTTGTACATGGAGCGGAGAGGTACTTGTACATGGAGCGGAGAGGTACTTGTACATGGAGCGGAGAGGTACTTGTACATTGAGCGGAGAGGTACTTGTACATGGAGCTAGGGCTGGGTATCGAGTTTCGATACTTACTTGGCACCGAAATGGAAACATCGATACTAAGGGGTATCGAAGCCTCCCTTGTCAATCGATACCAATTTTCGATACCAAAACAAAACAGCGTCATTGAGCCTATAAGCATGCGACATGCTTGCACGCCGCGCTCTAATACGGCTGGTGATTGGCTGTCATGTAGAGGCATGCAGGAAACGTTACGCCCACTTTAGCCGGTGTGTTTGTTGTGACTGTGAGCCAGGCGTGCGGTGCGGATAGTATACAAGAAGTTAGCCACTCAAGCTACTCCTATCCTGGATTACCATATGGCGAAGATGATGAAAAGCAGGAAAAGAAACAGAAACAACACGGACTGGTTTCCACAGACAAGAGAAATAATTGAGAGGTGGGTCAGCTCAGCTTACCGCAAGTTAGCGGTTATCAGATCCCTCAGTCTGACAAATCCATGCATCTGGCTGTGAGTTGTAGCATTAGATCGTTTAATTAATTGCC